>NW_020175084.1:3186047-3248941 GCF_003031525.2 Neophocaena asiaeorientalis asiaeorientalis
AAAAAAAAAAAAAAAAAAAAATCATTTGTAAATCTGAAATTATGACCTATAAAATCTCTGAAATGTTTTTACCAGAGAATGGTACAAAGAAGGCAATATTACTTCTTCTCCAAAACCAGTCATTCTTTTTGACTTCTATATAAAGCACACTAACCTATAAAGCATTAACTTTTTAAAAATACAACCAATATAAAAATCAGAATATGGCACTAACTATGAGCAGAGATATTTTATTCCCTTTTCCCTGTGAAGTTTTCATAAATTCAACTAATAATAAAAATTAAAAGGACTCCTGTTGGCTATATCCAGCGCCTTATAATGAATGCTTTTTCACATTGCCGAACAATGCTTTCAATGGCAATCCAGATTATCCCATGGAAATGGAATAATGAGGAAGGCAGCGGAAGTCTATTACTTGTATCCAAAAAAAAAAAGAAGTATCAGATACGATACGGATACAGTAACCCCGGTAAATCCAACTGTTTGAGACAATCAATTTCTAAATTGGCTACCAGACTCAGCTAGGATTAAGAATTTGTTGACAATACAAGTTTTTAATGTTTTTTATCTAAAGTTCCCTGCAGGGTATTCTTGCTAATGGAGCTAATCAAACTTGTTAGGCCACAATGACAACTACGTTTAGACAGCACTGTGTTTTGCTTGCAGCCTCCATTTTATGTAAGCTGAGTGAAAATATAAAGTTAGGGGAAGACCAGTTGGACAAATACAATATATTCAGTATATCTGCTTTCATTTTTTTATATATTGATTTTCTTGCTAAATAAACTTAGCCAATGCACTCACTTCACCACATCTTTCCAATTGGAAAAATATAGGTAATTAATGCTAGTATGTGATATTTCACAAGAATTAAAAATTCTGTTTAAAATATTCCAAAATTTCTAGAAGGAACTTTTATCAAGAGAGCATATATCAGTAGAAAGAAAGAAAGTTACGTCTTCCAATTGTTGTTAAAGACAATTGCTGTTAAAGAACAGGTCTTATATGACAGTTCAAAATGTACTCAAATCCAAATATAATAAAAACAACAACAAAGTAATAAAAACAATGGGAAGTGATTATTCTATTTCAGAAGGTAAATAAGTATATTAGATAGAGCTTCATCTTCTTTGTTTTTGTGCCTTACAGAAAGGTCTCTCCTAAGCTAAGGTACTTTCAAGGAATAAGGCTATCACCCAAAGTCTAAAGTTGGTATATAAAAAAACTTGTAGTTCCGAGAAGAGAATTATTTACACAGTCGAGCATCCAAAAAGAAGTTATATCCAGCCTCTCTGCTCTGTATTTCTTCTCTCTGAGCTAATGTACATGTACAGATGTATATTCTCCTTCTTTTTACTTTTCTGATGCTGTTAACATAAAGCCATCTATTGTTTTAAATGAGTTTATACATTATATCCCTTGTTATTTTCTGGGATGTCAAAAAGTGGACTTGGGACTCACGCTATATGGAAAGTGAGAGAAGGAGAAGAAACAAGTTTTTTATCTAAGCAAGTCCCCTGACTGAAATGGGGAAAACCAAGGGAGGAACAGTTTTGTTGGTGACATGAGAAATCTATTGATGGAGATTTATATTATTTTGATTTCCCACTGTTAATGACAATATTCAATTAATATGCATATGTGCATATATTATACATGTGTGTAGGGGCTTTTCTGGTTATATAGAATACATTTCTATAAATAAATTGTAGGTTCACAGTGCATTAGAAATATATTAAGGCTTTTGAGACATGATGCCAAGTTGACTTCTAGAAATAATATAATTACAGTTCTACCAAAAATGTATAAGAATGTCCATTTTCTTGTATCAGAACTCCTGGAATAAATCACAGGTATTGAGATATTCTTTCTTCAATGAAATTTTTTAAAAAAGAACATCCATTTTCTAAAACCATGCACCCCTACCTATTATGATTTTAAATCTTTATCAATTCATGGATTCAAAATGAAATTTTATTGTTTACTTGGTGTTTCTTTGATCACTATAGAGACTGAATATTTTACCCATGTTTTTAATCAAATTGTAATTTTTTTGTGTTTGTACATACATGAATTATTAGTTCATATCTTTAGCAATTTTATAGTGATATGGTATTGTTCTCTGTTAAATTATATGCTATCTTCATATACTTAAGATAATAATGAGTTATTCACCTCTGCCCCCCCCACAAAAAAAAAAGGTGAGATGATTATATGTGGGTATACCCATGTCTGAAAATATATATATATTAATTTCTTCTTTCCATATATTCATCTTTTATGTAAGTATCTTCTAAACTACTTCTAATCAATAAAAATATTTTCCAAGGAACAAATTCCATGTAAAGAATTTCTTAAAGTGCTGAAGAGGTAACCTCATAGATATTGACACAAATATTTACAAATGAGGAAACGTGAAAAGCTATTAATATCTTTAAAATCACACAGCTAGTGAGTAACAGAGCCTATGCTTTTATCATTATTGGAAACAAGGACGAAATCCTTGGAAATTATAATTCATCTAAAGAGAGTTAACATTCCCAATTTTCCTACAGAACTGAAATAATTTATTCACTCTAATGTCTCACCTAGAGAAGTTCACATTGTTTAAGTCTGACATCCACACTTGTTAAAAGCAGCCCCTAAAGAGGTCTTAATTTGTGAGTTTTTAGAACAAGAGGCTACATGTGTAAATGATTTAAATATGGGAACGATTTTCAACCTGGCATCCATTTTTGAAATTACAGTATAAAGAAGCATATGTGCCAACTGTTCCTGTTAAAACAAGAGAACATAAAATAGGAATATATCCTTTAAATGCTGAGAAATCTGGCAAAGATTCTAGTGAGTCATAGACAATTGGGTGTGAATATCGCCAGTGATTCATAAATTGTAAAGGCTTGGGAGTATACTGCCAGATGGACAAAATAAGTAAAAAGAAGCAAAACTGGCAAGACTATAAGTGATAACCACATTCAGGAGATGGAATCCTGCCCCAGAATTAAGGATTGCTATATAGTACTCATAAATTTTGGAGGAATCATCTGTCGAGATATATACCATAGGAGAAATTACATCAGCTAGAATTTGGGAGGAGGCACTAAAACACATGGAATAACTAAAGGTTAAAAAGAAAATTCTCACGAAACAAAGACTGTGTAAGAATATCTCTCAAGAAAATATTTTTCACTGTACAAGTCAATGGTGCCCAAGCACTTTCTTTAAAAAGAAACAAGCAACTGAAAAAAAAGGATTCATAAGCTACTGCTGTTTTAGAAGCACAACATAAACATAAGAGCGCTGGGTTTATTTTAATGAGCTACTTTTATGTACTGGGCAATTGAGTTAAATGGATACCAGTGGAAAAACTTGAAACTAAGGGCCCAAATTTCAATATAACAACTTGTAGTGGTTCTAAGTAAGATCAAACATAACTTACTAAAAGAAGCCAAGAAATGCAAAAGGTTTTTCAAGGACAATATCTAACGCCATAAATGGTTCTCAATCTAAAGAATACATCACAGAAATCAACAATAATGAAATAGTAAAATTTTTAAACTTTGGGGAAGAAATTATTATTCTCAATATTATCCTGAGGGACAAAATTAATTTATGGAATAATAAGTTTTCTTATTTTTGTATATACTATCACAAACTGCTAGATTTAAGGGCATTTTCGTAACAAACAAAATGTCCAGTTAAAAAAACCATATGCTCTCACTTCTTTACATTAGAAAATTAGTTCCTTGAAGGCAGAGGTTCTTTTCGCCTCTGCATTCCCATGTAGCTAGGACAGTTTCTTACACAGGTGGCACTCACTTACTGTTTATTAAATAGGTAATTGAATCCTTTCCAATAAAGGGAATGATTTTATACCATCTAGAAAGATATTCTGATAGCTGCACTAGCTCAATTTCATAAAGCATTTTCATAAACACAGTTCAGTTTTCACTAAAATATGACATATCACTCAAAATTCATCTCTAATACAGGATTTTATTTACTGGTAACATCTAGTAAGGACTTCCTTGTACCAAGCATTCTTGTAGGTTCTGGGAAATTAGAAATGAAAATGAAATTAGAAATAAAAAACTTAGAGGGAGTTTAGGCAACTCCTGCTTCCCAAGCTCACATTACAGTGTGGACAACAAAAATAGTTATAACAAGAAGAAAAAAAAGAAGAAAGACAAGATGGAGGAGGAGGAAGAAGAGAAACATTTACTGTTCCAAACAGTGCTCTCAATGTGTTAACTCATTTAACCTTTGAAATAATCCCATGAGATAGGTTACCACGATAATTCCATTTTACAGATGAACAAGCTGAGCAGCAGAGTTTAAGCAACTCACCCAAAAGTTAATATAGTAAAATTAAATCCAAAGTTGTCTACTTCCAGAGGCCAAGTGCTTAACTATTCTGCTATGTTGCTTCACAAACACCTAAACAGAGAATTATAAGAGTATAGTAAGTGCAAAGAGGAACTGGATACTAAAAGCATGAAAAAAGTACCCTAACCTTAACAGAAGCATCAAGGAAGGTCTCCTAGGGAACAGGATATTTGTGCTTAGCTTTGAAAAGTGCATCAGGTTTGCCAGACAGAGGATGGGGAAAGAGGGATGCAGGTTGTGACACATAATAGAAAAGGCAAGGCTTCAGCCAGTTTATTAAAGAGAAAATGAAGACAACTTCTCTCTTTTTCCTTACCATCCACAAATACATACAAATATCATATTCCCTCTAATTCAGGCACTATCAGTTGTAAAGTGCATCTAGATTTTTCACTATAAAATGTAGAAAAGATGTGCATCTTTGCATCAATGATACACACACAACATGAAGGCCTCAGCTGACAATGAAACTTCACAGAAATATTGGAGCCTCCTGCCCTTGCAATCTAGCTGTTGGGTTCCAGCTTCATGGACACAAAGAAATATTTTAGTGGAAAGCTTATTGTGTTTCATTTGCATGTTTTGCTTACTTAACTGTACTCACCCTTGCTTAAAACTGATGTAAATTTATAAAAGTATCTGCCATATAAGATTTTTTAATAGAAATAAAGATAGAATGAAGAATTGTTAAAGGTAGAAAACAAATTTGGATCTGAGATTGTTAACGCTTGATCCAGTAAGGGAAACCCAATTTGTTACTCAAAAGACAGTTTTCCTTACATGAAAACAAACAGTAACTGTGAAGAAGCAAAATTATTTCTCCCCTACTAGGCCCTGGGAAGAGTTTCTCCCCTGAATTCTTATAAAGAATACATTTCAATAGAAAGAAAATTCTGAACGTTATTTCTCAAAACATCTTTCAGGGCAGACTAATGGTATACTACCAACTGCAATTTAGTTAAAGCAATTCAAGAAAGGGATAAAACAATTCACTCTAAAATACAGATCTCTCTGAAATCTAATTCAAGGATAAACTTTTATATTTTTAATTTTTTTACTGAAGTATAGTTGACTTACAATGTTGTGTTAGTCTGAGGTGTACAGCAAAGTGATTCAGTTATACAAACATATATATTTCTCTTCAGATTCTTTTCCTTTATAGATTATTACAAAATACTGAGTATAGTTCACTGTGCTATAAAGTGGGTCCTCGTTGGTTATCTATTTTATATATAGTAGTGTGTGTATGTTAATCCCAAACTCCCAATTTATTCCTCCTCCTCACCTTTCCCCTTTGGTAACCATACATTTGTTTTCTATGTCCATGGGTCTATTTCTGTTTTGTATATAAGTTCATTTGTATCATTTTTTTTAGTTTCCACATAAAAACAATACCATGTATTTGTCTTTCTCTGTCTGGTTTACTTCACTTAGTATGATAATTTCTAGGGATAAATTTTCATGTCTAAAATAGGGAATGGATGGATTGCATATCACTCATGTAATCCTTAGGCTAAGAAGATGGCTAATATCAACTTCCAAAAAGCATTGCATGGCATTAAAATCAAGATAATACTCTCTGACAAATACTTGGACTACAGCTATTATATTTTTCCAATCAGCTCACCCAGCTGAAAGCTTAATACAATTCCATGAATATGGCGAAGCTTAATCACAATGTATATATAAGTAAGGGTGCTCTTAGAAATATTTAACCACTAATAGTATAGCATAAGACACCAATAGTGTGGAATATGTCACAGTAGTCCCCCTACTAAGCCAAATCTTTTCTTTAATTGAAGTATAATTGACTTATTATATTAGTTTCAGGTGTACAGCATACTAATTTGATATTCGTATAGATTATACACCATACAAAGTTTATTCCCTGTGCTGCACATTACATCTTTGTAACTTATTTATTTTATACCTGGTAATTTGTACCTCTTAATCCCCTTCACCTATCTTGACCCTCCCTCAATCCCTCTCCCCTTTGGTAACCACTAGTTTGTTCTCTGTACCTGTGTCTATTTGTTTTTTTAATATTTATTCATGTTTTATTTTTAGATCTTGCATATAAGTGAAAGCATACAGTATTTATCTTTCTCTGCCTGACTTATTTCACTGAGCATAATAGTTTCCAAGTCCATCCATGTTGTAGCAAATGGCAAATTTTCATTTTTTTATGGTTGAGTAATATTCCATTGCATATATATACCATATTTTCTTTAGTCATCTCTTGGTGTATACATAGGTTGTTTTCATATCTTGGCTATTTCAAATAATGTTGCTATGAACATTGGGTGTATATATCTTTTTAAGATAGCATTTTTGTATTCTTCTGGTAAATACCCAGGAGTGGAATGGCTGGAACGAATGGTAGTTCTGTTTTTCATTTTTTGAAGAACCTCCACAGTGTTTTCTATAGTGGCTGTACCAATTTATATTCCCACCAACAGTGCACAAGTGTTCTCTTTTCTCTACATCCTTGACAACACCTGTTGTTTCTTTGTTGTTGTTGTTAATAGCCATTCTGACTGGTATGAGGTGGTACCTCATTGTGGTTTTGATTTTCATTTACCTGATGATTAGTGATGTTCAGAATCTTTTCACATGCCTATTGGCCATCTGTATGTCTTCTTTGGAGAAATGCCTATTCTGCCCATTTTTAAATTGTGTTGCTTGTTTTTTTTTATATTAAGTATGAGATCTTTATATATTTTCGATATCAACCCTTATCAGACCTATAATTTACAAACATTTTCTCTCATTCAGTAGGTTGCCTTTTCATCTTGTTGATGGTTTCCTTCACTGTGCAAAAGCTTTTTAGTTTGATGTAGTCCCATTTCTTTATCTTTGCTTTTGTTTCCCTTGCCTAAGGAGACAGATTCAAAAAAATATTACTAAGACCAATGTCAAAAGTGTACTACCTATGTTTTCTTCTAGTTTTGTGATTTCAGGTCTTACATTTAAGTCTTTAATCCATTTTGAGTTTATTTTTGTATATGGTGTGAGAAAATGTTCTAGTTTTATTCTTTTACAAGTAGCATTCCAATTTCCCAACACCATTTATTGAAGAGACTGTCATTTCCCCATTGTATATCCTTGCTTTCTTTGTTGTAGATTAATTGACCATAAGTGTGTGGGTTTATTTCTGGACTGTCCATTCTGTTCCATTGATCTGTGTGTGTCTGTTTTTGTGCCAGTACCATGCTGTTTTGATTACTATAACTTTGTACTATAGTCTGAAATCAGGGAGCAGGACACCTCCAGCTTTGTTATTTTTTCTCAAGATTGCTTTGAATATTCAGAGTCTTTTGTGATTACACACAAATTTTAGGGTTTTTTTTTTCATTCTGTGAAAAATGTTTAAATCTTAACCCTTAAATTCATAGATTATGGGTAGTTATAGAGACTCCTGAGATGAGGGGCTGTGGTGACTGGGGCAGCTGAGGCAGCAGCAGGCATTCAGAGGGCTTGGAGGCAGCAGCTATATTCTGTCATATACAGAAGCTATCAGTGTTTTAACAACTACCACAGCTGTACCAGCATATGCTGCTGAATTTCAGTAACTAGTATTAGTAAATTCCACTTTTGAAGGAATTGAGTTCAGATAACAAAAAAATTATAACAATCACAAACAATGGATTAAAATTGTTTTTTTTTTTCGCTGCAGTATTTCCTGCAGCAATTCCAATCATTTTGTGACTCCTCTGCTTCTCCCTATTTATGTAAAATTATTCTGATACTCCTTATTCTATCTCTTGCTTACCCTTAAAATAATATTTTAAAGGATATTAAAAAGAAATCATTTAAGACTATGTTGTATCCAGAAAAGGAGATACAGGCAAGAGCATAGTCATCTTGAGATTTAGCTGTGTTTTAAGCTATGGATAGGCAGGTTTAGCAGAGGCTCAGAAGAGAAGTGCTAGTGAGGTGTTTCAAGCTCAATTGATAATCTGGAAGACACACAGAAGTGGAAGGTATTAGAAAACCAAGGAAAAAAAGTTAAAAAATTAAACATTGACTCAGTGATCTGTGGAAAGATATCAAGCAGATTAATATACATGTAATTTTACTTTCAGAAAGAAAAAATAGGTCAAAATAAATAAATGATGATGCATTTGATTGATATGGTTGGGTTTAAGTCCATTATCTCGATATTCCTTTTCCATTTGTTCTTTCTGTTTTGTTTCTTTTTCCTCCCTTTCCTGTTTTCTTTTGGATGAAGAAAGTATAGTTTGCTATTCCATTTTATCTCCTCTCTTGGTTTTTTTAGCTTTACTTTTTTGTTATTTAATCGATTGCTTTAGAGATTACAATATTAATTTTTAACTTATTAGAACCTTGTACCTCTTCCTGTGAAATGAAAGAAAATTTCAATGATAAATTTCCATTTACCCCAGTTAAATATGAGCAAAAGATTTGTACAGTCACCTCACAAAAGAATTTATATTAATAGACAATAGAGACATGAGTATATGTTCAGCAGTATTAATTATAGAGAAATGCAAATTAAAAGCACAGTGAGACATAACCACACACCCACTAGAATGGGGAGAAAAATTAAAAATTGACAGTGTCAAATGTTGACCAGGATGTGGAGCACCCAGAGCTCTCATACATTGCTTGTGGATATATAAATATAAAATGGACAATAATTTTGGAAAACAGTTTAGCAGTTTCTTGTAAAGTTAAATATATTCCCAAGCTATGACCCAGTAATTCCATTTCTAAGTATTTACCAATAGAATAAAAACGTATGTCCACAAAAAGACTTGTACAAGACTGCTTTCAGCAGTTTTATTTATAATTGTACAAACCTAAAATGGTCTTTATCTTGACAAAAGTGTTGTTACAGTGGAGTATGCATTTATCAGATTCATTGAATTTATAATGTGCATTTCAATGAAAGTAAACATATTTTATTTTAAAAATAAAAATATTAACTGATAAAAAGAACAATAACTTTAAAAGTTCAGTACATTTATTCCTCCCACTTAGAAGTGAGTCATGCTGAACTCCAGAACAAATATTTATTAAATGCTATAATTACATCATTTTTTGATATGGAGATTCTCTGTGTATCCCAGAGTTCAACTACATTTACTTTCTCTGATCCAAATCACTAAGTGGTATCTCTGTTCTGAATTATATAAATGAATTCAAACATAGTCAAAACTCTCAAGTCAATTTGTAACTACACCAAAAAACTACAGCATGAGAAACTATATAACTGAACATGAACTGAATATTAAACTAGAGAAGTGGCCTTCACAATTCATTGCAAATAAAAATAATACTCAATCCTGAATTCCTATGAGGAAATAAAGTGTCTCTTAGTCATTGTTTATTTAATTTGCAATGTGAAAAAATAAAATCATGACAGCAATCTTAACAATGTTTTTACACTTGAGCAATAATTAAATAATAACCTTTGATGTCCACTAAGATAATGTGTCACCTTGCATATTCTCTAATTACAAAACCCTGTATAAGGCAAGAGGCATTAATAGTCTCCTCTGCCATTGCTGCCAATTCTCCCAGCACCACCAGGGCTCTGGGATTCTGTTGTGAGCATCTTGGCAAATGTGATTTGTAAGAACAGTAACATAATCTTTCTACTTTGATAGTGCAATCATGATCAGGAGCAGTGGTTTCCTGCTAATAGTGATACTTTCCTAGCCTGGACATCTTGCTAGCACATTTATTTGTCCTGGCTTGTTGATATTTCTACCACATCTTTAACATAAAGTAGTGATGAAAGATGTCTTTTCTTTTAATAAGCAGAGGAATAACAAATAGGCTCTATTACAACTTTTTAAATCCTTAAGCTATTTATGTTGTAGAAAGTAGTCTCGAGTCACCTCTTCATGGTCCTGTTGCAAGAGCATAATTGATTCTACTTAGGAAATGCTTTATGTCTGATGAACACAAAACGAAAATATTCCTTGTAATCATAAAGCCTATGTCTTTAAATAATAACAAAAGGTCTCCAAAAAGCTAATATTAATAGAAAGTATCGCACATTCTCAGAAGATGTCAGTGAAATGGAATGTCACCTAAGAAGACCAGCAACTCCCAGAAAAGACTCCCAAGGTGGTTGTTATCCACTGTAAGTTCATTGTAGGCATAAACTGTGCAGGAGAGATACCTAAATTTGTGAACACAAATGAGAATAATAAAGTTCTCAGGAGTAGACAACATTAACTAAACTCTCAGATACTAGAATGACAATTTGACCAAATCAGAAGCTTTTTCCCTATAAACAAGCTACATAAGAATACAAATTATCATAAATTTGCATAGATTCAGAACAAGGCAAGTTAGTTGATAAGATACAGCACTCAATGAAAGGACAGGCTTGCCACCATTATTTCTTCACAACTTCATTTAACATGTATTTATTGGGTGACTACTGTGTGCCAGTAAACAAGAAATGCAGTGTTCCTGCTCTCATGGAGTTTATCTTGAGAGACACATATCTACTTGGCCAAGAAATTCTCACCACTGGATAGTGTTTAGATGGACACTGTCAACATTGGCTCTTCTGAGTATTCCCCATCAGTGCCTCCAAGGCCCATCACTGTCACACATTCTCCAAACTGACCATGAAATAATTGGTGATGTTTCCTCTCCCCAAATGTAATCTCATTCCCCTACTTTCTCCTATAAATGACTCCGTCCAGTTCACCTTTGCTGGTGTTTTAGTTGTTCCCTTACTCGTTGGCCACATATTTACTCTTACAGATAATAACATCTATTATATTTGGACGTGATTAGTTTAACTCTTAGTAGACAATCGAAATTTTCGAGTTCTTGGAAGATACTTCATTGGGTTCCCCTAACCTGACACCAGGAATAAAGTTCAGTTTTCTACACTATATAAATTAACCATATACTTGTGCTTTGTCATCATCTCTATCAATGTTCACAAATATTAGACTACAGTTTCCATTTTATTAAAAACAAAAGAGCAGGGATTGTCTTTTCAGGGATTAAACTACATACCACTTGCCACAGTTTGGTGACAAAACTACATACCACCTTCATTTCTTGGATGATAACTGCATTCTGAATTTTTTCTCTGTGTGCCTGCGAGTTCGCAGCAGGAGGCTGAATATCACTGAATCTAAAAACGGTTTCCATGTAAGGGGCCTATAGCATGCATGGAGAGTCTTGAAGTCATCTCTTCTTGAATAATATTACTTGGTTATAGCTGGAAACTTCCATGTGCTACTTACAAAATTGTGTTCATATAGGCAGGCATTTATATTGTGCACCCTAATCACTATGGCTGGTTTGATGGCTCAGCTGACAGAGGTAATATACCTATAATCAAAGTCTGATTGAACTACCCCTCACTGCCTTCACAGCAGCTCTCTGCACTGATTCTTCATTTCCCCTTCAAAAGAGGGTATTTGCCACTTGTTTTGATATGATCTTGAAAGTCTGGCTATTTTCTAAGAGATCAGGAGTAGAGATTTGAATTATCCTTTTGATAGTAAATGACAGAACCAGTCTTAACAATATGAAAGAGCTTTTCTGCTGAAAGAAATTGTCCTTTATCTCCATGTTTGAAAAATTAATGTTTCTTACTCCAAGTCTGGTTCTTAAGCAAGTTCAAGGAATTGACACTGGAAAGTAAGATGGTACAGGGCAGTTGTTTTCATCTGTGATCGGAAATACTTTAGGGGGGCTCTTAGAGTCTTCCTAGCAGTGGGAAGGGAGGAATTAGTGGATTTCACGGGGTCTGGCTCCAGCCCCCAATCCCACCTATGTCCCCACTCTAACCAGAGCAGCATTGCCTTCAGTAGCATGTTTATCTTGAACAGAATGAAGTTAAGCTTCAAGGACCCTCACTTGCACAGACCTTTCCAAGTCCCCTAGCGATGTGTTCACATGGTTGAATGTTCTGTAAAACTTGCAAAAGTAAAAAACAAACAGACACAATTAGTTAAGGCCACTAACTCTTTTCATTCTAATTTCCCTTGATATTATATGGCACTGGAGTGGTCACAGGCATTTTGGGGGATGAAGTTAAAGAGAAATTTGAAGACAGATTTTGTTGGGGGTGGCGCGGGATATATTATGAGCATCACAGTCATGCCTGTGTATGGCTGAGTTATTGCTAGCTACCCCAGTGCAGGGATGGCTTCCAGGATCCTCCCATCATTCACTGTGCCAACTCACCTAGCATCGTGACACAAAGGTGTAGGGCCAGAGGTAGTATAGTGATGTGGACATGTCTTATGGAAGGCACCAAGGTTTGAAATGTAAGAAGCAGGAAATTAGTTTGTATAAAATTTCTTCAATCATCAGACATATAAAAGCATAAGTAAACTTTTCAGTTCTCATGTATGTTTAGTCTGTAGTACAAGCTTTACACTTGTAGAGACAGGGAGGAGAAAGACAATAGATAGATAGATAGATAGATAGATAGATAGATAGATAGATAGATAGATATAGATAGATAGATAGAAAATCAGATATGGATACTTCTCTATAAAATAAAGCATAAAAGGACAATAGGGTTGAACTTTTAAATAGGATGGTCGGGAAAATGAGGTACCATTCAATCCACTATTTCAAAAAAATAATATGGAGTACGCCAAGTGTCAGTATTTACTAAGCGCCTACTATGGGTTAGGCAGTTGACACAGTTGTGAACTACATACAAATAATCCCTGCTCTAATGGAGCTTCCAGAATAGAGGATAATACAGCCAGGAAATAAGCAATTGCAACATGGTGTGCACTATGCACTATGATGGGGGGACAATTTAAGGAGCCCCTTACCTGACTTAGAGGGTGGTGAAATTCTTCCTCATAAAAAAAAAAACTTTTATGCCAAAATCTAAAAGATAAGTAGGAGTTCAAAAGTGAGGTGAAGAGGAGGGAGGAGACTGCTCCAAGTATGAAGAACAAGATGCAAATGGCCAGAGGCTGGAGAGTATATATCTTGTGCAGGGAATTTAAAACGGTTTAGTAAAAAGCATAAGACAGGGGCTTCCCTGGTGGTGCAGTGGTTGAGAGTCCACCTGCCGATACAGGGGACGTGGTTTCATGCCCCGGTCCGGGAAGATCCCACAGGCCGCGGAGCGGCTGGGCCAGTGAGCCATGGCCGCTGAGCCCGCACGTCGGAGCCTGTGCTCCACAACGGGAGAGGCCACAACAACAACAAAAAAAGCATAAGACAAAAAATGTTTCTAAACACATAGAAAGAAATGTAGACTCCATTCATCAAAGATTCCTTAACCACAGAAAAGATTTTGGACTTCCAAAGAATTTTCAGCAGGGATAGACAAAGCTATAATCATAAGTATTTCCTTTTTTTAAAAAAAACTATTCTATCATCATGTGTAAGAAAGAGTATAAGAATGCAATATTGGGGGGAAAGAAATCAGCAAATAACTTATGGCTATTATCCTGGGGAAAAAATAATTATGGCCAAAAGTTGGGAAGTGGCAGTGAAATTCTTAGAATTGGATAAATTTGTAAGATATTTAGGAAATAGAATCAATGGTGACTACTTGAATCAAGAGGGTAAATAGGGAGTAGTAAAGCACAATGTCCAGATTTCTAGCTTGAGTAACTGGTTGATACCTGCTGTGTCCGGAATTCTGTTCCCCTCCCCAAAAATTTATATGTTGAAGTTCTAACCCCTAGTACTCAGAAAGTGCTGTATTTAGAGATAAGGCCTTCAAAGAGGCAATTAAGTCAAAATGAGGTCATTAGTGTGAGCCCTAATCCAGTATGACAGGTGTCCTCATAAGAAGAAGAGATTAGGACACAGTCACACAGAAGGAAGACTATGTGAAGACAAAGGGAGAAGGTGGCCACCTACAAGCCAATGTGAGGCCTCAGACGAATCAACCCTGCTGACACCTTGATCTCCAACTTCTAGTCTCCACAACTGTAAGAAAATAAACTTTTGTGGCTCAATACACCCTGTCTGTGATGCTTTGTTATGAGCAGCCCTACCAAACTAATACAGTCCCCTTCATTGAGAAAGGGAATACACAACAGGAGAAGCAAGTTTGGGGTAGAGGAAATGATGTAGTCTTTGTGGAGAAATTGAATTTTAAGAATCTGTGAGACATCAGGGTGAACTTGTCTACAATGCTATTGGCACCTCTACAGAGACAAAATTGAAACAACTGATGACATACTTCCATTGTGCAGAATACTCTTGATTCTCATGAAAAACAGCTTCTTGTGAAGACTAGCTCACAAGATTACAAACCACACAAGAAAATAAGTCTCTTTGAAGTAGTCGCCTAAAGCAATGGTGGAATGTGCACTCAAAAACTGAATATAGTAATCTATAAAAGAGAAAAGTAGAAGCCATGAGGTAACAACAGAAAGGTAGGAAAAAAAACAGATTTGAAAAACACTTTTTATGCTAGAAGCAAAAATTAGAGTCATCAAACTAAAAAATTCAATGGATAGGTTGAAGAGTTGACTAGAAATAGCTGGAAAAAAATTAATGAATTGGAATGGATTGAAAGTAATTACCCAAAATACAAAACAGAGGTAAAACAGATGGCAAATATGACAGACTATTTAAGTGGCATGGATGATAGAACGAGTAGCTCCAAGATATGTATGACAGAAATTTCCACTGAAATGAGGATAAAGAATATACATATAACAGAATCACTTTGCTGTATACCTGAAACATTGTACATCAACTACACTTCAATAAAAATGAAAATAAAAAATAGAGGATAAAGAATGGCAAAAAATTATATTTAAAAAAACTGAAAATTGTCCTGAATTAAATAAAGACATGAGTTATTCTCAGACTGAAGAAGCACAACAAGTTCCAAACAGGATAAACAAATATAGATCTCCATCTAATGGAATGCAAGCTATCAAAACAAAGAGAACATTTTACAAAATATCTGAGAGAAAATACAAATTATCTACAAAAGCACAACTATATTGATAGCAAACCATAAGCACTAATACTTGCCAGAAGACAATTTCAAAGTGCTGAGGAAAAATTACTGTCTACCTCTATTCAGCTAAACGATCATTCACAGGTAACAGTGAAATTAAAACATTTTCCTGCACAATAAGTCTTAAATATTTGTCACTCACAGACCTTTGCTGAAATAACTATCAAGTAAGTAACTCAGCAATAAGAAAACTGAATCAAGAAGGCAGGCTTGGGATGCAAGAACCAAGACTAAATAAAGATATTACTTAATCTGATGGAAATTTAAATAAATATTAATTGTTAAAATAATAATAATTATCACTGATTATGGTGGGTCAGAGAACAAGATGCAACTAAAATACACAACAACAATAGCACTGAAGCTGAAAGATGGAAGTTTAGAGTTAAAGCAATTAATTTCTTTATATTGTTTGGAAGAAGGATAGAGCTCTTGACTCAATTTTAATTTGTTACATGTAAATGTTATAAAGTAATAATCACTAAAATAAAATAACTTGAATGTATAAATTTCCAAACCAGTTAAGTCAGGAAAAAGGTTTCATCTGTAGAAGATGTAAGTAGCCTCTAACCTGGGTTCTACAACTAACTTAGGCCAGTTCCCTCTGATATTGCCCATTGTACAGCCCCAAGAAACAGCCCTAGACTGTTGCATTCAACCAACAACCTCAAATCTTATTTTAATCAATGCTTTTTGATAACCTACACAAAAACAGGTAAAGATAAAATGAGAAAAAATGTTTTTACTTTCTTTTCATTAGTGAAAGCCCTGAAGCCCTGAAGTTTCTCACTAGAAGTTTACATTCATAAAATATTTACAGAATACCTAACCTATCAAAATACTTATTCATAACTAAATTATATACTGTTGATAAAAATTTTAATCAAAAGTATACATGAGGGCTTCCCTGGTGGCGCAGTGGTTGAGAATCTGCCTGCCAATGCAGTGGACACAGGTTCGAGCCCTGGTCTGGGAAGATCCCACATGCCGCGGAGCAACTAAGCCCGTGTGCCACAGCTACTGAGCCTGCGCGTCTGGAGCCTGTGCTCCGCAACAAGAGAAGGCTGCAACAGTGACAGGCCCGCGCACCGCGATGAAGAGTGGCCCCCCACTCGCCGCAACTAGATAAAGCCCTCGCACAGAAACGAAGACCCAACACAGCCAAAAATAAATTAATTTATTAATTTTTTAAAAAGTATACATGAAATTATTAAAGAAAAACTGTCAAAGGTATAATTATCATGAATTTATTTCAAATATATAATATATTAATCATAAATTGTGTACATCAGAGTTGGTGGTGGTTAGACTTATGCTGTTACATTATACATGTCCCACCACCATTGTTACTTAAATATCTGAAGAATATTGTGATTAATCATTTTCTCTGATAATCACAAAAATATACAGTAGAGATTAAACCATAAGGCAAGGAACTTATCTTTAGTTTTCTTCAAAATGTTGCAAAAGCCTTTCTTTAAAATTCAATGGTGTCTATATGTCCCACAATGTCTTATTTGCTATAATTTTCCCAAGCAGCCTAGTGGGGTCTCATGCAAACACAGCTCATATAGTTTATAATTTACTGATGTGCATGTGTCTGTGTGTGTATTTGTGGTGTGTGTCTATCCAGACATTCCTGCAGTAGATGTACTAAGCTCTTTTCACATTAAACAAAAGCCCAGGACCAGATGGCTTCACAGGTGAATTCTATCAAACGTTTAGAGAAGAGCTAACACCTATCCTTCTAGCAAAGATTAATTATAGACCAAACAGCATGATAAAAATCAGAATTTTCCATTAAAAATAAAAATTATTCAGTAGATATTGTTGGAAAAACTAGATATCCACATGCAAAAAAATAATAAAGTTGAATGCTGACCTTACACCCTATACAAAAATTAACTCAAAATGAATCAAAGACCCAAAAATAATAAATAAAATTATAAAACTCTAAGAGGAAAATCATGGGGAAAACCTTCATAGCGTTACATATAACAATGCTTTCTTGCAGATAACATCAAAGGCACAGGTAACAAAAGAAAAAATAGATAAATGGACTACATCAAGATTATAAACTTGGGACTTTCCTGGTGATGCAGTGGTTAAGGATCCGCCTGCCAATGCAGGGGACACTGGTTCAATCCCTGGTCCGGGAACATCCCACATGCCGCAGAGCAACTAAGCCCATGCACCACAACTACTGAGCCTGCACTCTAGAGCTCACAAGCCACAACTACTGAGCCCGCATGCCACAACTACTGAATCTCGTGCGCCTAGAGCCCTGCTCCACCACAAGAGAAGCCACCGCAATAAGAAGGCTGTGTGCAGCAACAAAGACCCAATGCAGCCAAAAATAAATAAGTTAATTTTAAATATATATATATTAAAAAGTTACCATTAAAAAAATAATTATAAACTTTTGTGCACCAAAAGACACTATCAACAGAGTAAACAGGCAGCCAACAGAATTGCAGAAAATATTTGCAAATCAGATAGCTGATAAGAGATTAGTATCCAAAATATATGAAGAATTCCTACAACTTAACAACAAAAGACAAACGATTCAAAAATAGGCAAAGGACTTAAATATTTTTCCAAAGAAGATATGCAAATGGACAATAAGTATATGAAAAAAATGTTTAATATCACTAATTTTTAGGGAAATGCAAATCAAAACCAAAATGAGGTATCATACCCATTTGGATAGCCATTATCCAAAAAAAAAGAAAAGTGGGGGGAAGAAAAAGAAATAAAAGCAAGTGTTGGCAAGGATGTACAGAAATTGGAAACTTTTGCATTTCTGGTAGGAATGTAAAATGGTGCAGCTGCTGTGGCAAATGATATGGTTATTCCTCAAAAAGTTGAAAATAGAATTATGATATGATCCAGCAATTCACTTCTGGGTATATACCAAAAGAACTGAAAGCAGAGACTCAAATAGATATTTGTACACCCATGTTCAAAGCAGAATTATTCAGAATAGCCAAAATATGGAAGCAATCCTAGTGTTCATGGAAAGATAAATGGATAAACAAAATGTGGTATATACATACAATAGAATACTACTCAGCCTTAAGAAGGAAGGAAATTCTGACACATGCTATAATATGGATGGACCTTGAGGACGTTAACGCTAAATTAAATAAGCCACTCATAAAAGAACAAATATTATGTGATTCCACTTATATGAGGTACCTAAAATAGTCAAATCCATAAAGACAGAAAGTAAAATGGTGGTTGTCAGGAGCTGAGGGGAGGCAGAAATAGGGAGTTAGTGTATAACGGGTACAGAGTTTCAGTTGGGAAAGATGAAAAAGTTCGGAAAATGGATGGTGGCAATTGTTGCACAACTATGTGAATGTACTTAATGCCACAGAATTGTACACTTAAACATGGTTAAAATGGTAAATTTCATGTTACATATAATTGAGTCACAATTTTAAAAATAAAAAATAAATTTTAACCTATACCAAAAACATAACTGTATCATTCATAACATTAAGTTATAGATGTTCATTTTTGCTTTCATATTGATAATACTAGGGCTATAGCAATGGACAAATCTATTCCTCCATTCCCCTGGACTTAAACTCTGTGAATTATGAAATAGTCCTAATCTGAAAAGCTGTTTGAAATAAGGGAGGCTTAAATTTGCAATCCCAGGATGCATTCTCCCAATGGAAGTTTGCATTGGTCCTTCGAAGTTTTAAAATCCTGCATACTATTCACCACCTCATTATATATATATATATTCTATTGGTCTCTTTTTCCCAAAATTGAACAATCTCATCTCTATCGGATAAAGAATTCTCCTTCTTCTAAAAAATTACCTTATCAGCAGTTGCAGCCTCTCTCTTCACTTTGATGTTGTGCAGATTCAAATGGGCCTGGAACCTATAGAACTAGCTATAGTTTCAGCAATAATCTCATTACCCTCATTTTCACCATGCTTGGACTTTAGTTCTTCCAAAAAAACTCCTAGACATCTTCTGAATGCACATTATGCTAGTAAACATTCAACTTTGATCCTCTAGCTTCTCAATCAAAGATTTTCAATTTTGTCAATCAGTTTTCCTATTATCATTGCACAGGCCCACCCAACACTTTTCTCAAAAACAGATGACCAATTCTTATTCTTTCTGTTTCTGCTGTGAAATAATTCATCCTATATGGTATATTTATATGCAATGTTTACCTTTTATTTTTGCCACTTTCAATTTTACCATTTATCCCTCATCTTATAAGCACACACACAGCCAATATGACAAACTTAAATGCCAGCTAAGTACAGGCATTTAAAATAAATAGGCTACATATAAAAGGGTTTACTGGGGTTTACAGCAAAATTGAAAAGTGCCTGTTCACCTAAAAGAACACAAACTGAACAAAAAATAAAAATAAAAGCACTGAGTTGGCAAAATAAAATGGTTTGCTGTCCAAGGGACACCAATTTATGACTAACGCCTTACAGTAACCAACAACACATAGCCAACACTAAAAAGACTATAGAACGCTATTAAATACTGTGTGTTGATGGAGAGCAGAACTAAAATAATTTGCTCTGGAAAACAGCTCTGTACATATCTGTGAAAGTTCTAAACTGACTATAAGTAAAGGATCATTGGAATAGCATTAATACCACAACGAAAACAAAATTTAAAACTATATTGTTTGGACTTTCCTGGTGGCGCAGTGGTTGAGAGTCCGCCTGCCAATGCAGGGGACAAGGGTTCGTGCCCCAGTCCAGGAAGATCCCACATGCCACGGAGCGGCTGGGCCCGTGAGCCATGGCCGCTGAGCCTGCGCGTCCGGAGCCTGTGCTCCGCAACACAGGAAGGTGGTGAAGATTTTGTAGACTCAGCAATATTTTTATATTTCTTAGCCTAACTTTATTCTAAATTAGATAACATATTTGTCTAGACATGTATTTTCTCATGGTCTTTGACTTTAGAGAAGAAAACAAATTTGGCTCATTTAAGGGCTAGAAGTCCTTGGAGATTTACGTTTTATAAAACATTACAAGGAAAATAAGAAATTTATATATTGCAGTTGCAAGCAACCACTAAGTTGAAATCCTTCACAATGTTCCAGGTTAAAATTACAAAATCTACTTCTAAAGGGAAAATAATTAAAAGTGGGTTAATACTTCATTGTAGTTAAGAGGTTCTCCATGCTGTTTCACTAATAAAATGAAACCATTGACTTGATACCAAAAAAAAACTGCTTTCCAGAGTGTAGTTAAATGCAAATTTGCCATCTGCCTTGCAGAGTTGGTGAGCAATAGGTTGAACACATTGAGAAAACCTTGTTTTAAAAGGTACATAAGGTGATCTTGTAAATGAGGAAGCAGTGCAGCAGAGGTAGGCATCTGTAAGAGGATCGGCTTGGGATTTGGAGTTTGGAAAACTGATGACTATACACTCTGAGTTAAATTTTTCCTGATGCTTGTTTTGTTTTTGTTGTTTGTGTGTGGGTGCTTGTTTTTTTCCATTTTTTCATTTCAATAACACGTAAGTTGCATAAGATTTCTATAATGCCTAGTTACCACTCCTACATCCCAAACGATCAGTGTGCTTTTTCTCTTCATGAAAATGTTCATGTTCCCTAGACTAACTCAGAGTTTGCAACACAATATGAATTCAAGGAATGTGCCTGAATTTATAAATAAATGAATGTTTAAAAACCCAAGAACATGTACAAATAATAACTGTCTATTCCAAATATTTAAGTGATTCAGATTATTCAAAAATTGCCAGTGTACTAATGAATATTACACAAAACTGAGGGTCTAATTGTAAAGCATAACCTATCTTACATGCATTTCTAGTTGTAATATATTTACCACACTTATATTAGAACTGCAAAAAAAAAAAACGAACATGTCATCAATTTAACACTTTTCATTATGTTTTAATCTCAGGATTGTGCACTTAATTGTTGCAATAAAAATCTAGTATAACAAACATGTTCGTCTATCATGTATAGACTGAATCCTATGAAAATGTAGGCAGCTATTCAGAGTATGATGTCAGGAAAGCCACATGGAATCACCAACCTGTATATCTTCCACAACACTTGAAATTCCTATGTTACCATTACTCCCTGGGTTTAAGTTTTGCTTCCCAAAGTTGACTTGTAAAATACATATAATACAGAAGAATCATAGGAAGCCTTGTGTATACATACCCTTTGATCACATAGTTGGCTGCCATTTTGGATAATGAGGAAAGCGACCAGTTGAGATAGGGCATGGGACAGGTAGTTTTTGATGATGAGAGTGTGGGTGCAAGAACTGAAACCACCCAGAGCTTGGGCACACCAGGAGACCAAGCGTCCAGGTAACCAAGAGATAACACAGTAAGATAGGACCATAGACAAAGCTTTAACACATCACAACTTTTCTTCTCCTGCACATAGCTATCAGGAGAGGGCAGCTGTAACACACAGCCCCCTCTCCCCACCACCAATAAGCACCGTTTTTAACTCAAGACAGGCACTCAATAAAAATGTGTGGGTGTTTTTACTAAAGGCTTAATATGTACAAAATGAATCACTATATTGACTCACTCACTTTGCATTTTAAAAAACCCAAACACCCTTCAGTCAAATCTAAGCTGACCAGAAAAGTCACTATGTTAATATAAGAAATTTAAAGCCAAATCAACTTTACCTTTTTTCTAAACTGAAGTATAGTTGATTTACAATGTTGTGCTAGTTTTAAACATACAGCAGTGATTCCGTTATTCATATATATGTATATATCTATATTCTTTTTTATTCGTTTCCATTATAGTATACTATAAGATATTGAATATAGTTACCTGTGCTATACAGTAAATCCTTGTTGTTTAACTATTTTATATATGGTAATGTAATGTGGTAATGTGCATCTGTTAATCCCATACTCCCAATTTACCCCTCCCCCCTTCCCCTTTGGTAACCATAAGTTTATTTTCTATGTCTGTGAGTCTGTTTCTATTTTGTAAATAAGTTCATCTCTATCATTTTTTTAGATTTCACATATAAGTGATATCATATGATATCTGTCTTTGTCTGACTTCACTTAGTATGAAAATCTCTAGGTCCATTCATGTTGCTGCAAATGGCATTATTTCATTTGTTTTTATGGTTAATATTAACTTCACCTTTAAGAATCGGGTTTTTCCACTTGTTAAAAATTACTTTATACTATAAATTGTTAATTTAGTAGTATAAATTACAGGGTATCCAAAGACACATTTCTCTCTCCCTACTATGCAACTTTAGGGGAAATAAAACTAAGCATTGATTTTGGGAACATAGAAGATAATTATTTGTTTTATGAGATGTGACACTACTGTCCCACATGACTATTACATATTCATTTTCAGTTCATTTCTTTTTCTGACAGTGTTAACAAATTTGTGTACAGTTATCTGTACACTCTCAGCTGGACTCTCTTTTAGCCAATAGTTTATATCTACGCCAGCCAAGTAATTTAAAATAAGAGAAGCAGTCTGTGATTATGCACCCTGGGAAATAAAATTAATACCATTTGATTTATTTACTAGTGTCTGTCAGCACTCAGAGAAGCTGTAGCTATTTGTGTGGTCTTTTCTAACTGCAATAGTTGAGACAAAAAATACTGATACCTATCAGAGATGGACAAGACTAAGAAGTGAAGGCTTCTAAACTTACTAAGAAAGATTGAGAGGATGAATTAATGATAAACTGAAAGGGGATGTTATGCTACTTTTTAAGACTTTCTCTTCTTTCCAAATGGATTGGTTTTTATTAAAGGACATAAAGCAGATTGTATTATTAGATTTGTTTCTTTTTTTTGTGTGTGGTACGCGGGCCTCTCACTGTTGTGGCCTCTCCCGTTGTGGAACACAGGCTCCGGACGCGCAGGCTCAGCGGCCATGGCTCACAGGCCCAGCCGCTCCGCGGTATGTGGGATCTTCCCAGACCGGGGCACGAACCCACGTCCCCTTCATCAGCAGGCAGACTCTCAACCACTGCGCCACCAGGGAAGCCCTAGATTTGTTTCTTTTTAAATACAGTAGCTGTCGTATATATCTCCTTGTCAGGTAGACATGTAAAATGGACCTAGGTACAAATGAGTGTCATCTGTCTGTCTGTCTATCTAGAAAGAGAGAGTGAGAGAGAGTAATCCACATGACTCCTGTTCCTTGTGTGGGCATTTACCACAAGGGAAAACAATAACACACTAGCAAACATTAGGAGGCAGGGTGTGAAATTCCTTGGCTGAAAGGTAATTTAATTTGTAGATACCAAAGGTAAAAATGAATCCCTCATAAATCTTTACGTCATCTATCAATCCAATCCAAACATGTTTTCCATCTTGCCTACTTACAAAATGGCTTAAGCCTTTTAAAGAAAAACATTAGAAAATAGTTCTTAAAAAAAAATGGTTTCAAAAAATATTGACCGGGCTCTGCTGGTGGCACAGTGGTTGAGAGTCCGCCTGCTGATGCAGGGGACACGGGTTCGTGCCCCAGTCCGGGAAGATCCCACATGCCGCGGGGCAGCTGGGCCCGTGAGCCATGGCCACTGAGCCTGTGCCTCCGGAGCCTGTGTTCCACAATGGGAGAGGCCACAACAGTGAGAGACCCACGTACCACAAAAAAAAAGAAAAAAAATTTGACTAAGTTCCTGGAAAAGAAAAGAGTCATTCTTTAGCAAAGAGATGAAAAAGATCTGAATTGAAGGCAGGGCTCCAGAATGCTTTCACACATAGAATATTATCCTTGTACATTCATTGAGCATAGTTCAGATAGTGATCCCACCGAATAAGATGAGAGTTGAACGTACCAGGGGAACTTCAGGCCTCTGGCTTCAGATAGAGGGTGAAATATCTTTAGTGCCTCTCCTTCTCTCTGGAGGTCACCTGATTTATGGTTCATGAGGATTAACTATTCTAACCCATCAGAGGCCTCTCTAGAAAGAGTGATGGGCTGGTTGATGTCTAACAACCATATGACCAACATTCAAAGCTTATTATAGGACTGGCATTCTGTATTAAAAAAGGAGAAAAGGGTCCCCTGTATCTACAGGCATTTTACATAAGACATAGAAGGGGGGCAGAAAACAATGCCTAGAAAATAAATCACCTATTTTTTCCAAAGCTATATATTATCCTTTACAATCTTTTGTATTTATCTTTATAACCATTACTATCTGTAAGAGGTTAATTTAATTCCCGCATAACGAGTATTAAGGAAATATCAGAAGAGAACTGAGGGTCAAAGAACAGAGACCCAAAAATAGACACATGTAAATATACCCAATTGATTTTTGACAAAGGTGAGAATGAAACTCAAAGGAGAACATACTGCCATTTTAATAAATGATACTACTGCATTTAGATGTTTATAAACAGACTACAGTTCCTTGTTCCTTCAAGGATTTCTGCTCTTATTTTTTTCTGCTTGTTTTGCGGTTATTTTGCTCTTCTTTTTCTAGGTTCTCAAGAGGAGATCTTAAAATTATTGACTTTAGAATTTTCCCCTTGTCTAATGCATGCATTTATTGCTATAAATTTCCCTTTTAGCACTGCTTTAGCTGTGTCCCACAATTTTTGATATACTATATTTTCGATGTCATTCACTTCAATGTATTTTTTATCTCCCTTGAGACTTCCTCTTTGACCCATGGATTACTTAGAAGTGTATTGTTTAGTTTCCGAGTGTTTGGAGATTTTCCTGCCATCTTTCTGTTACTGATTTCTAGTTTGGCTTCATCATAGTTAGAGAACACAATCTCCATGATTTCAATTGTTTTAAATTTGTTAAAGTTTATTTTATGGTCCAAGATATGGTCTATCTTAGTATATGTTCCATAAGCACTTGAAAAGAATGTGTATTCTGCTGTTGTTGAATGGAATGTTCTATAGATCCTGTTAGGTGATGGTGTTGTTGAGTTCTTCTATACCTTTGCTGATTTTGTCTTGTCTTATCTATCAATTAATGAGAGGTGTCTTGAAGTCACCAGCTATAATAGTGATGTTGTCTATCTCTCAGTTCTATGAGTTTTTGTTCCACCTAATATGCAGCTCTACTGTTTGGTACATTTACATTTTGCATTTCTGGGTCTTTTAGTGGATTGACCCTCTGTTTCTAATAGTTTTCTTTCTCTCAAGTCTATTTGAACTTATATTAATGCAGTCACTCCAACTTTACTTTGCCTAATGTTTCCAAGATGTATCTTTTTCCATCCTTTTACTTTCAACTTTCCTATATCATATATTTGGAGTGAGTTTCTTATTGATAGCATATAGTTTTGTCATTTTTTAACCCATTCTACCAATCTCTGTCTTTTAATTGGTTTATTTAGCATATTTGCATTTAATATAATTATTGGTATCTTAAGGATTAGCTCTACTGTTTTATTTTTTGTTGACTGTTCTCCCTGTTTTTCATTTGTATCCTTTTTCATAGATTTCTGTTGGTTATTTCAACATTTTTTTAGAATTCTATTCTGATTTATTCATAGTGTTTTTAAGTGTATCTTTTTATATAGCTTTTGTACTGGTTGCTCTAGATATTATGTTACTTATGCATAACTTTTCACAGTCTGCTGGTGTTGTCATTTTATAATTCCAAGTACAGAGACCTTATGTACCTTTACATTCATTTCTTCCCCCTTCTTATACTATAATTATTTTAAATATTTCCTCTACATACATTTAAAATCACATCAGACATACATATTAGAGTTTTTGCTTCAATCATAAAATTTAGAAAACTCAAGAGGAGAAGGAAAGGCTATTTTACTTAGCAATATTCTTGATTATCATGTTCTTTATTCCTTTATGATCTTCCATATCTCCTTTTATTGTTATCACCTTTTATTGTTTCCTTTCTCTTTAGAGAACTTCCTTAAGCCAAGATAGGTCTGCTGGTGATGAATTCTCTTTATTCAGGTTTTTTTGTTGTTGTTGTTGTTTGTCTGGGTATAAAATGCTGGGTTGAAATTTCTTTTCTTTCACAACTTGAAAAATATTATGCCTTGTCCATTTGGCCTCCATGGTTTGTGATAAAAAATCTACTATCATTTTTGTTTGCTTGTTTTCCTATAGATAGAAATCATTTTACTTTGGCTACTTTCAGGACTTTTTATTGCCTTGGTTTTCAGAATTTTAACTATGATGTGTCTAGCTTTTTGTTTGTTTGTTTGTTTTATCCTTCTGGGGATTCACTCAACTTCTTGAATCCATAGGTTTATGTCTCTTGCCAAATTTGGAAAGTTTTAGCTATTATTTCTTAGAGTACTCTTTCAACCCCATCCTCTTCCTTCTCTCCTTTGGGGATTCTAAAGATATGAATGTCAGAACTCTTGTTAGAGTCTCACAGATACCTAGGCTTTGTTAGTTGGTTGTTTATTTGGTTTTTCCCAGTCTATTTTCTCTCTGTCATTCAGATTAGGTTTGTTTCTATTCTTCTATTAATATCTTGTAGTTCACTGATTCTTTTCCCTTTTCCTTCCATTCTGATATTAAGCCCAACCAGTGAGTTTTCTTTTCAGATATTGTGCTTTTAAGTTCTAAAATTTCCACGTGCTTCTTTATTATACCTTCTCTTTCTTTGCTGATGTCTTCTGTTTTTTCATTTGTTTCAAGTGTATTTATAATTGCTTGCTGAAGCATTCTTATTAGAGTGGCTTTTTCAGATAATTCTAACATCACTGCCATATTGATATTATAGCTTTTGATTGCCTCCTTTAATTTAGTTTGAGATCTTCTTGGTTCTTAATATTATGAGTATTTTTCTTACTTGAAAGCTGCATATTTTCATAATATGTGTGAAACTCTAGATCTTATTTAAACCTTCTGTTTTAGTTAGTTTAGTTTCTATAACACCACTCTATTGGGAGGAGAGGGGAGGCACTGCCTTGTTATTGCTAGGTAGCGGCAGAAGTCCAGGTTATCACTTAGCCTTCATTGACATTAAAGGAGAGGAGGACAGCTCTTCATTATTGCTAGGCAGGATGGGAGTTACAGCACCCCATATGGTCTACACTGACACTGCAATGGAAGTGGCCTCATTACCACTGGGCAATGGTGAAAGTCTTGACTCTTCACTAGGCCTTCCCTGATACCACCCGAGAAAGGAAGGGGTGGCACCTCTTTGCTGTCACATGGGATATTATTTTTAAAAATCATTGTTGCATTCATTGTTACTCAAGTTCACTGTTCTTTAGGATAATATTTACTGTTTAAAAGTTGAAGCAAGAATGCAAAGAATCAGTTTAAACCAATATCATAATTAAGTCCCCCAAATTTGTATAAATCTGTCATGTTATTTTCCTTCATGAAACCCTTTAATAGCTTCCAATCTCTTATGGAATTTACAACTTCAGCAATGACATGCAGCCACTCCAATGATCTGGCCCCCACCTACCACTATGGTCTCATACCCTACCATTTTTCTGCATATTCTCCACACAGTCTCAAGGGCATTTATCAGAATTATTCCCAGAGTTTTGTTTTTCACTAGATCTCAGATGTCCTCAATTATAAGGTACTGCATTATTTTCTGCAAACAACTAAGAAAGAAAAATGCTTCAATTTTAAGATGCATCTCAGTTTAAGAAATATTAAAACATGAAAAAATATTGGCTTAAAAATTTATGGGGCTTCCCTGGTGGTGCAGTGGTTGAGAATCTGCCTGCCAATGCAGGGGACACGAGTTCGAGCCCTGTTCTGGGAAGATCCCACATGCCGCGGAGCAACTAGCCCCGTGAGCCACAATTACTGAGCCTGCGTGCCTGGAGCCTGTGCTCCACAACAAGAGAGGCCACGATAGTGAGAGGCCCACACACCGCGATGAGGAGTGGCCCCCACTTGCCGCAACTAGAGAAAGCCCTCGCACAGAAACAAAGAGCCAACACAGCCATAAATAAATTAATTAAATTTTTTTTAAAAAGGCAAAATTCCTTTAAAAATATTTATGAAATATGGTGATCATTGAGTAGATACAAAACAATATTTATAAAATATGTATAAGATATGAAGAATAACAACACGGTGAATTGAACTTTACTGTGACATCTACCTATACACTTTTATCATATTTTATTCCTCTGTTCTCCCTTTAGAAGAAACATTATTTTGACTTTTTTAAAGAATCATCACTTGCTTTTATATATTTTACTACATATCTTTTATCTCTAACCAGTATGTTATTTTAGCATATTTTGAACTTTATACAAATGTGTGCTTTACGTATTCTGAAATGTGCAATTTTTACCTAGTATAATCTTCCTGATGTTCATCCATTTTGGCACTATAACTCATTGATTTTTACTGCCAGTAGTGTTCCATTATGTACATTTACCACAATGTTTCTATCTACTCTGCTGTTACTGATGATGTGCTGATGATGAACCTTTGGGTGCTTGCTTTTTGTGTGTGTGCCATTACAAACATGCTGCCATGAACACTCGTTCTACTTGTCTCCTGCAGCACATATTCAAGAGCTTCTCTAAGGAATATATCCAGGAGTGAAATTTTTGTGTTTAAACTAGGATTGAACCAAAGCAATTTTACAAAACAATAGCAAAATCTTTTCCAAAGTGTTTACAACAATTTACCCTCCCAGAAGCAGCATACACATAATCCAGCTATGCCCCCAGATTCCTATTTCCACTTAGTTTTAAGGTATTTAACCTCCCATATGGTCAAAACCATCACTTCAAGAAAGTATATATAACATGGAAGTTAAAGGTGAAGATTTTGGAGACAGACTATTCTAAATTGCTATGAAGATTAGATTAGTTAATACACATAACATGTTTAGACTTGTACTTTGGACATAATATGCACAAAATAATTGTTAGGTATCATTATTGTTGTTGTTGTGTTGAATTGCTTACAGAACCCTGAAAAACAGATAGTAGTGTATTGTATCTTGGTATACTAACATATATTGCTTTCTTATGTGCAAATGTTCTTCCCTCCATCTGAATTACGTTCCTCAGTACACATGCAAAGTTGATCATGCTTACTTAGGGATACCACTGCCCCTAATATATGACCCATCACATTGCATTCAATCATTTGATTACTTCCTGTCTGCCTCACTACAGTCTCAGTTATTTTGCAGACATTACTTTTTGAATTTATTCCTTATTTTCTGGTAGCACCTGAGTAGATGTTTGATAAATGAATGGACGAACAGATGAATGAATAATTATGAACAATTGCAACATCAGCAGTACCCAACCACAAACAATTATTTATTTAGATTTGCAAATTCAACTGGAATACAAAGACTTAAAATGTATATACCATTTTGTTCCCCTAACAGACTCTTCTTAAAGGAATTCCATGTTTTTTTAACATCCTGGGACAGAAGAATCTTTAAATGTGACCTTTTTATCTGTATGCAACCATAACAGCATCTTCTCCAATCAATCTTGTAAATTAAGATTCTTTTTATTTTCCTCTTCTATGATAATGTCACCTCACAGAACAACTGACAAAAAAATGCCCAGAGAATTGGATCACAAAGTCATTTTATAGATCTACTTCCTCCTGTTTTAGTCTTTAGGTTGATTTTTTAAAATATTGAACACTTTTGTTTCTTTTTCTTTAGATTTAGCGTAGATAGTGGGCTGCTAAGCTGTTAATGCATAGCTTTAAACTTCATGCAACAATAAATAAAGTCTACTGCCTGTTAGCAGCAGTGCCTTCTACTACTTCTCCTTCATCCATCTGTGGTGTGAACAGCTCTCATTCACACCAGATAACTCCAGGTATTAGACTGTTACATCTGATAATGTGTCAAATCTTCCTGCCTAGCATTTCTACCTAAATGGCCTCAGTTTTGACACTGACATTGGGTAGACAAGCCAAACACTGCAAAGCAATTTTTCTCTTAGTTCTGATTAGGTCCTTTAATGCCCCTTCACATAACAGAAATAAGCTCATCTCGCTGACTAGTCCTTAAAATGCAGCACCTGGAGTTGAACGCAATACCCTAGATGTGATCTGAGAAGTTCACAATGGATTATCACTTATACATCTTTTATTTTACAAGCATGTACTATACCCCTTGTTTTATTGTACATTTGTATTAATACAGCTTAAGAATATATTTGATTTTGGAGGGTAGCCATTTCATACTACTAACAGACACCAAGTTTTCTTCACACAAAATTACTTTTATTAAGTTTCATCTCTTTAATTTTGTACCATCATTGCCAATTCATAATATGAATTTTAAATTCATATTATTTCTTCTAGCAGAATTGTTATTCCACCTGTATTTGAGTCACTTGAAAATCTGTTGACCAACAGTTCTTTAATGAGATTCCTGACAGACAATATTATTTCTGTGCTCAGAGCTTACAACAATGTGTGGTAATAATAGGTATTCAATATAAATGGAATGTATTAATTCCTGAAATAATGGACATTCCTTAATAATCAAGCTTAAAAATCAAGCTCATCTACTTTCCTTAAACATCTTTCTTTATTCCTATTTCTCTGACTCATAAAATAACATAATCATTCTTTCATACTCTCAATATTCTAAACCTTGGGATCATTTTCTATTGTAGCTATTTTTCTCCCTCAACATCCAAACATTCACCAACTCTCCATCCACGATGTTGATTGCATTACTCTTACCCTTTCTATTCTAATGAAGGATGCTCTTTTAATTCTTCATTAAGAACAGTGGCTTTAATAGCTTTCATTGCTAATGAGACACTTATGATATTATAGAATCCTCATTATAAGTTTTGTCTGGGAGTATGCTGTTTGTAGAGTATTCCCTTTTCCAGGTAAACTATCACATCAGTGAGTACATTTGCTCCAACAGCTACACATAGCAGCAGGAATCACACATGCCATCCCCACAGTGAACTCCCAACAATCTATTGATAGTTTTCTATGTTCAGAGAAGAAATCAAGAGAGAAGCAATTAAATACCCAAAATGTTTACGCCTGCTTACGTATGTACACACCAAATGTCAGGTCTGTTTGACTACCATTAACTGAGAGTCAACTGGGCCAACCACTGTGCTGTTCACAAAGACGAATGAGATATAATTCCTGCCTTCAAGTTCACAGTCTTGAGAAAAAGACATATATTTTTTTTAAAAAATCCAACATGAGGTATCTATTGTAGTGCAAACAATTACAAAGCATAGGAAATGTTGTCCAAGTTCTGGGACCTTTGGGAATAACATTTTAGAAAAAGGTACAGGAATGGAATTAATATTCATCCTGTTCCTTGTCTATGTTAGGCTCTCTGCTAAAAGTTTGTTCATATTGCTTTATATGTAACAGGAAAAGTATGAATAACTGATGCTGAAGATTCCTTGGTAACTATAAAAGTAATGTTGATGTCTTTCAGTAAGAAAAACTGCAAAGAGAAGTGTGGCAAAGATGGCAGAGTAATAAGACCTGAGCTCATCTACTCCCACAGACACACCAAAATTACACCTATTTACAGAGCAACTATTGATGAGAATAACCTGAAGACTAACAGAAAAGATTTTCCACAACTAAAGATACAAAAAAGGAACCACAACAAGAAAGGTAGGACGGGAGGAACACAGTGTAATCAAGACTCACACCCCTAAGGAGGCAACCCACAAAAAAAGAGGATGATCCCAATTGCAGAAGTTCTCCTCAAGGAGCAAGGAGTCTGAGCTCCACATCAGGATCCCCAGCCTGGGGGTCCTGCCCTGAGAAGATGAACCTTCAGAATATCTGGCATTGAAGTCCACCAGGTCTTATGTACTGGAAAGCCAGAAGACTATAGGAAACAGAGACTTCACTCTTAAAGGACACATGCAAAATCTCACATGCTCCAAGACCCAGAACAGAGGCAATAATCTGAAAGTAGCCTGAGTCAGACCCACCTGCTGACCTTGGAGCATCTTCTGGGGAAGTAAGAGGCAAATGGGACTCCCCCTGGAGACACAGACACTGGCAGCAGCCATTTGTGGCAGCTCATTCTAACATGAGAACACTGTTGCTGGCAAGCTCCATTTTGGAGTCCTCCCCTTAGCCTATTAGTACAACAGGCTTATCCACACAACTTCAGGCCAGCACCAGTCCCAGGATGCCCCAGTCACCAGAGCCAGCTACCCCAGGACCAGGCCCCACCCACCATCAGGCAGCACCTGCCCAGACCCCCATAACCAGCTGGGCCAGGCTAGTGACCACCACAACACAGTGCAGGGTCTGGGATCCAATCAGGCCAGGGACCAGCATGCCCACAGTAGTTGGCCTGCCAAAATAGAAGGGTGCATGCATCACAATAGGGGGCACCACAAGAGCATACAGCTCTCATGACCAGAGGGGAGTCTGATGCTGGATCCCATAGGATATCTCCTCATTAGGCCACTTCTCCAAGATCAAGAAACATAACTGATCTACCTACTACATAGAAATAAACACAGAGAATTAGGCAAAATGAGGAGGCAGAAGAATATGTCCAAAACATAGAAACAGTACAAAACCCCAAAAGAAGAACTAAGCAAAGTGAAGATAAGCAGTCTACCAGATAAAGAATTCAGGTAATGATCACAAATATGCTTAATGAACTTGGGAGAAGAATGGAGGAACACACTGAGGAGTTTAACAGAGAGTTAGAAAATATAAAGAAGAACCAAACACAGCTGAAGAATACAAGAACTGAAATTTTAAAAATACACTAGAAGGAAACAAGAGTAGATTAGATGACACAGAGGAACAGATAAGCAAACTGGAAGACACAGTAGTGAAAATCACCCAAGATGAACAGAAAAAAGAAAAAAGAATTTTTAAAAATGAAGACAGTTTAAGAGACCTCTGGGACAACATCAAACATGGTAATATTTGCATTATAGGGATCCCAGAAGGAGGACAGAGAGAGAAAGGGACAGAAAACTTATTTAAAGAAATAATAGCTGAAAACTTCCCTAACCTGGGGAAGGAAACAGACATCTAGTTCCAGGAAACACAGAGAGTCTTAAACAAGATCAACCCAAAGAGGTCCACTCCAAGACACATTATAATTAAAATGGCAAAAATTAAAGATAAAGAAAGAATATGAAAAACACCAAGAGAAAAGCAACCAGTTACATACAAGGAAACTTGCATAAGACAATCAGCTTCAGCAGAAACGTTGCAGGTCAGAATGGAGTGACACAATATATTCAAAATGATAAAAGGAAAAAACCTACAACCAAGAATACTCTATCTGGAAAGGCTATCATTCAGATTTGAAGAAGAGATCAAGAGTTTTACAGACAAGCAAAAGCTAAAAGGGTTCAGCACCACTAAACCAGCTCTACAAGAGATGTTAAAGGGGCTTCTCTAAGTGGAAAAGAAAAGGCCACAACTAGACATATGTAAATTACAAAAGGAAAATCTCATTGGTAAAGGCAAATACATGGTAAAAGCATGATCAATCAGATCAACCACTTATAAAGCTAGTAGGTGGTTTATATAGGTGGTAAATATCCAAAATAAGTAGTTAAGGAATATACAAAATAAAAAGATGCAAAATATGATGTCAAAAACAGTAAATACAGGGGGTACAGTAAAAAAGCAAAGTTGTTAGAATGCATTCAAATTTAAGAAATCATCAACTTAAAATAATGATATATATCATATATATGTTGTTATATATGAACCTCATGGTAACCACTAACCAAAAATCTATAACAGATACACACAGAAAAAGAGAAAGAAATCTAAACATAACACTAATGATAGTCATCAAATCACAAGAGAAGAGAGCAAAAAATAAGGAAACAAAAATATCTACAAAAAGAACTCCAAAACAATTAACAAAATGGCAATAAGTACATACCTATCAATAATTACTTTAGAATATTACTCACCCATAAAAAGAAATGAAATTGAGGTATTTGTAATAAGGTGGATGGACCTAGAGTCTGTCATACAGAGTGAAGTAAGTCAGAAAGAGAAAAACAAATACCATATGCTAACATGTATATATGGAATATAAAAAGAAAAAAATGGTTCTGAAGAACCTAGGGCAGGACAGGAATAAAGACACAGATGTAGAGAATGGATTTGAGGACATGGGGAGGGGGAAGGGTAAGATGGGATGAAGTGGGAGAGTGGCATGGACACATATAAACTACCAAATGTAAAATAGATAGTTAGTGGGAAGTAGCCGCAGAGCACAGGGACATCAGCTCCGTGCTTTGTGACCACCTAGAGGGGAGGGATAGGGAGGGGGGAAGGAGATGCAAGAGGAAGGGAATATGGGGATATATGTTTATGTATAGCTGATTCACTTTGTTATACAGCAGAAACTAACACACCATTGTAAAGCAATTATACTCCAATAAACATGTTAAAAATAATAATTATTTTAAATGTAAATGTTCCAATCAAAAGACATAGAGTGGCTCAATAGATTTTTTTTTAAAAGACCCATCTATATGCTGCCTACAAGACTCACTTCACCTCTAAAGGCATACAGAAACTGAAAGTGAAAAAGGTATTCCATGAAAATGGAAATCAAAAGAAAGCCAGGGTAGCAATACTTATATCAGGCAAAATAGACTTTAACAAAGACTCTAACAAGAGACAAAGAAGGACATTACATAATGTTCTAGGGATCAATCCAAGAAGAAGATATAACAATCATAAATATATATGCACCCAACATAGGAACACTTAAATATTTAAAGAAAATTTTAGCAGACATAAAGGGAAAAACTGACAATAATACAATAATAGTAGGGGACTTTAACAACCCACTTACATCAATGGAGAAATCATCCAGATAGAAAATCAATAAGGAGACACTGGCCTTAAATGATACATTAGAACAGATGGACTTAATAGGTGTATTTAGAAAATTCCATCCAAAAACACCAGAATACACATTCTTTTCAAGTGCACATGTAACATTCTCCAGGCTGGATCACATGCTAGGCCACAAAACAAGTCAGTAAATTTAAGAAAATTGAAATCATATCAAGCATCTTTTCCAACCACAGTGCTATGAGACTAGAAATCAACTGCACTTTAAAAAACTGCAAAAGCACACAAACATGTAGAGGCTAAATAATATGCTACTAAACAACCAATCGATCACTAGTGAAAAAAAAGAGGAAGTAAAAAAATACCCATGGAAAAATAAGCAAAAAACAATGATCCAAAATCTATGGGATGCAACAAAAGCAGTTATAAGAAGGAAGATTATAGTGCTACAAGCCTACCACAGAAAACAAGAAAAATATCAAACAAACAACCTAATCTTACACCTAAAGGAACTAGAAAAAAATGAACAAAGCCCAAAATCAGTAGAAGGAAAGAAATCATAAAATTTAGAGAAAAAATAAATGCAGTATAGGCTTGAAAAAATAGAAAAGATCAATGAAACTGAGAGCTACTTTTCTGCAAAGACAAACAAAATTTATAAACCTTTAGCCAGACTCATCAAGAAAAACAGAGAGAAGGCCCAAATCAATAAAGTTGGAAATGAAAGAGAAGTTACAACCAACACCACAGAAATACAAAGGATCCTAAGAGATTACTATGAATAAATAAAACTCAAATAAAATGGACAACATTGAAGAAATTGATAAATTACTAGAAACATGCAATCTCCCAAGACTTAATCAGGATGAAATGGAAAATATGATCAAGCAGATTACCAGTAATGAAATTGAATTGGTAATCAAAAAGCTCCCAGCAAACAAAAGTCCAGAACCTCACAGGTGAATTCTACAAAACATTTAAAGAAAAATTAACACTTATCTTCTCAAACTATTCCAAAAATTGCAGAGGAAGGAATGCTTCTGAATTCACTCTGTGAAGCCAGCCTCACCCTGATATCAAAACCAGACAAAGACACTACAAAAAAAGAAAATTACAAGCCAATATCACTGATAAACATAGATGCAAAAATCCTCAACAACATATTAGCAAAACAAATTCAACAATACATATACACCATGGGATTTATTCTGAGGATGCATGAATAGTTCAACATCCACAAATCAATCAGTGTGATACACCACACTGATCATTTATTTTTTGGCCACTCCTCATGGCTTGCAGGATCTTAGTTCCCCAACCAAGGCTTGAACCCAGGCCCCCAATAGTGAAAGCGCCAAGTCCCAACCACTGGACTTCCAGGGAAGTCCCCACATTAATAAATTGAAGAATAAAAATCATATGATTGTCTCAATAGATGTAGAAAAAGCATTTGACAAAATTCAACATCGATTTATGATAAAAACTCTCAACAAAGTGGGTATAGAGGGAACATACCTCAACATAATAAAGGTCATCTTTGACAAACCTACAGCCAACATTATACTCAATGGTGAAAAGCTAAAAAAATTGTTTTAAGATCAGGAACAAGACAAGGATGCCTGATCTTGCCACTTCTTTTCAATATAGTATTGGAAGGCCCACACACAGTAATCAAACCAGAAAGAGAAAGAAAAAGAATCAAAGTTGGAAAGGAAAAAATTAAAATGTCACTGTTTTCAGATAATGTGATACTATATATAGAAAATCCTAGAGATGCCACCAAAAAACTGTTAGAATAAATGAACTCAGTAGTTTCAGGATATAAAACTAATATACAGAAGTCTATTACATTTCTATACACTAATAATGAACTAGCAGGAAGATAAATTAAGAAAACAATCCAGTTTACAATTAAATCAAAAAGAATAAAATATCTAGGAATAAACCTAACCATGGAGGTAAAAGACCTGTACTCAGAAAACTATAAGATGTTGAGGAAAGCAACTGAAGACAACACATACAGCAGAGATTGGCACAACATAGTAAATCAACTGTACTTCAACTTAAAAAACTTCAACTTAAATAAATAAATAGAAGACAACACAAATAAATGGAAAGATATTCCATATTCATGGATTGTAAGGATTAATATTGTTAAAATGATCATACTACCCAAGGCAACCTACAGATTCAATATAATCTCTATCAAAATACCCATGACATTCTACACAAAACTAGAACAAACAATCCTAAAATTTGTATGGAACCACCAAAGACTCCAAATAGTCAAAGCAAACTTAAGAAAGAAGAACAAAGCTGGTGGTATCACACTACCTGATTTCAAACTACACTACAAAGCAATAGTAATCTAAACAGTATTGTACTGGCCCCAAAACACATATATCCACAAAACAGAATAGAGAGCCCAGAAAAAAACCCCACACTTATATAATCAATTAGTCTTCTTTAGAGAAGCCAAAAACCTTCAAACATATGCAAGTAAAAAGCACTCACTGTGCACACTCTTATCTCCTCCCCCGCTAATCCTCATTGATAACAAGCAGGTGATGCTATGGTCCCAAGCATGTACGACAGAGAATTATGTGTGTGAGAGTGGTGGATGGGAAAGAGTTAAACACCTGTGTAGTAAAGCTTTAACCAACGGGAGATGGAAGCCTACAGATAAATTCTTCCTTTTTTTTCCATGGATTGGGAAGTTGTTAATATAGCCTCTCAGAAGACAGTTTTATGAGATGGTCTATCAGTCATGCTAAATACCTTGAACTGGTTTTTCCTTCTTCTGTGTCTCATTCCTCTTTCCCTTAATTTTTTTCCATGGGATTTTACTACCTAATAGTTAGCCTTTGCCCAAGGCTATGCATTCTTGGGAGTCAAAATAGAGATGGATTGGATTACTTTTAATCGTGTCTTAAAGATTGACTTGAGCTATAAAAGTACTACAAAAAAGTATACTGTTTCCTTTAATGTTTGTCAACAAGAAATAATTCTTGAAATCACACTGAATTTTTACAAAAATAAACTAGAGGGGAATATCTTCAACTAAAACATATGACTTTAGGACTCAAATACCTATAACACATTCCTGTATCATTAACATTATCAGTATCACTTTGATAATCATATCTATTTTAATTTATTGAATTTTATTTATTAAGCTATTCTTCAAACATACAAAAAGTTAAGAGAATAATATAGCAAATACTCATGTACCCAATGCTCAATTTTACACAAGTGTAATATTTTGCCATTTTCCCCTCAGAGCTCTTTTGAAGAGATAAAGAATGATGGCTACTGTTGAATCCCGGTTTACTTCTTCCTGATCCTGTTTCCTCTCCCTTTTTCCCTAGGAGTAAACACCAGCCTGGATTTTGCGATTATCATTGTCATATGTGATGGAGGTCACTGTCTGCTTCCAAATCTAAGCCTAGTAGACAGCGGCTTTAGCTCTGCTCCCTGCTTTGCATCTCAAGTCCATAGAAATTACATCAGACACCTGTTAGGCATTTCAGACAATTCAGATCCTCTTGGCATAACTTGCCTTTGGGGGCTTTGGCCACTCATTTTAGCCACACACACTCCTGCACCTCGTTCTGTTTGGAACCAGGAGTACAGGCGAAATAACTCTGCCAATCTTATACTTCTTTTACTTCCATACTTTAATAGCCTAAATCTATGGAGACCCTTTTTTTCCTTTCACCCTCAAAATGCACCTCAAAAAGAGGTTGTCAGCTTTGCTTACCCACTAAAGAGCAATTAAATGTTTGAACATTTCTGCTGAACAGAACTCGTAGTATATAGTGACCATTTAATCTGAGCAATCTCCTTTGGACCGCCCAAATTAGATTACTTTTCTCAATAGAATACTCATCACACTTCCCTTAGGGTTGGACAATCAATCTCATTGATTTCTTCTGGCTTTCTCAGCTAAACTTTGACCAGGTCTGTGACAGGATTACTTTAACCCTCTTTGACAATACAGGAAAGCCAGAACTGTAAATATAATTAATGACTTCTTTCTACTTTTCTAGGAGATATTTCCTGTCCTAGGAGATTGGCTGTTAAGAGCAAGCAAAGGACATAGGAATGGAGAAAAGGGGAAAACTGACACTATGAAGGAAAAAATACAAGGCCCATTAAGTGACTTTCAAGCTCTTTGAAAAAGCAGTTGAGCAGTGCCATACCTGGATTATTTGGCACTGAGAGCGGAGCATTTCTCAGTGCTATCCTACTCTATACAGCAAAATTATTTTCAGTAATAATATGAAATAGAATGAGTAATAGCCAGAAGAGATATGAAGATAGTGACTTTTTCCTTTTATTAAATTCTGTGCATATATAATCATGCCAGTTTTTTAAGTGAATTTTAATAAAACCAAAATGGCTAAACCTACTAAATCATACTGCAATGTTTTACTCCCTTGTAGTTCTTTAGTTTTAAAGCAATTAACATATATAAACAGAAGAATTCAGTAAAATAGTTCATGTAAGCACTAAAATTTGCACTTACCAAACAAAAATATTACATCTCTCAGTCTGCATTATTTCACTGTTTAAACTTTAAATGCATATGAAAATTCCAACTAGTCACAAATAAAGACAAAATTGAAGTAACTCAAGTTCTAGTTCATCATCTTTACACATTCTGTGTCACTATTGTTATTTTTAATCTATTGTTTAAATGCTGGACTATATGTTGTCAAAAGGTTGGAGACAAGCTATGCCTTAAGCAAGCCAGAAGTAGGCCAAACCTTTACAAATAAGCCCTGGAAGCAAGGTATGAAATGATTTCACATGTCAGAGGTCATAATATAAATGGGAATATTCCATGGAGAATACAATGCAGAATACAGTGTTTATTTTAAAATAAGCTTTTAAAAAGTGTTGATTTGAAATTTAGAACTTAGACCAAGAAAATATATTTTTTTAGGGGGAGTACTTTTATCACTGACGTCATTTTAGAGTTGCCAATGCATGATGATAATTTTAAAAATCAATTTTAAGTTAGTTTTATTACTGTTTTTAACTTTTCTACAGACCATGCCTCCCCTTATTGCCTGTTTCTGGTAATTTCCACTGCTCCAACTCTACTCTTGATCTGCCACTGGAGACGAATAGACATACGGTGGGGTGGTTTGTTTGTTTGCTTTTTGTTTTTTCTTGATAACAGAGAAAAATTAATCCCACAGTGGAGGTCAGGTACCAACAGCTACACCTTGATCAATTCATCCTAATCTAACAAGTAGAGCTCACTGGAGGCAAATATATTGACCAACTTGGATTTCTGAACAAATAACTAATATTAGTATTAAACATATTACTTTCATCTGTCTACATTGTCTTTTTCCAGAGTTTTACAATGAACATATTACTTTCACTGATATTCATTTAACATAAAAATAAGAGTATAAATAAAACACACCCAATCTGAACTCTCTATTTGGTTCAGTCCACACTCTTAACTCTCTTCCTGTTTTCCTTTCAAATTTTGAGAAAATGTGGCAATGTCTTTCCCGTGTTAAGACAAAAAGGCTTCTCTCTACCTCTACCTCCGGAATTCCTTAGAGTTCTGAGCACTTTCGAAAGCTACACTGCTAAGTGTAGCCAGAGAACCAGGATTCCTTCTTGTTATGATTTGTATCATATTTTTGTATAAAAATATACAGATATGCTCAAGTTATAGTATGGTGAAAACAGAAATGAGAATGCAAGTATAACTTAAGGATAGGAAAATTTTGTATAGGATTACTGTCACAAAGACTAAAAAAATTTTGAGCTTAATGGCCTCTAGTAACATTCTTGAACTAATTAGGTAAATCCCTGGGGTGGATATGAGTGGAACTGGTAGAGAGACTGAGTATTTAGAAGAATGTTCAAAGATACAGCTATTCCTCTACCTCAGGCAGATATTCTTTACAACAGTAACTCTCAACCTTGAATACACACTGAAATCACCTGCAAACCTTTAAAAAATACTGATCCCTAGACTCTACCCTGAGAGATTCGATTTAATTGGCTGGAGGTGCAGATTGGCCATAGGAAAGGTTAATCATCCCCTCACCCTGATTCTAATGTGCTGCCAACATTAGAACCTTTGCTCTAGAAAACTGCTTCTCTGTTCTTGGCTCTTCAGTGGCAGCTACAAAATTTTAGGAGGGACTTGGATGAAACAAGCTGTTAAAAGCTAGGAGACTGAGAAACATATCCTGAAGCTGTGTCTGCTCATCAAACTGACAAATTTTACTTAGGTTATATTATTTAAAGGTGAGTGAGGGTGTTATTTTGCTTGGCGGGAAACGACCCCTGCCACTAACCCTGTGTGCTACCCATGTAGAGAAGAACTTTGTACTCAGGCATGTCTCTCCTTGAGTTATGACTGTGGGTGGCCATAGAGGTGCACTGCTCAGATCTTTCAGGAGAATCTGCACATGGGATCAGAGCTGACTGGCAGCCTCTTGCTGTCCACACCTTTGGACCCAACATAGAGCTTAGAGAGTCCATGCTTCCCTTGGGCTGCTCCCAACCAATGACTGATATGGCAGGAGTACTAGAAATGGGCCACTTCTCCCCAGTGCAGGACTCCTCTAATGGACATCTTTTGTTCAGGGATTCCCTGAGGCACTGGCCTGGCTGAGACTTTCTCAGAACTCCATTCAATTTGTGGCTTTTCCTTTCTTTTCTCTCCTTTCCTGGGTTTCAGACCTGCATCATTGTCTGAAGACTCTCCCGCTCCCTCCTTTATCTTTCACAGGCAGTTCCCTCAATAAATCTCTTACAAATCTAATCCCATCTTTGTGTTCACTTATCAGGGGACCCAAAAGGACACATGACTCTAACACCACTTGATATTAGGATAACTAATGACCTTGCATGATCTTTAGTTTCTTCATCAGTTAAAATGGAGAGTAAAAACTATATGGGATATTGTGAAGATTGAATGAGATATATCATCAGTGAACAAGGTAGCCAATTTCCTGAAATATAGAAGGAAGTTAATAAATATTAATATCTCTTTTCAGCTTTTATGAACAAGTACATTTCCTTCACATCATTGAACTTCTGATCTAAAACTTATGTTTTATGCACTGTGGCTGTGCATAGGGTACATCACATGATGAATGGGAAAGGGAGTATAGAAAAGCAAAGGAGTTTCTAAAAAAAAAGATAAATATGTGATGTGATTGATGTGTTAATTAACTAGATGGGAAGAAGCCTTTTATAATGTATACATATATCAAATTATCGCGATGTACACTTTAAATATGTTACAATTTTACTTGTCAATTATACCTTGATAAAGTTTAAGAAAGAAAAGAAAAAGGGGCTTCTAAAGACAAATACAACAATAAATATCAGAGTAGAGTAGATGCATACACCATATATGTGATAGTACTCATGTGGCATGAGACAGATGCACAAAATAAAAATAAAATGCTGCCAAAGTGTTTTTTCTTATGTATATTTCATACACATATTTATTAAATATCATATATGGAAGTTTTTGACAGCCAAAGTTTGTCTCAATTTCAGAGCATGAAAAAACAAGAATGCATGTTGTCAATATCTCTGAGCCTAAAGTTTCAAAGGTGTATATTTGCACAAAATTGTTCACAGTTCATGCAAATGAAGACATGCTTGCTTTCCACAGAAACTAGCCTGCAGACACTTTGCAGGGATCTTTCAATAAACTAACAGCACTACCAAAAAAGTTGGGGGGAGGGAAGAAGAGAAATAGATAATTGTATTACTTGTTGTTCCAAAATATAAATAAAAGTGAAAAACTGAATTTAAAATCCAGTCAGTTCTGCTAGAACATGACATCTGCATTCCTCAAAATTACCATGCTTTGCAAAATCACACAATAAAAACCACAGGGCTTACGAGAAAATGGGTTTGGGGACACAAGACTTAGAAATCTCATCAGTGACATTTTTTTTAAAGGTAGGAACCTAATAAAAATGGTAGCACAGTTTTACCATGTGAAATAGTTACAAAATACATAAATATTACAATAAGCGTGCACTTTACCTTGAAAAAGACCTGAAGTTTACAGAAGGGTTGCACCTTGTAAGTCATTGTAAAATGATGAAAGGAGGGTTACCTGAAATGGGTCTGAAAGTTCTAACACCAGATGTGGGTGGGCGAGGCTTATAATACATGGGGTGAAAGGAGATACCTGGTAGAATTTGAGATGCATGCATGTGTGTTATGCAAATTCCTCTGCAGCTGGGTTCAGCTGGCTGCAGGTCACTGCATTCACCTAGAGTTTCTTATAAACAAAACTGTGCAGAGGCAAAGACAAAATTTGTGTCATGCTCAAAGTTCCCTAAAATATCAGTTGTGTTGGAACAATTTCACGTTTTCAAAACATGCATTATAGCAGAATTTACTGTACGTTGTAAGACCCATAAGGATTTTTTGTTAATTGAAAGGGAATATTTCATTAAGACATAAAAGAATACATCATTGAACTGATCATTTAAATAAAATGCAAAATAACAAGTCCTCTGGATAAAATCTTTATGTACATTAAACTTATATAGAAGTAGGGCATAGATTGGGGTCTTTGTAATACTGTTTTACTACTTTTTAAAGAAACTACTACTGATCACGTAATTTCCTGACATTATAAAAAAAGGAAAACAAAGGGAATTAATTCCTGTTAGGTTCCAAAATATACATATCTCTTTTCCTTCATATCTAGAGTTGATGTTACCAACATTATTTATGGTCAAGTTTTCATCTTTGTTGGCATCTCACGCCCTGGCAGCTTGCATTTCACACTAATCTTGGCAAACACTAGCTCTGGCGCCAATCATTAAGAGAACCAAATGGTCTTCTGGTCCCATTGGGCCACTCATTAAATGGGTGACCATGACCACAGACTCTAAGGCTTAGAGAAATTGACCACTTCAAGGCCTCTGTTTCTTTAAGAGAGAGTGGAACTTGATTTTAAAGTTCTTACCAAAATTCTTACCATAGGAACTGTGGACTTCAAATTGCAATCCATTTGCACAGAATGTAACAGCTAAGATTTTACCTTCATATGGTATTTTACAAGTTTGCCAAGTGCTTTCACAACTATTACCTCATTTAACTTAATGTAATTACATCTCCCTGTATCAATGGGCACTGTGAATCATTTTCCTATTCATTCCATTTCTTTTCCCATTTGTGTTATTTGAAATCTTTCCAACCTACTTTTGGAAAACGAGACTTAACCAAGCATTTCCAGAAATGTGTTACATTGAGTGTTTGAAGAGATCAGTTACAGCTAACATATGTAAAACACATGGGAAAACCTGCAGCAGAATTGAAATTGATGATGCATCAGTTGAGCCATTCAGCTGTTGAGCTGCTCAATTACTTAGAAGACCTAAGTCTTTTGTACTTATTTGTTCGGTTTGGGTTTTTTATTCTGGAGAGTGGAACTGGTTTTAAGAACAAGCTATCAAAGGAGGCCACAGGGGGAACATCCAATCAAATTCAGTTAAGGGGGGAAGAACTTCTCTAGTCCTCTGCTTTCTATGAGGCGAAATACCCTAAATGTTCTAAATACCACCAGCTACTTGTGCACAAAGAACAGTGAGTTACCTGACTGGTGAATTTTAGAAAAGAACTGGACATGAGTAGCCCAGCTCCTTCTGCCTTCCCCTCCCTTGTGATCCAGCTAACTACGGAGTATAGGCATTCAGTTCTGTTATTCCAAATCCCATGTTTTACAGGGCAGATTCTGCCTCTGCCCAAGATCTGGAAGTTCAATTCAAGGGATTGTTAGGATATGGCGCCTTGAGCCAGGAATATTGAGAAACAGACATGCAGTGGAATTTGGAGAGCAAAAATAATATTGAATCATGAGGCACTGGATGAAGTCAGGCTCTGCCTGTGGTTGACTTTGGTGGTTTGCAGGGGCTTATATTGTATCTTGCAACTGGCTTTCACAGTTTTGTGGTGTGCTTACAATCACTGCAGCCTAAGTAGCATCTTTAGATCTTGTACTTTAAAGGAATAGGTCACTATGGGATTTTGCGTTTGGTGGAGGACTGCAGCTTACAGTGGCTTGTCCACAGATGTGTGTCTATTTTTATAGAGCGAGAGGCTGTTTTTACACAAGCAGGGCTTCCCACACCTTAAATAATGTCATATGGGGCACAGAGACCTTCAGAACTAGGCTGCTACAACATAACCTTAAACTATCTATTGTGTGTGGACAATAGGTGAATCAACTTTTATTTGACTGTTTCTCAACCATGTATGTAGGCATTGTCTTTAATTGCATGCCTAAGTTCTATGAGTGCTTTCAGAGCACACATGGGTGAGGTCCTAGTTTAAAATTTTTGTGCCAGGTAACATTTTCTTGCAGGACACAGGGAGATACCTGTTCTCACTAAACCCTTCTAAGGCTACAAGCTTTAAGAAATATCAATGACATTGTGAGTTCAGGAATCTGCTGAAGATATTTCCCCAGCTAGAGGAAGGATGAAGAGGAGAAAGAAAGTTTCTGTAGGATAGTTCATTTCATTTCTAGCAATTTTATAGCCAGAGTAATGGAACCAACCACCACGGAAAAAGAGTAGGGGACTTGTCACTAGACAGAATCCACACTAAATCACCATCAGGATGCCTCCCAAAAAGGCCCAAAAGCATGCCAAATAAGAATGTAGAAACCTTGACCAAGTCCTAAGCTTGCCCAGCACATCTCAAATGTTCCTTTCTTGGAGAAGAGATTGTGTTCATAAATTCATTTTCTCTCAAGATCTGGTAATTCCCCAGGGCCAAAGGTAATGTATTTACAGGTGATTTCTTCCAGTTGAATTCAAGTTCCCAAATCATTGATTCTCTAAGTCTGGCATCCCGGTCAGGCTAAAATCTAGACTGTCCACCCTGTTCTCAGATCTCAATAAGTCTCTTCTAGAATCTTTAACATCACTGAAAACTGAGTTTGGGGAACATAAAAACTACTCTAGGAACTAAGTATTAATTATTGTTTTTCTAAATTTGGTGAGAATGGGGCCAGTGCTATAATAATCTTGTGAACACTTTTCTAAAAAATTAGGTACATCAGAAACTTGGCAATGAATTAATGCTATTTCTGAAAGTTGTGAAGGAATTACACCTATTTCCATGAGAAAAAAGCTATGCTGCAGCTGCTGAGGGAAACTCATCCTCTCCAGCCACTAAGAAGTCTCTGTTGAGGCTGATTAGACTAAGAAATTGGCAAGGATGATTTTTTTTTCACTAATTTCTTTGAAATCACAAAGGTAAGATAATTTGATTCTGGGCTCTAATTCATTTGAACTGTAAAATTCAAGGGAGTTTAAATTTGCGCTTTAATTTTTGTTGCGGAATTTAATAGTGGACAGAGATTTACATTTATATTTGGGACATCTAGTTTTTTGACATATTATTATTGGAATAGCTCCATGTGGTCACTGGATATTATTGCAAAACCTCTAATAAACTTGGACAATGTAGCTAGATAGTAATTTGGGTTGGGAACAGAAAGAGGAGTTTTCAGCTCTAGTACAGACTGATCCTTTTGGACACTTCTAGGGGAAGAAGGTGTCTCTCTCACCGGTTTCCCAGGCAGATCCACAACAAGTCAGAGATCAGTGGTTGGACAACAGCCTCACGGTGGTAGGGGCAGGCTGTCTTGACAGACCGCAGAGTTTCTCCACTAAGACAACAGCAGTAATCTTGCTTTTCATCAGCTTAATGGTTAAGCTCCATAAAGTAAGAAAACAAAGCCCTGGAGAATATTTTGAGGGGTAGTGGGGTTGGGACATTCTTTCCTCCCCTCAGGTTTCTGTAATGAGGCATTTCCAAGGTTTCTCACCTCAGAAAGTCAGGGAGCTGATTGATGAGTTTTTGGGAGAAGAACTAGGTAGACCCAGCTCAGTCTCTGTTCCCTACATCCTGGAGGGAGCTAGCTGCCCTGAGAGAGTATACACACTCTACCTGCCTTTAGGTGGAACAAGGGCAGACTTCCACCCAGTATCTTCCCAGCTGCCTGCCTCTGGCTGAGCTTGGAGTTTGGCATTAAGATGTCATTATTGCCACTTCTCCAAATCACAGTCTCCAATATTAGTTTTATCAATCATAAAGGATAAAGGTGATATTTTGATCTCTTTGATCTCCATCTGTCTTACCCAATCCTTATGGGTAAGATTGACATATATAAGTATGTGTGTTACTAACTTAAGCAGGGAAACCAAGACTTTCACTTATTTTTTACTTAAACAAGGTTTGTTTAGGGATGTACAAAGCAAAAGAAGAGGACTCCCTCACAAAATTCAGTCCAGTGAGGGACTGAAGGGAAGCCTCAATCTAGGGTTTGAGAATCATGGAGCTATACCAAAGAAAGCTACTGAAAAAACTTGCTCCCCTCAAGTTTCCAAATGAGAAAATCGAGCAAAAAAAAAAAACTTTGAAGTACAGTATTTCAAATTTCACATCCACTCAGGTTTTAAGTCAGTAAAGGGGATTCCATAGAATTATTTGAACATCTACACTTAAAAGGACAAGCGTACAATATGCCTTAAAGCAGGAACTGGGTCATAGAAAAGTTATAACAAAATCAAAAGCAAAAGCACAGCTGTTGGCAGTGACACTGTGTATTACATGAGAAGATAAACTACCTTTTCTACTTCCCTCATCATTACACCTTTAACTTCTGCTCTCAGGCTGAACCATTCAATATAGTCATTTGCAAGATAGCAGTATACAGAATGAGAAATTGGAATGCTAAAGAAAATCAAGGAATGGGAAAGCAAACAGGGTATTTTCTTAATAGTGTTCAATTAATCTAGTAAAGCCTAATTTTGACCATATTGTCACAGACCATGACAACACTTCTATTGGCCTCTATAGTTTGAGGGCACTTTTCTGTCGCAAACCAAATAGACAATATTCTTTCTTACCAAAAAACAAGATTTTAATTTAAAAACTAAACTAAAGCTTTGTCATGTTCATGGTTTAAGATAAACCCACTTGCCACAACTAAGAATAGCAGATCAGAAGCAGAGGGCTTAAAACAGACATCTCCCTTCTAGTTCCATATTATTTTCTGTAATCCATGCTTTCACACAGCTGGCAAATTAAAGCAGAGGTATACTTCTCAGTAAAAATTCAGCCCTTTCTGATCAGAGAAGGGTGAATTAGAGTTTCCTTACACCACTAACATGGACAGTGGGATAACCCCATTCCATTTCATCACTATTCTCCAGTGCACTTACAAAAAAGAAACACATGATCGACACTAATGAAAAAGAGAGATGAAAAATAGTTTTTTCATATTCTAGTGCCATCCATGTGTTCCCAGTCTCAAATTCTCTGGAAAAGATTTGAAGGTGGATTTGAAACATCTCAACAGTGAATAATAATCAGAGCCTCCTGACCCCTCCCAGCTCCCACCACGGGGAGGGGTCAGCCGTTCCAAAAGAGAAACAAGCTATAGAAGCTGGATTAACATTAAAAATTAGAGTAGGGTAAGACTGAGCTCTTGACTGACATGACCTCTTAGAGTTGTGATAAAGTGTATGTGTGTGTATGGAGTACGTACACACACACACACACACACACACACACACACACCATGAGCCAGTAACCTGAATATATTCTGTGTAATCATCAAGTCCAATCCGGACTAATGAGCAGTTACTTTGGCTCTGGGGAATCTCGGAAGACTTGAGGAGCTAGACTCTTCCAGATAATTTTCTCTGAGACTTTTTGGTTGTTCCTTTTATTAATGCAAGTCAAACCAAAACCCTTTCCCCCCACTCATATTTCATAAGTAATATGTAGTAGGAAAAAATCCCTCAGGAAGTTAACTCCTCTATCAGGGATCAAAAATGTGCAAACTGAGAACACCCAGTTTTTGTGCAGTTCACTCCTACTGGAGAATTAGGATTTTTTTAGGTTTCCCCATTTATTTCTTCCTCTCCTCCAACTACTGACAATCTTTCTCCATCTCTATCATTACTTCATGGTTGGCTGAAAAGACAAAAGTTAAATTGCAGAAATCTTTTTACTAACATGTTGACTGTGTTTCATCCTTAGGTAATTGGCTTCACAAAGATGCTTTTGCCACTGAATAAGAACTACAGACTAAAGGCTGTTATTCATTATTGAGGCTGACACTTCATACAATCTCTCATCAGCATAACATTCACTTTAAACTCAGAGTTACGAAAACGAAGGTCATATACTTAGTTTATCTGCAGCTCACCCACCTGAACATATCTGTGACCTCTGGATCACTGAAATGTTATTTTTCAGAGGGCAAAAATAATACAGGATCTTCATTTTCACCAATCTTTATGATAAAAACTACCAAAGACAGAAGAAAATCGTTACACCAAACTTAGAGCAACAGATATCTAGTCAAAACCCAACACACATAATTAAAGCCAGCTTATCTCCCATAAGAAAGTCATATAGCCTCAGAATTTTGTTTGGTAAGAAATATTCACAGCTTTTGCATAACAGAACTGGTATAAATATTTACTGAAAGAAAAGACTAGGATTTTATCTGTATCAACTTTTGTGGCTTGCCTAAACTATTGCTATTTACTTCCGACATAAACGATAAATGAATAAATTGTATCCGGATACTCACAGCAGAGAGCTCAGTTCTGGCCCCTAACATCAGACGTCCCCGCTGCAGACTGAACACTACTGTTGGGAGGTGCTTTTATTTTCCTAACAAAGTAGCACCCTCTAGTGGCTTTTCAAAATTATTAAGAAGTACATGCCAAGCATGTGACATATTGTTTACTATGCAATTACGCAATGTCAAAATACTCAGGTGAGAACAAAAGCTTGGTCTGGGCATTATAGGACGTATATTCCAACCTCATTCCATGTTTTCTCTAGGAATGATGGCTTTTAAAGGAAAATATTTTTAAACATCATTCTTATTTCACATATATAGTGTACTTCTGAGAAAGATATACCTTTCCATGGTAATAGTTTGTTATTATTCTATTATTTTTATTTATGATATTACTAATATCATCACTGCTATTAATATTAATAGAAAAGTTGCCATTTACTGAGTATTTACTATATTACAGAAAATGTATTCATTGTTTTATATGTCTTACACCTCATTTAAAACTCACTATAAATATATAACCTAGATTTATCTTCATCCTGTTGCTTTGGATGAAAATATTGAGGCCCATATATGTAATGTAAGTTGCCCAAAGTCAAGTACCTAAGAAGAGGTAAAGAAAAATTGAGGGGCAAGCCCATCTTCATATGTCTGCAAAGACTTACAAAACTGATTTCGACTAGCAGAAATTACCAGTAGCTTTCACATGTATCCAGAATCATGAAAGTGTAAACCCAAAGGAATTATTCAATAACATAATAAAAAACTGAAAATTTGTGTAAAGTCTTTTAATTTTATGTTAGAAATACAAGCATTTTCCATAGTAAATAAAAGTCAGATACCAATTCTCCGTTGGCAAAGTCCCTGGAGAGCCAGTTTAGTTCTCATATTTTACCATATGCCTTACAGAAGGGTATAACACTTGTTCAGCCATGATATTTTATTAAATCAAAAGAGGCATATTTACTCAGTTAGTAAATGTTAAATCAAAAGAGGCATATTTACTCAGTTAGTAAATGTTCAACAAACATTTACTGAATGCCTCTAGCTTCACCTCTAGTTCTGACAGGCAATGAACCAAGATACTTTCACTAAGCATGTTGCTTTATGAATATCAAGAATTATCAGGCAAATAAAAAGAAACAAAATTGAGTTATTTGTAGTGATGTGGATGGACCTAGAGTCTGTCATACAGAGTGAAGTAAGTCAGAAAGAGAAAAACAAATACCATATGGTAACACATATATATGGAATCTAAAAAAAAAGAATGAAGGTTCTGAAGAACCTATGGGTAGGACAGGAGTAAAGATGCAGATGTAGAGAATGGACTTGAGGACACGGGGAGGGGGAAGGATAAGCTGGGGTGAAGTGAGAGAGTGGCATGGACTTATATATACTACCAAATGTAAAATAGATAGGTAGTGGGAAGCAGCCCGCATAGCACAGGGAGATCAGCTCGGTGCTTTGTGACCATCTGGAGGGGTGAGATAGGGAGGGTGGGAGAGAGACGCAAGAGGGAGGAGATATGGGGATATATGTATAAGTATAGCTGATTCACTTTGTTATAAAACAGAAACTAACACACCACTGTAAAGCAATTATACTCCAATAAAGATGTTTAAAAAAAAAGAATTATCAGGCAAGAAAAACTCCTGAACTAATCATTTTTTCATGGCTGCAAGATTTATATATTCCATCTTAAAGCCGTGTGTTTGATGCCCATAGATAAAAATTTTTTGATAGTTACATAAAGCTTGAAGAAACCTAGAGAAAGCAAACAGGAAAGAATGTTTATTAAGCATCTACTAGGTTCTTGTAGGTAGTCTTGCCCTTAACATATATCACTGTGGCAGAGACTGCTAACTGTTCATCGAACCTATTTCCTTTTCTTCTTAAGCACATAGCTGACTACATTTCCAGCTTACATTGTACTTGGGTGTGACCATGTAACTAGGTTCTAACCATTGGAAAATGAGCAGAAGCAATGTGTTAGCACTTCCACACCTAGTCTATGAAAACCTCCCTCTTGAGATCCTCCATGTTCCTTTGCCATTTCTGGATGACAGGAATGGAAATAGTTCCCAAGCAACCTTGGTCACCGTGTTTTGCAGATAGCAGAGCCACAAAATGGAAGGAAGGAGCCAAGTCCCTGAATCATTGCTTGGAGAGAAAACATTGGATAATCAGGATCACGAATTTTGCAGTTTAAGTGAGTTAGAAACAAACTTCTATACACGCTGAGTCATTATGCAGTTTTGCACTCGATTGTTAGTTACAGCAGTAAGCATTACCTTAAATGCAGTTATTTAATCTTCACAGCAAAGTTGTAAGTTTATGTGGGTTGATCCCATTTTAGAAGTGAAAATACTGAAGTTCAAATAGTTTAATAACTATTCCAAGTAGTCACAACTAATTATATTCAAACCTGGGTCAAACCCATAACTCTCAAACTCCAAAACATATGTTCAGTCCTCTGTGTTACACTAACAGTTCATCCCCCTACTTCTTAATAGTAATAAAACTACCATGTTCCTTTGTGTTAATCAGCTTAGTATATACTGCAGTAACAAATGACCCTGAAAATCTGAGCTTTTTAATAATAACATCATTTATGTCTGTGTCAGCCTCAGTGCCTGCTGAATGACTTCATCCTGGGGCCCAAGCTGAAGGAGCAGCCCTTATTTTGATGTCATAGCAGAAGGAAAAGAATACAGGTATACCTCAGAGATATTGTGGATTCAGTTCCAGACCACCATGATAAAGCAAATATCTCAATAAAGCGAGTCACACAAATTTTCTCATTTCCCAGTGCATATAAAAGTTATGTTTATACTATCCTGTAGCCTATTAAGTGTGAAACAGCATTATGTCTAAAAAACAATGTACATACTTTAATTTTAAAATGCTTTATTGCTAAAAAATGCTAACCATCATCTGAGACTTCAGTGAGTCATAATAGTAAACATCAAACATTACTGATCACAGATCACCAAAACAAATGTAATAATAATGAAAAAGTTTGAAATATTGCAAGAATTACCAAAATGTGACACAGAGATACAAAATGAGCAAATGCTGTTAGAAAAATGGTGCTGATAGCCTTGCTCAACACAGGGTTGCCACAATCTTCAATTTGTAAGAAGTGCAATAAAGTGAAGCACAATAAACTGAGGTATGACTATAATGGTAGAACTACATGATGGCTCTTAAATGTTACTTCCACTTGCAACCCATTGGCCCAGCAAGTCAACTGAACAAATCTGATATCAGTGGGGTCAGAAAGTATAATGTTCAAACAGAAAAGGGGAAAAAATAATTGAGAAAAATAATATATTTGAATACCTCACTCTTGGAAACTAAATGTTAAGAGAATATTATGAGAAAGTTATGACAAATTTAAAAGGAAATAAATTGTAGCCAAATCATGGAAAAGAGTAAAAGAACCAAAATATCGATGAGATTATATACTCTCCTTAATCACCACCAAAAAATGTAATAAAGCTAAGAATTCAATGAAAAGATATGACCTGAATCGCATTAGCACACATGAATAGAAATTAGATTTCTGAATCATCTCAATGAATATCTTAAACACACATACACACATGCACACACACATTTAGATATTTTAAACTACAGGTTGTAGAATAAATCATATCAACAGAGAATATATTACTGAGTGCACAGAACAAGCTAGCCAAAGATATGTTTGTGAATTAATAAAAATTTTTAAAATGGAAATAGGGGTGAGGGTGGGGACAATGAGAAAAAGACTGAACAACTTTGCTTATAAAGGGACAGACAGGAAGTCATGGTTCAGTTCTGGCAGGTGACATTCCCTATTCATTTCTTTATCTCATAGTCCTACCTATATTTTAAAGGAAATTATTTTTTAAAGTATGGTCAATCTATGTCAAGTTATTAGTGCCTTACTAGTGTATTAAATCAGACATATTGATCCAAATCTTTCATCTCAAATATTTGATTCAATTTGCAGGCAGTAATGGCCAGTCAAACACAGAAGAGACATTGTCTAATTCTGATTAACTCATTTCTGTTGCCTTATAAAACAATTTGGTCTGAGCATCTCTATCTTCTCTGAAATCATTCTGCATATTTTAGTCTAACTGAATATTTGATAAATGGATGAATGCATGAATGAAACAGAAATTCCCTGCTTCCCTACATAATATTTACATATTTAATACTTAGGAAGTTCTACAGTAAGACTTAGTAGTATACTAATCTTTGGAACCCAGTAAAGAAAACCAAGATGACATCTGCACAGTGAAAATAGCAGTGAACCAGAACTAAACATCAACTTCTAATAATTGGGAATACATAGAAGTAAATCACCAATAGAATAGACAAAATAGTCAAATTCAGCAATCATTTGCAGAACATCTATGGAATAAATGCAATTATATTTTGATGTTGGTATTCCAACGTCATAGAACCATTAGTTGGAGTTCTATGAGAGCAAGACCCATATCTGCTTTAGGTGGCATATCCTTGGAACTTAGCACAGTGGCTACTACAAAAAGAGCTCACCAAGTACTCATCAGATCAGAATGTAAGAATGGTCCTTTGATTGATAATTTCTTATAAATTATCTTTGTTAATCTTCAGAACACCCCTGGAGTTGGATTTCTTGATCTCAATTTTACTAATGAGGAAACTTAGTCTAGAGGAATGAGTTGCCCAATTTCTCATAACTAATAAGAAGCAGAATCAAACTGAAAAACATAGTAGGTAAATACATAAGTATTCTGTCAGAAATAAGTGCTTGATAACTCAATAAAAGTAGTATCACTGGATGGATTAAGTTGAAAAGTGAGATAAAAAACACAAAATAGGAAATTTATTTCTATAAAATGGAGCCAGATATTCAATGGATGCTTCTATAATAAACAACAGAAGATGACAGGAAACAGAATGAGCAACAAGAGGGATTACAAATATATTTATCAGAACTAAGAATGCATGTATCAATAAAGGCAGCAGACAGAGGTCCTGATAATGCTGGAAATTATGAGAATGAAAGAATTAAATTTCTTTGTAGAAACATGAACTTCATAATTAAAGATATTTCTTTAGCCTACAGAGGAACTGCATATATCAGAAATGTCACACGTACAAACCAACCTCAACACACCATACGATAGCAAGATAAGGGTCCTTAGTTCTCATGTGTCTATACCCCTGGTTTTCCCATTGTATTATGCCACTTCTCTGGTTTGTGTGTACCTTCTTATAATGTATTAGGATGAGGGCTTAATAATTTCCTCAAAGTTATAATGAGGTAAATAAATAAAATGAAAACAGAAAGAAGATAAAAATCAAATAGTTGCCTTGTCTTTGCTATACAAACTTTTCTAGATTTTAGAATGTTTTTATGGATAAATTCTAGGTAATAAATACAGATGGGATGATAGGATTAGAGTATAACCCTTTTGGAACTCTAATGAAATAATGAATCTAGGCAATAATCATCAGTGGCTACTGAAACAATTAGATGAAGGGCTATCTTGGAAATTATAATGGTAGATCAGCTGACAACATCTGAACCCACCGATGGATCTTATCACAAGAGATAACCAAGTATGAGTTTTCTGATATGATTCAATAAGAAATACATAGTACCAGTAATGAAGTGTTCTTGCTACAAAAGCAAATGTGAATCTGATCAAGATTCTAGACCTACCCACTCTTTCATGGAAAGTCCAGGGGATGAGAGGAACATGGTAAATGACACATACTGGAATTCAATCAACTAAAACCAGGATGTAGGAAATTCTAAACAAGAGTGACCTGTTTTATTCAACAAGTAAATGGCAAAATAAACAGGAAGAACTGTTATTAAAGAGTCTTAATTTGCACTTCATATGCTTTATATGTGCTCTTAATATGGACCTTGTTTGGGACCCAATTCAAATAATACCAATCATAAACAGAAATTTATGAGATAATCAGGGAAATTTGGATACTGAATGAATATTTAGTGACATTAAGAAATATTTAGTGACATTAAGAAATGTTGGGCTTCCCTGGTGGCTCAGTAGTTAAGAATCTGCCTACCAATGCAGGGGACACAGGTTCAAGCCCTGGTCGGGGAAGATGCCACGGAGCAGCTAAGCCCATGTGCCACAACTACTGAGCCTGCGCTCTAGAGTCCACAAGCTGCAACTACTGAGCCGGTGTGCTGCAACTACTGAACGCCACGCACCTAGAGCCTGTGCTCCACAAGAGAAGCCACGGAATGAGAAGCCCACGCACCACAATGAAGAGTAGCCCCCACTCGCTGCAACTAGAGAAAGCCCGCGTGCAGCAAGCCCGCACACAGCAACAAAGACCAATGTAGCCAAAAATAAATAAATAAAATAAATAAATTTATTTTTTAAAAAAAGAAATGCCTGTTAATTATGATGGGTGTGATGATGTTATAAACAGTCCTTAGTTTCTTACAATACGCACTGAATTTTAGCAGGTAAGATAATAGGCTAGCTGAGGTTTGCTTCAACATAATCCATGGGGAAAGGGGAGCAAGTTGGAGAATATAAAGATTATAGTTGAAATAAAGTTGGCCATATGTTGGCAATTGTTGAAGCTGCTTGATAGTTCTTTATATTCTCTCTTCTGTTTTTATTGTAAATTTTCCACAATGAATGATAAAGCAGATTACCTAATAAAGTTTATAGAAAATGATATCTCTGTAACATAAAATGAATTTTCTAGGCCTTGTGAGGAGTGAGGAGTAGCATTGCAGTAACCAGTTGCGTTAAATCTAGATAGGCTCTAGAAATCTAGATTTCTAGAAATCTAGATAGGCTCATGCATGATATGGCTGGAAGAGCAAAACAGAGTTCTTTCTGGGGTAATGCTTTATAACACTATTAAAGTTCCTCTTGTCTCTGATACACTGGCTGATTCTGTTCACATGAAAATCTTCTTCACTTTAATTTGTTAAGTCTCACTTTGTCCTCCACCTTTCATATACTTCTATCTCTTGGCTATCATACTGGTCTCCCTTTTGGCAAGAATATTTGGAATATCTATGTCACAGAATCTGTGCCTCAGGTCACATTGCCACATTTGGATAATCATTGTCTAGACCTACCTAACCTGCCTAAATATTGCTTATCATGGAGACCCTCCAAATTTAACCTGCCTACCTAGAGTCAGGATTGCTTACAGTTTTTTTTTTCTTCCTCCTGTTATTTGCCTAACTCTGTAATCTTGCCTGCTAATCTTTATCCCTAATGATTTTTAGAGGTCACCTTTTTTCTCAGGTCTATTAACTACACATTCTCTCACCTAAATGACCTTTTTGAAATATTGAGTATAACCACAGACAACTTCTACCTTTTAGAACAAAAAGCAAATAAAAAGGCAAGACTTTATGATCACCTTTCTTACTTGCCTCACAGCTGAAAACCTGGTACTTGTGCTGAGGTTAGGAGTGGAGAGGCAGCCACTCTTCCTGCCACAAACCCGTGACCTGCTGTCACCCATAACCCTGCATAACAGTATGAAACTAAAACATAATTCCCATAGCAACCACCCTGGTGCCATCCAGACTTGTGGAAAGCTCTAGGAAACATGTGTTGGTGGTGGTTATGATAACTCACTACAAACTTGGCAGCGTTTCACCACTGCCCACCCTCGCTCAATTCTTCTGCACATAGTTTCCAGTGACTTTGAGGGGATCAATACAAAGAAAAAGATACTCCCCGATAATTTGGCTTTTGTTTTTTCAAGAATGTTTATTTTAGTGTAACCAGCGATGTACTTTAGTTGAAAAGTCTTTTTTTTTTTCTTTGGGGAAAGGCAACCGTGCACATTCTTCATCTGCAGTAGAAAGTATCAGGGAGAAATGGTCAGCTGGTTTGGCAGCTATGGCTAAGCAGGGCTTCCTTTTGTGCAATCCTCAGACGGAAACACTTTTTTTACTTGGCAAATACTTGGATGCTGTATATAGCTCCAACAGCCTTTGGGAGACTAGTAACCCAGATATCAGAGGTTAGGTCATATGGTATGCAGTACCATTAAAAAGGAAATTATAGAAAATTGGTTGTTTTGAATAGAGCATTATGAAAATCTGGAGAACATCTGCCACTTTTAAGAATTCTTAGTCTGAGAATCAAATGGAGAGGAAGCTGAAGAGGTTACAAAGAAAAAACCTAAAACATATTCCAATGGTTATATATCGAGTGGTGTTTTTTCTGGGTAGGAACACTTATAAAATAGGATTCACGAGTTATTTTAGGAGAAATGTTATGTGACATTCTATATATTACAATTATAAGCACATATTACATTTAGGTTTTTCAAAGTCAAAATCATAAAAATACAATTAGAAATCTAAATATATTTCTACTTGCTCTTATTATATACCTTTAAAAAGATATTAAACCACATTAGGAACTGCCTTTTAAAAATTAAAAATGTCTTCTAAGACCCACTTAGAAATTGAGATTTGCTGTTAAACCTTAGAATCTCCAATTGGCTTGATTCTGGAAGAATAATATCTCATGAGAGCTTGGCCAGAAAATTAGAAAGCAACCTGAGATGAGTTCTATACTGATAGTCAAGGGACTGGGTCTCTAGTCCTTGTTCAACTGTAAATTAACAGTAGACTAGACCAGCCAATTAGCATTTCTGAACCTCAGTTTTGTTGCTATAAGATGAGGGATTTGTGCTTTCTGCTTCTGAAATGATTTGCATGACTTTATAAATTTAAAATATTGTAAAACTTGAGAATTCTAGTTTAAAAAAATTCAAAGTCAAAGGTTGACCATCTAAAAAGATAAATGGGATTAGCTGTTACAGGATTTCTGAAAGAAACTAATTGCTAGATTGGGATACTGTATTTGATAAAAAGTTTCATGGTGAGAATGTTTATTTTGAAAGAAAAAAGAATTCATCAGCAAAAACAAACTTATTCCTGGAAATAAATAGGAACTAATTCATCTCTGTACTATAATAGTCTGGCTAACATTGTAAAAATGTGTCATTTAATCAATTACAGCTTTATAAATGGCATAGAAATGACATTCACAGGCAGGTTTCAATTATAAACCCTCTCAATAAAGACACAGCAAAACTTAAAAGGATACTAGGATGAGATACTGTGGCCTAGAAATGCTGTTGCTTGATGATTTCACCAAAGAATGGAATGAACTCTTTCTCAAACATCAGATGTCTTAAGGGAACTTTATGCAAAGCAGCTTTCTGGTCAGTATAAGTTGCTTTCTCTAACTGCATTTGTATTGTATCTAGGCTGTAATGTCAGCTGAGGTTCAAAATATGTGCTTTAGATATCAGAGATAAAGTTGGTAAACTATTCATTATGTTGTGAAAAATGTACCAGCATGCCTGGTGTTTTGCCTAGACAGGAAGCTAACCTGCTCTGTATGTAGAGAGATAGACACCTCCTCCCCAAACTGAGCTAATTAAACAAGGACTTGAAAACTTTCTAAGCATTCGTACATGTTAATTGTATAGTGCATAAGAGCACTTGCACATGTAACAATTTATAGGAATCTTTTTATATTGGGGATATAACCCTTGATCTGTTATTTCCATTATTGTTTTTTCACACTACCATTTGTGTTTTTGACTTCATTTCTGTTGTCTTTTGTCATATTAACTTATATTTATTTTTCTATGATGAATTACATTTGCCTTTCCCTTTATGCGCTTAAGTTTCCTATCTTGTTTTCTGCCATGTTTCCTGTTTTCTTTAATATTTCCTTTTTAAAAAATGTTGGTCCATCTGGAATTTGATACACGTTGTGAGGAAGGGATCTAACTTTGTTTTCTTCCACACAGATTGCCAATTAGGACAGCATCTTTATTAAATAAACTTGGACTGGGATTTTATTTTAACTGTCAAGAAGGACATACACTATTGGAAATTTTTAAATTTTCATGTAATTGGTGTTTTTCTCCCTAGGAGAATTACTGGCTGATAGATCTAGGTGCTTCTTGAAACTTATTCTACTTACAAAATAAAATTATGTCACAGGCTTAAATGATGATAATTATCTTTAAGCTTATTATAATCTAAGATACTTAAAGACAGAAATCATACTTTATTCATTCTATATCCCACTCTAATTCATGGATTACTTTTCATATATTAGGTATTCATTAATACTTACTTAAATTAACACTATGGAAGTAGAGCATGTATCTAACTTATACAAGAGAATTGAGACTATTTTGAAAAGAAGCTCAAACACAACTGTATATATTCCCATAGAAGACTCATTTTGCATGTGTGGTAACATGGCTTACTTACAGTTGAACACACTGTAACTGCTATACACCGTGCAATGAACAAGAGCACAGATTTTGAATCAAATCCTAGCTTTACCATGTACTACTTTTTATATTGAGATTCATATAAACTTCTAGCTAGTTTCTTCTAACTGGTTTTGTTCTATGCAATTAAAACTAATCCCAACTGAGTCCATTAATCAATGAAACAGATAATTACAAGCAAAAAAAAAAAGGATGCAGAGATATATTAAACATTGTATACTTGTTTAGAAATAGAATTGTACAATTTTTCACCAATCTGTGAAATGAGGACCAAAGGACTTTTCCTTGATTATGAAATCACTTACTGGAGTTCAAATCAATATTGTGTGTGACCATATTATGTATCATCCAAATTAGGACTCTTGAGAGTGAAAGAGGTCACTAAAGTAATTAAAGTTGTATAATTTTTTGAAATATTTACTTATTGACAAACAGCTTTTTAAAAAATTTTATTTCTTGCTAAAAAATAATGTATGTATACAAGTATTAAAACAAATGTTTAAAAATCTTCATATTAATTATCTGAATATTTTAAAATACAATAAGCAGAATAATTAAGTAGTCTTGATATGCATTCACATGCTTTAATCAGTTTCTTAGCCATATCTGTCTAATACTAGGTCACTGGTATTTTTCTAACTGATGTAATTTTTCTAATATGCTTTTAATGATTTGTTTGTTTTCTTGTTTTTTTTCCCACAAAACTGCCTACAATCATTTTCAAGATTGCATTTTATAGCCAATAAATTTTAAAATATTGACACTTTCAATGAACTTTTTTGTGAAGGCATAATGTTTTTTAAATTAAAAAATATTTACTCCCTACACACAGTAATTTTTCACTTAGAAATCTGTAAATACTTCAACACAGTATTTTCAGAGTATTGCTTTTTTACCTACGTTCAGGGTGCCTTTCTTCAGTAAGTATTTATATAAGACAATACTTGTTCAACAAGTCATCTCTGTTTACTGCACATGCATCTCACACACCAGTAAAAAGGCCATGGCAGAAGCTTCCAATACAAAACAGAGGTCTAACCCAACCTGGCTTACTTCAATGCAAATATTAATGATAATACTTAGTTTCAGTAAAAATGCTGAATTAAATAGGATGCTGGATCACCAACCATAAAACAAACGGTTCCAGACAAGACAGGATGTATAGTCATCCTATCTATAATATGATGTCTGTGATTTTCAATTTGAGGGTTTTTTAAACAGAGTAAAAAGTTAAATACTTGCTAAGTAATCTGAATTCATAATTTTTTCACAATTCATGAATTATAAATTCATTTGACAGTTTTCTTCTCAGTCTTTCATGCAGCTTAATCTTTTACCTAATTCAGCAAATTACATTTAACAAGTCTTTCCACAGTATTAAGTTCAGTTTTCATAAGAACAACTACTGTTTCAATACACTCAGATAGATTTTTATAATATTTAATTAAAGTATAGAATTTAAAAGCACAAGTTTAACCAGCATAAACAGATTTGGGAACAGATACAATTACTCTTGGTCATCATCATGGAATCAGAGTAGCATAAGCCACCTAATTGAGATAGAAAATATGAAATCAGGAGAGGAACCAAGATGGCAGAGAAGAAGGATGTGCTCTCACTCACTCTTGCGAGAACACCAGAATCACAAATAGCTGCTGGACAATCATCGACAGGAAGACACTGGAACTCACCAAAAAAGATACCCCACAGCCAAAGACAAAGGAGAAGCCACAATGAGATGGTGGCAAGGGTGCAGTCACAGTAAAATCAAATCCCATAACTGCTGGGTGGGTGACTCACAGACTGGAGAACACTTAAATCACAGAAGTCCACCCACTGGAGTGAAGGTTCTGAGCCCCACGTCAGGCTTCCCAACCTGGTGGTCCAGCAACGGGAGGAGGAGTTCTAGAGAATCAGATTTTGAGGCCTAGTGGGAATTGATTGCAGGACTTCGACAGGACTGGGGGAAACAGAAACTCCACTCTTGGAGGGCACACACAAAGTAGTGTGTGCATTGGGACCCAGGGGAAGGAGCAGTGACCCCAGGGAAGACTGAACCAGACCTATCTGCTAGTGTTGGAAGGTCTCCTGCAGAGAAGGGGGGTGGCTCTGTTTCACCGAGGGGACAAGGACACTGGCAGCAGAAGTTCTAGGAAGTACTCCTTGGTGTGAGCCCTCTCAGAGTCTGTCATTAGCCCTACCAAATAGCCCAGGTAGGCTCCAGTGTTGGGTTGCCTCGGGCCAAACAACCAACAGGAAGGGAACCCACCCCACCCATCAACAGTCAAGTGGATTAAAGTTTCACTGAGCTCTGCCCACCAGAGCAACAGTCAGCTCTACCCACCACCAGTCCCTCCCATCAAGCCCCTTAGATAGCCTCATCCACCAGAGGGTAGAGAACAGAAGCAAGAACTACAATCCTGCAGCCTGTGGAACAAAAACGACATTCACAGAAAGATAGACAAGATGAAAAGGCAGAGGGCTATGTACCAGATGAAGGAACAAGATAAAACCCCAGAAAAACAACTAAATGAAGTGGAGATAGGCAACCTTCCAGAAAAAGAATTCAGAATAATGATAGTGAAGATGATCCAGGACCTCAGAAAAAGAATGGAGGCAATGATCGAGAATATGCAAGAAATGTTTTAAGACCTAGAAGAATTAAAAAACAAACAAACAGAGATGAATAATACAATAACTGAAATGGAAACTACACTAGAAGGAATCAATAGCAGAATAACTGAGGCAGAAGAACAGATAAGTGACCTGGAAGACAGAATGGTGGAATTCACTGCTGTGGAACAGAATAAAGAAAAAAGAATGAAAAGAAATGAAGACAG
>NW_020175084.1:3249495-3265278 GCF_003031525.2 Neophocaena asiaeorientalis asiaeorientalis
TTCAAACTCTTCCAAAAAATTGCAGAGGAAGGAACACTCCCAAACTCATTCTATGAGGCCACCATCACCCTGATACCAAAACCAGACAAAGATACTAAAAACAAAGAAAATTATAGACCAATATCACTGATTAATATAGAGGCAAAAATCCTCAACAAAATACTAGCAAACAGAATCCAACAACACATTAAAAGGATCATACACGACGATCAAGTGGGATTTGTCCCACAGAGGCAAGGATTCTTCAATATACGCAAATCAATCAATGTGATACACCATATTAACAAATTGAAGAATAAAAACCATATGATCATCTCAATAGATGCAGAAATTAAAATGTATATCTCAGAAATAACTAAATTTCCTTGTCAATTGCATTATTATGAACTTTCATCAAATCTTTAACCGTGGTCATTTTAAAGTCTTGTCATTTACAGACAGTTCTGGGTGTACTCTGATGCTTTTGTAAAAATGTTCCTATAAAAGGGTTTCATCTTCAAGGAATTCATGGAAAAGACTCTGACAAGTACAGGTTTCTGGTAACTGACTATACTGCTGAACGGAATGAATAAGCATTTTCAGAACTCTAATGGGAAACTGATGAATTCACAAAAGTGCTAACAAAAGATCAAGATAAAAAAAAATTAATTACATGGGACTGAGTGAACTGATGAGGATGATTATAATTTTTGTGACTTTCTGTTTGAATAAAAAAAACTCCCACAAGGACTCAAGAGGCAAAAAATATACAAATCAATTTTCACTGCAAAGTAAAGGAGCTGTTACAGTGGAGGATTCCTGGACTGAATGTCAATATTATGATATAGTATGAGTGTGTTTCGTATTTGGTAATTGCAGTCATTGCTTTTGTTGTGGCCATCCATTTACAATGCTTGGTGTCAGTTTATTTATCTCTTGTAAAAATAAAATACAGTGTGCATGTGTGAAAAAAAATATGAAATCAGAACTATAAGTCTCCCCTTTGAGAATTAACTTGAAAGGGAAATTATGAAGCAATTACTAGATTTTTGTTTCAGGAGTAGTGAAGCAAATTGCCCTTGCTTTGAAATGTCTACTGTACCTGGTGATATACAAAACTTCTTACGATCTTTGTTAAGATAACATCAAAGATTCTGACACAAATTAAATTTGTTATATTCTGTTGTCTTATGCTCCCAATATTTTCTGACAGTGAATGTCTAAGGAGATGAGTCCTCAGAAGTATTTTATTTTAAAACACAAATCCTAGCTCCCTACATATACTTTAAGTTTTGTAGAGTGAAAATTACCTACACACATCTGCCTGACTGGTAGAGAAAAAAGAGAATATTTCTGAACTTTTGCTCATTAGTACTTAAAGTGAGAATAAACTTGCAGTGAGACTACTAGGTATTTCTTAATTTCATCTTTCCTGCTTTACCCTGGGTCTTCTATTTCACAATAATGTAAAAATTCAATATAATATGCATGAGTACCAGTATGAATACGACTGAAACGACTGAATAAATAAATGAATGGGGGAAGTTAGATACATCTCCCACACAGAAAAACTCCAAATAATGTACATAGATACTCTGCCCTCGAGGCAATGGAGGCTAACTGTCCATTCCTTAAGTGTGGGATGGACACAGTGATTTTCTTCAAAGAGTACCATATGGAAAGGGGGATGAAGAAAGAGCAACTTTACAGGGTAGAAACCTGACAAATACTACCTTAGACATGTAGTCAAGGCCGATGTCAACAGTAATAAGTCGTGCTGATAGGAGGTACTCCTGATATTATGTGATGAAAATGACACATCACCTCTGTGGTCTTCCTCCAAAATACCCATCACCCCAATCTAATCTTCCTGTGTAAAGTAGTTTGGAAAAGTTTCAATTTTCAAAGAGAACAAAATTAGCTTAATAATGATAAATCTGCTCAAAGGTTTGCATGAACATTCAACAAAAAGATCATTTATAATTTAGGACACACAGATGTATGATTTAGACCATCTTTTCTGAACTATAAGGTATTTTTCTCCAGGATTGGAGCCAATTATTCAGGACAGTTTCTAAACATTGTCTGTAGCAGGACAGCTTCTCAGGGGCACAAGTTCAACTTGAAATGACAGAACAAGAAGATTGTAGGGGTGTGTGTATGTGTGTGTGTGTGTGTGTGTGTGTGTGTGTGGTGAATATCTTCTACTAGCTTTTAGATAGGAAGGTCCTTGAGATAAATAAAATAAGGAGAGACAATTCTAGTAAAGATATCTACTTCTATTAACCTTCTCAGTCCATGTTACAAGAGTACCCAAAAGCTGAGCCTAAAGCTTTTTTGGGGATCTGTTATAAACCACTTGGGGTTTTCCTATGGTGTTAGGTTTTTCCTTGGGGAAGAATGGTAAAGATGAACAGTGCTTTCCCAGGCAGGGGTAGTGGTTGTGGTGGTGGTGATAAGGATGCATGATGATGATAGTAGACCACAACATCAAGCCAGTAGTAATACAGTTTAGTAAAAAGACTACTCTGTCCCAAGCACTACACTAGGAACTTTACATTTAGTATCCCGTTTAACACACAAAACTTGTGAGAACATTTTCCCATCTTAAATATGTAAAAACTGAAGTACAAGGTAATTGTTAAAAACCATACTAACAATAAGTGAGTTGAATGCCTGGGCCTTTTCTACTGTATGGTACTGCCTCTGAAAAATATCAGCTTATTTCTGACATATGAGTGATCCATGTCAATAAATAGTATACATGCATTAAAATGCACTGACCTTACTGGTACTTGGAGCAAAATTGGGGGAAATGTACTCTTTTTATACAGGTCAGGTGGCACAGTTGCTAACTCTTGGATAATAACTAAAAATATAATTGCTAAGCCACTCTCACGTCCTCAAAAGTTTTTACTGGAAGTCATGGAGAAAACGTGAACTGAAATCCCAAGCATGAGAAGTCTTCTTGTGTCAACTATATTGCAAAAGTCAGACAAGAACATTGATGATCAGGATCTTTGTCTGTGTTCCCCAATCCTGGTGATGTTATTACAGACACTGTCAGACTTCAGCAGGATACTGTCACTTAAATTTCACAGTTACCAAAGAATAAGCATGGCTAGAATTAGTTAAATCTAGGACTGTAGTCACTGCAGCAACAGTGATAAGATCTTTATTGCAAGAGAGCTAAAGAGATTACTAGAATCAATGATTGAGTACAATCAAGTGATATAAAATGAGGGTCAGCCTGAGAAAAAAGTACCACAAACTAAAAGAAAAAAAAAACTTGAAAGAAAATTATACAAATACAGATAGACAAGATTCCAAATTACACGTATGTTCATACAGCATTGGGCTAAGAGATATAATAACTGGAAACAGTGGGTGTCAAGTATCATCAAAGTTGTGCGTGGGGGCTTCCCTGGTGGCGCAGTGGTTGAGAGTCCGCCTGCCGATGCAGGGTACACGGGTTCGTGCCCTGGTCCGGGAAGATCCCACATGCCGCGGAGCGGCTGGGCCCGTGAGCCGTGGCCACTGAGCCTGCACGTCCGGAGCCTGTGCTCCACAATGGATGAGGCCACAGCAGTGAGAGGCCCGCGTACCTCAAAAAATAAAAAATAATAATAAACTCTGGGGCACTCTAACATTTAGAGATGTGCTAAAGAAATGGAGATGACAAACCTAAGAACAATTTGAGAAAGCAAACTGATCAAGAATACAAGCCAAGAGCAATAGAGGAGGAAGGCAGAGTATGTGGATATAAAGACAGGCAGGTAGTAGAAAAAATAGGTAATTCTTGTTGATCGCCTCTATTTTCTCTAGGAAAGATAAGGCCAAGTCATCAATTGAGAGTAAGAAAGAATAAGCAACATTTTGAGGTTGGAGGGGAGAAGAGAAGGTGTCAAATAGTCACCTAAGGAGGATGAAGGTGAATTTACTAGAAAAGGAAAACGGATTTTCTGACAGTGTTCAATGTTTTGAGATGTGGGGTCATAAATTTGCAGCGAGGCCAACCAGCATTGTAGTGTGATTGTTAGCCAGCACTGTTCAGCTGCTCCAGTATAGGGCCAGGATGCACAGATAACCAGGCTTAAGGAGGGCTGAAGTTTGGTCAGGTGCATACAATGGAAGGATTAGGGAAGTCAGGAGAATTAAAAGATTTTAGCAGAATGGTTATGGTGTCAAAATATGGAATCTAAGTTGGGTAAAAAGGGGAAGGAGGACATTAAGGGGTTATGAATAACAAAAATGTGGAGGGTCAGTTGATAAGAAATCTTTAAGGGGTAGAATTACCAAAGTGGAAGTACAGGAGTTGGGAGTTGGTAGGCTGGGAGGCAAAGTCAGAGGGGAAAATGGGATGTTGGAGGTGATACAGTCAGTAGTGATACCCGGTGTGCATATAACTGTATGCATGAGTCAGGAAGTTGGAGAGGAAGGAGAGATTCCTGGAGCTAAGAAAGTCAAAAGCAACTGAGCATAGCCACAAGGGAAGTGGAAGACATAAAGAAGTGAGCCATGGTTATGTTCATCCAGGAGCGAGAGGAAGCAGCTGCAAGGAGGGCTATGGTAAAATCTGAAGCCATGAGCTAAAAAGGAAATGAGAAAGAGAGGAAGGTTTGCAGGCAGTGACGAAGAATAAGAGGCCATCTACTCACTGCCAGACCCTGAAGTTCACACTGAGTATGAGAGAAAACACAGTTGCCCCTGAAGTGATTGCAGAGGAAGTACAAGCTATTGTCACTTGAACAAGAATGTGATAGGAACAATCAGACAAGGGCTGGAGGATGTTGAGCAGTTTCCAGATGATAGACCCTGGGTTCCTGAGGGAAGAGTGGGAGGGTTTGGATGGACAGGGAAAGGCAGGAGATGGCATCAGACCAGGGTATGTCCTGAGGAAGAAGAGGAGAATTGTTTTGAAATGATGGATAATCTGGGAGGCCTCATCTTTTAATGGTAAAGCTGAAGGTAAGCAGGGATGTAAGGCTTGTTGGAACTAGTCCTGGCACTCCTGGAGCCTTCAGCTCAGGCCCATGGCTTCCAGGAGCTCTCAGTGGTTCCCGCCCACAGCTGGAGAGGTCGAAATAATGCCTTCAGGCCCGGCTGTCCTTTTATAGATAAATGCTATCTTCCCCTCATCAAAACAGCCAAGGACTAGGCTGAAAACTAAACAAGGCAACAACCTAGGGCCTGAGAGGCTAAAATAGAAGTAAGGAAATACTAAGGAACCAGTTCTAGGACACTATTGCTTTCTAAATGTACAAATTGATGTAATTTGCAATTTAAAGAAAAAAGAAGAAGAAAAGAACAAGACCCCCTAAAGCCCAAGACTGTGCTTCTTGATAGTAAGTCTGGGAGGAACTTGGGCTAGAAGGTGAATAAATCATGTTCTCTCTCCAACCTATACCCATTATAACTCATTTGCTGCTAATTTCCTGGACATTATTACTGCTTATATCTGGAATCTTTAAAATCTCAAATGCAAAAATAAGTATCGAAAACATATTAAACTTGGGAAGGAGGAGGCAAAAAAATAGAATGAGTGACTGAAAGAAAACAGAGAAAGATATGTTATGCATATTTTGACTAAGTAAACAACTTCCTTTTATAAGAGACTAGAGACTGTCATACAAGGTGAAGTAAGTCAGAAAGAGAAAAACAAATATCGTATATTAACGCATATATGTGGAACCTAGAAAAATGGTACAGATGAACCAGTTTTCAGGGCAGAAATTGAGGCACAGATGTAGAGAACAAACCTATGGACATCAACGGGGGAAGGCGGTGGCGGGGGGGTGGTGTGATGAGTTGGGAGATTGGGATTGACATGTATACACTGATGTGTATAAAATGGATAACTAATAATAGTCTGTTGTATAAAATAATAAATAAAATTCAAAAAGTATTTTAACAGCAGTCTCAGAATACTCAGGGGAATTGATTGATTAAAATTTAGTCATTACAAACCAAAAAATAAAAATTAAACTGACCATTAATTCTATGTATTTTAAGTGGCATGATGAGAGTTCCTATATTTATGTCGAACAAATTACTTTTCCAAATGTAAAGGTCACTTATTTCAATAGCTGAATTTTCTGACTTTTTCCACTTATAAGAGCAATGTATGTGGAAAATAAATAATAAAGTCCCATTATGATAATGTTATAACGTATTACAGGAAAAGCCAGAAAAAAGTCTCCTGGGAAAGTCAATAGGCAGCCTAATTAAATGATATTACACTTGTGTTACTGTCTAGGCAATTTTTTTTAATTTGGAAATGCGAAAACTAGCTCTAAAGACAGTTTATTTTCTAAATATGATTTTACTCAACAATTGCCAAATAATTATATCTACAGTGATACATACTTACCCAAATGTTCTTTAAGCTGGAGAAGCCCACCATCTGCCATACACACCATCTGGAATCAGAATGGCTCTTTGGGAACCATAATGACCAAAGGCTTCTGGCTATACACTGCCAGGCTCACCTCCTCACTCCTGCTGTTGAAAGGTAGGCTGATGACCTCAGAACTGATTCCTCCTTGAGTCACAAAGGACCTGATATCCTTAATACAGTCAATAGTTTGGGTCAGAGGATGTTCACATTGTAAGACACACACACACACACACACACACCCTTAGTTTTCCCTATAAATAAAACTTTAAAGGGGATTTATTGAAAACGTGCCAATAGTTAGTGCTAGGAATATTGTTCCCTTATGAGAAAGCAGGTTCTCATAAGCTAAGTTTACTACAGTTCGGCAATGCCCAATTTCAAAAAGTAATTACCCCCCTATTATATGAAGCAATTCAAGAACTTCACAATCATCCAAATGAGACATAAAACCCAAGTAATTATGAAATTGTGTGATTGCAATTAACTGGGCATTCTCTAAACATATATTAACTGGTCTGCAGGTGAGTCAGCCTTATTTCTGGGATAGAAAAATTGAATGGAATAATGAATGTGAATTGACTGTTGAAAGGACAGATCCCACTCAAGCTATGGGGATTGGAGGGTATTTTAAGTTTACATCCTCAAAGTATCTAAGTAGGTCAGGATTCCTATGAATAAGAACTGGACTTGAAAAGCCAGTCACTATCACACACTCCATCAGGCAGCAGTCACACAAGCATTAGCTTAGTCTTTCCTTCTTTCTTCTGCTCCCTCCCTCTCCATGACTACATGTGGCCAACAAGACAAAAAGTCCCAAGTTTACATGATCTCCTGGGTCCAGTGCCTACCACTGTCTATTTGAATCAAGCTCTGCTTCTCAACTCCAAATTCCAGGCTCAGTCTGGGTCAGAGGTCCATCTATGGTTCAATCAGCCACAGCATAGAGAATTAAGTCATGTGGTACAGAAGGCTACCCTTTCCAGGGATTAAAGGAAGCCAGATTCCCTAAGGAAGGGGTGTGTGTAGGGAAAGGACGATTGGCATCGCCACCATAAAGGCATTCATTCTTCATGTCCCACATGTTCCAGTCTTTGCACTTGGACAGGTCTCAGCACACCAAGCATATGCCAATGATTAACTCAGGGGTGAACACACAGTGGTAACAATCAGCCTTGGCATGGCCTTGGAATTGTAAGTAATAAAACATCTCCATCATACAACTGTGTGTTAATTAACGTGTGTGAGGTCACAGAAGACTCTCTTTTGGACTCTTGGTAAAATTCTTGCCACATCCTCTATAATTATCTCAATGGGAAGCAAATATCCCACATTCATAAGTCAGGCTTCCTAAAAGCACACAAGGGAAAATAAATAACTTTACTACAAAAAGAAAGAATCATACACAGTTACCTGTATGCAGAATAAAAACAAATGGGTGTGTGTTGGTTAATGAGTGATTTCCTATATTCTTTGATTCTGCTCAGCCACCTGAGGTCAGTTTCACTTCCTAACATTCTGAAGTCCACAGTCTCTCAAAACCCAAAATATTTCTACATCTGATCCAGGTTGACTTTCCCTTTCCTTGTCCCTCTTGGACAACTCTAGCTAATGTTTTTTTTGATTTCCAGATCCTCATACAGATTCCCAAGTTCTCTCTGAGCCATTCCTCAGGGTCCAGAACCATCTGTCTCTACTATATAAACCAATCAGTTTATTCCCTTATTCACTACCAGCTCCTATTCTTATTGGTTATATATATTCCTATTGGTATATATACCAATATATACCAACAATAATGCTGGGAGTAATTAAACACCTGATTTTCCTGGTCTGGATAGTAATTACAATGGCAAAAATTCATATTTTGTCCTTAATTTATTGGTACTAGCTGTTCTCAAGATCATCATAAACGGCTCTGAAAGTATTTCATTATAACAAATATGAGCATCATATTCTACTCCTCCTCCTGAAGAGTCAAGCAAAAAAATCCTTTAAGCTATTGGACCAAATGAGAGAATAAAAAAACAAAAGATCTTTTTTTTCCTAAACAGAGATAAAAAAATCTGAGAATAAATAATAGATATGATATCAACAATGGCAACTAAGGAAATAAGTTACTTTCATACATTTCAAAGCAATGCTATTTATTCAGCACTTCAAAAAACAATGACTTAAAGTAGAGCAGAGTCCATGTATTCATAAACACCATTCATAAATGCCTACCTTACACAGACGTTATGCAGGGCAAATTAAAAATTAAAATTCTATGCCTTGGGAACCGTAGAGTCTAATTGAGGCTGGGAATGCATACTAAAGAGAAATGATTACTCTCAACTTTCAGGGATCCTGAACACATTCTATCACATTTTAACCAGCTAAAAGCACTATGCCTTTTTTCTACCCACTTGATTCATAGCTTAGCTGAACATAGAATTCCAAATTGGAAATCATTTCAGTCAGAATTTTGAATGCCACTCCATTACCTCTTAGCATCTAAGTGTTGCTCATGAGAAGTGTGCAATTTTGAATCCTGGTCAATTTTTTTTCCTCCATGTAAGCTTTTGGGAGTTTCTCTTTATTCCTGGTTTTCTGAAATTTCATGATGATGTACCATAATGTGGATCTTTGCCTCAACCTTTTTTCTGTGGTCTCTTGGTGGTCCCTCTCAATCTGGCAATTCATATCCTTCAGATATATTTTCCTGATCTATTTCCCCAATTGTTTATTCCCCTCTGTCTTCTCTGTTCTGTTTTTTCTATTACCTAGATAGGGAACACCTTGGACTTACTTTTTAATTTTCTTATACTTTCTCAACTATTTCTCACCTCTTTGTTTTACTCATAAAATTTCCTCAAATATACTTTTCAATCATTCTATTGAATTTTTTTTTTTTTCCGGTATGCAGGCCTCTCACTGTTGTGGCCTCTCCCGTTGCGGAGCACAGGCTCCGGACACGCAGGCTCAGCGGTCATGGCTCACAGGCCCAGCCGCTCCGCGGCATGTGGGATCCTCCCAGACCGGGGTACGAACCCGTGTCCCGTGCATCAGCAGGCGGACCCCCAACCACTGTGCCACCAGGGAAGCCCTCTATTGAATTTTTAATTTCTAATTCCATAGTTTTTATTTCTAAGAATTCTAGTTTGTCTGCTCAATGTCCCTCTTTGTTTCATGTATAGAATATATTTTGTCATGTATTTAAAGAATTTTTAAATTTATTTGGCAGTGTTGGGTCTTAGTTGAGGCATGTGGGATCTAGTTCCCTGACCAGGGATCAAACCCGGGCTCCCTGTATTGGGAGCACAGAGTCTCAGCCACTGGACCACCAGGGAAGACCCCTACTTTGGGATATTAATTACAGTTTTCTTATCTTTCTTCTTTACATTTTTTTTTAACATCTTTATTGGGGTATAATTGCTTTACAATGGTGTGAAATTTACCCTATGTTCTTTATTTCTGCTTATTTGGTTTGGCCTCTGCATGTTAAGAGCTGCCTCAAATGTCTATCAATCCTTGATTGCCTACTCATTTTAAGAGTGAGGCACTAAAAGCTGATAGACACTCTGTGTGTAGATGGGACATGGGACTTGTTGACTGCTTCATTGATGTGGATCTGATGGTGCCATTTCACTGGGCCTCCAACCGTCAACATCTGTAGACATTTTCTCTTGGACTGGTAAATTTCAGCAGAGAGGAACTTCCCTTCCAGTTCACCTAAGAGTCGGGCACTATTATCAGAGCTAATTTAGGAAATGAGAGGAAGGGAATGTCATGGCACAATATGTAGATTTTAATTCAATGTATTTGTTTTCTGTATGCTTCCTCTGCTTTAAGTTGTGCCCAAGTCAAGAGTCTGTTTGGTTCAACCTCTCTGGAAATTAAACCTCTAGTCTTCTATCAGCATGGAGAAGGGGCTCAGCAAACTGTGAGAGGGGATCAGGGGATCCAACTGTTTTTATATGGACTTTCAACCAATCCTTATATTTTCGACCCTATTTGTACCCCTTTCCTCTTTTCAGAAGTACGTGAAATACCTAAACCTTTCTAGGGCTCTGTGGCAGACTCAGCTGACCCTGTGTTTCCATCACTGCTACCTTGGGTTTCAGATTCCTCTTGTCTCCTAAGTCTGTTATTATTCATATATCTAGGTAATAGATTAAAGATGGTCATAAAGTTTGCCTCATTGTTCTATTGAGACTACTACTTCGACTAACAAAACATGGCAGAAGTGGAGCTGTGCCACTTGTCAAACACAGGCCTTAACAGTGTGACACCTCCATATCCTATCTCTTGGAAACTTATTGTAGGTGCCCTGAGCTGCCAGCTGAACAATCCAACCACCGGGCAGGAGGGGCAATGTGCAAGGCCCTGACTGAGACTTCACGGAGAGGGAAAGAGATCCAGCTGAGCCCAGCCTCCCAGCTGCCTCTGCTAAGGTGCATGAGTAAAGTATCTTGGATAGTCCAGATCAGCCCTGCTGCCAGATAAATAGCCCTGAGGTATCACAGTCATGCTGTATGAAATGGAAGAATCACCCAACTTAACTCTGCCCAAGTTTTTGACCATAGAAAATTGTGAAGTACGAGATAGTTTTTGTTTTAATCCATTAACTTTTGAGATAGTTAATTTTGCAGCCATAGATAACCAGAACCATCTGCTTCTCGCTTCCAAACTATGTTGTACTTGTCCCTTCTCTTAGTCTTTTTGTCCTTAGGATTACAACTTTTTTTTTTTTAATCTCTACAAAGTTTTCAGTGGAGGTGGTAGTGAATGCATATATGCTATCTAACATGCTTAATGATAAGTTACCTCATTTATTCTTCAATCTTTTTTATATTCTGAAGTACGATTTATTTTTGGCATATTTCATTGTTAGGTTTTTGTTAGATTTTTAAAACCTAAATGGGAAATTCTGACGGTATAAACTATCCCTTCCATTAATTATATTTCCACAAACCAAAGTTATTCTGATAAAACAATTACATTCCTTCTGGTCTATCAACACATTTGTGATATTAAGATTGAGCTATATTTCTAATAAAGTTTAGCATTCATTATTCTTCTCAGAAAACCCAATGACAGATAACAGCCATGAATTTAATGTCACATGTCAACTCATTTTACAGAATTAAAGAGAGTGTCCTTTTTTAAAATCTAGTTAAAGAAATGTCTAATCTCATCTTTTAGCCCTATTCCTGACAGGATCCATCAGCACGTGGTAAAAACTGGATCAAATTCATGCTTTCTGGCGTTCATTAGCAGCCAGCAAGGTCATTCACTAGTGTGTGAAATACCCGAAGCATTTCAAATAGACAGAGGTGCCACTTGAGAAGGGAACACACTACTGCTTCATCCCAATCACTCCTGCACCCCAACCCAAGTTGTAACACATGATCCTCTTCAGGAGTATGTCATTCGGTGGGAGGATAACCAATAACAGGTATTCCAACTGCTATTTCCCTGGAAGTAGGCATGCCACAGACATATGGCTAAACAGCAATTATAGTGATCTGGGGTTTACTTGAGTCAGTGACTCCTGCTACCATAAGCCTGATTATAATAGAGAATCAGCCTGTGGGGAAAGAGAAAAGAAGGATAACTCTAGATATATTTGTATTTCTAGATCAGTACTCAATAGACATTAGTTCCTCCTGCCCCATTCTTTTGTGGCCTGTGGAACTCTCTGATGAACATCATATATGGAGCCAATTCAGAAGAAGGGAAACAATGATGATTCTGGAGAGTGTGCTGTAGTCCAGAGCTTCTCAAATATAATGTGCACACAAATCACCTAGGACCTGGTTAAAATGCAGATTGTTTCAGTAGGTCTCATTGGTGCTGAGATTCTCCATTTCTAATGGATCCAAAGTTATGCCAAGGCTGCAGGTCCACAGAACATACTTTGAGAAATAAAACCATAATCAGTTGTTTATGTATCTCTCTTCCCTCGTTAAATTTCACAATTTATCCTCCCAATGTACCAATAAAATTCAAAAAAGGTTTTGCTGAAGGTTTAGGGCAAAATACCACAGCATAGCAACTTAAAAACTAAACATGTATGTATCCCTGAATATCTCATTATTTTGTTATACTTTTTGAGCTTTATAAAAAATATTATCTAGTATATAATCTTCTGAGACTTGCTTTTTTAGTTCATGTTTCTAAAATGTATCCATACAGTTGCCGCTTCAACAATAATGATAATGTTCTGATTCTTAGGCAGGGGGTGATAGGTCCACAAGTGTTCCTTTTATTATTATCCTTCAAAAATTAAACTATATATCACTGTATGTATACTCTTTTATATGTATCAAGTATTACTTTCTAAAAACGTTTTAACTAAATATTTGGCACCTCCATTCTTAAAGTTCCTACAGACATTAACACCTCCAACAATATATTATTTCTTTTATTTATTTATTTACTTGGCTGTGCCGGGTCTTAGTTGCAGCACATGGGATCTACGTTGCCGACTGCAGGATCTTTTAGTTGCAGCATGCATGCGGGATCTAGCTCCTTGATCAGGGATCGAACCTGGACCCCCTGCATTGGGAGTGCAGAGTCTCAACCACTGGACCACCAAGGAAGTCCCTGCAATGTCTTATTTCTGATCATCCCTTCCATGGAGCCCAATTGAAGACCACCTTATTTGGTTCCATTCTCCCTCCCTCCCTCCTCTCATTTGCTTTCCTCTAATTCCAGCTCTTTTTTTGTTTTAATCTTTTGGCCACACTGCATGGCATGTGGGATCTTAGTTGCCTGACCAGGGATCAAACCCTGGCACCCTGCATTGGAAGCATGGAGTCTTAACCACTGGACTGCCAGGGAAGTCCTTAATTTCAGCCCTTAACTTTTCAATCTCTATCACTGATTTTTCTACTGTATTATTCAACATTAACCCCAGTGTCTCAGCAGCTTTATACAACAATACAATATTCTTGCTCTTATAAAATCCAGAGCTGAAGTTCCTCGCCAGGAGATCTCCTGGGCGGCTTCTTTAAGCAGTCAACTCAGGATTCAGGATATTTCTATTGTGTGTTCCACCATCTCAAAAGCCTCCTTTTCCTACTATATGGTTGGGGGGAAAATCAAGGCAGATTGCATAGGGACTTTTTATGTCCAGGCCTGGAAGTGGCACATCATTTCCACTCACCCTCCATTGGAAGAGCTCGGTGACACAGTCCCTAGAGTCAAGAAAATAAAGGGAAATATGTCTTCCTGTATGCCCAGTGTAAATATAAAATAATTTCATGAACTAAAAGAAAAATTACCCATGCTACCTGCCACTATGCATAACTGTGCTTAAAAGCTAAATTCTCAGCAATATTCGTGAAATGAATTGGCATGGGTAGTTATCCATGAACAGGAAAATAATCTGACTTCATACACCTGGCTACTAAGTAATTGCAAAATATTTAGAAACTCCGTTTTGTTTTATTGGTTTAAAAAATGTGCTATATATCAATACATACCTCTTAGCTATTGCAGGTTCAGTTCCAGATTACTGTAATAAAACAAATGTCGCAATAAAATGAGTCACATAAATGCTTCGGTTTCTGAGTGCATATATGTTACACTATAATGTAGTTAATTAAGTGTGCAAATAGTATCATGTCTAAAAAAAATATATAGGTACCTTAATTTAAACATACTTTATTGCTAACAAATGTTAATCATCATCTGAGCCTTCAGCAAGTCATAATCTTTTTCCTGGTGGAGGGTTTGAAATATTGCAAGAATTACTAATATGTGACACAGAGACATGAAGTGAGCAAATGCTGTTGGAAAAATGGCACCGATAGACTTGCTCAATGCAAGGTTTGTTGGCACAAACCTTCTATTTGTAAAGCACGCAGTATCTGTGAAGTACAATAAAGCAAAGCACAATAAAATGAGGTATGCCTATAACTGAAACTCAATAAAATATTCACTGAGCACTACATTAGCACCTTTGGGTAATACAAAAAGGAAATCATAGTCCCTGGTCTCTGAAGGCTTATGATCCAGTTAGGAAGAAAATATACTAGCTGTGCAACAATATCAATACATAATCTAAATATCAATTTTAAAATAACATAAGACCAATTGCCAAATAATTGTTACAGATTTATGGAATATGAGTTTTGATAAGGAAGTAGTAAATTATGGCTGGGGAAATCTCAAAGAGTTTGAAAAGATAGATAGATAGATAGATAGATAGATAGATAGATAGATGATAGATACATAGGTAGGTAGATAGAAAGAAAGAAATAAGATAATCTTTTCTCCAAGAAGTACAAGGCACTCTTGTACAGAAGAGTACAAATAGACAGAACTTAACATCTTTTTATTTTATTAGCTTGACCTATGCTGCAATAGACCCATTTACCCTGTAGCTCATCTCGAAGTATAGTTTATGCCCCAGTACAAATAATATACTACAATGTTCTTCTCTAACTGTTATGCTTCCATTTTATATTTAAAATTCCCTTGGTAATAAGAAAACAAGCAGGTTCATTTATTCTGCAGGGCCTCTAAATTCAGTAGACAACATCCTGTTTTCCCCTTAAAATTTCAGGCACATCTCAGAGTGCCTCAAAATGAACTTTAGCAAATAGTGCAACAGTGATAAAATTTTCATATCAGATTTTACAGTGTATTCAAAGCTTCTATTTCCCCCATCTCAGCACTTCTCTCCTAACTGAGATTGTACATATCTGGTAAGAGCAAAGGTAAAGTGCACAGCAAGGAATGTCAGCCTTAATAAAAGGAACATATATGTGACTTTCCGTCATCCTCTGGGATCACAGTAACAGTGTTTAAGCAGATGGTGAAGCTGCAATTAGATTCACAGTTGCTGTTTGGGGCAGGACACACAGGTTATCTAGCAAGATTTTCTCTTACTGGCAGTATCTTCAACAGGATGATGGAGCATTTAGAACTACTGAAGGGAAAAGTTGTGACTAATATTAATCAAAATCAATATCCCAATTCTAAGACATCGGGACTAGGTTAAGAAAAAACCCAAAGGGAATCCACCCTAACCTTTCAATGACCTCTCCCACCCCCATGACAAACTCTTCTCTCCTGCCCCTCATTACAAGCACCTAATGGCCTCCAGCTCTCTTTCTCTATCAAAATGTTCTCTTAGAAAGAGATCTGCTACCAGCAAGTTGTCTATCTGTACTTTTCAACGAAGAACATGGAGCAGCTGCTGGGGAACAATGTAGCTATGGGTAGAGAAAGTCTCAGAGTAAAACTCATGCCATGCATTGAGAAAGTCAACTTGATTCAAAGTAGAAGACTTTGCTTTTAAAATAAACACAAAAGCAGAGTATCTACTTTAAAATTAATTATAGAGATAAACTCTCAGTTCAGGGCAGATTGGCTTCCTGATCCATACCACCTCCAGGTCAGGTCCAGATGCATGA
>NW_020175084.1:3265295-3306004 GCF_003031525.2 Neophocaena asiaeorientalis asiaeorientalis
TTTTTTTTTTGCAGTACATGGGCCTCTCACTGTTGTGGCCTCTCCCGTTGCGGAGCGCAGGCTCCGGATGCGCAGGCTCAGCGGCCATGGCTCAAGGGCCCAGCCACTCCGCGGCATGTGGGATCTTTCCCGACCGGGGCACAAACCCGCGTCCCCTGCATCGGCAGGCAGACTCTCAACCACTGCGCCACCAGGGAAGTGCCAGATGTATATATTTACCTTCCTCTACCCTGATGGATGCTTAGGAGGAAAACTTTGAGAAGTACTATCTCCATACTTGTACTATTTGGGGATGAATTTAATTTTCAAGCCCGTCCTATTACTTTCCAATGAGTCAAGAAACAGATTTATATAGGAAGCTCTCATTTCCATAGGGCAATGGTTCTTACCTTTTTTCTGCATGAATACACCTGGGGATAAGACACTCTTCCATAAGTAACACTTATAGAGAGTGATTCTCAGCAGGATGTCAGAATCTTGGCAAAAAGCTGACTGATCATTCCCTCAGGAGGGGGGAGGGAGTGTCTCTATTATCTCATTCCATTCTTCTACCTAGTCATTTAGCCAATCAACATGTATTTTTTAATTGAAGTATAATTGATTTACAATGTATTAATTTCTGGTGTATAGCAAAGTGATTCACTTATACATACATATACATATTCTTTTCCATTATGGTTTACTATAGGATATTGAATATAGTTTTTTGTGCTGTACAGTAGGACCTTGTTGTTTATCTATTTTATATATAGTAGTGTGTTCTGCTAATCCCAAACTCCTGATTTATTCCTCCACCACCCCCTTTCCCTTTTGGTAACCATAGTTTGTTTTCTATGTCTGTGAGTCTGTTTCTGTTTCGTAAATAAGTTCATTTGTGTCATATTTTAGATTCCACATATAAGTGAAATCATGTGGTATTTGTCTTTCTCTTTCTGATTTACTTCACTTAGTATGATAATCTCTAGGTCCAACCATGTTGTTGCAAATAGCATTATTTCATTCTTTTTTTATGGCTGAGTAGTATTCCATTGTATATATGTACCACATCTGCTTTATCTATTCATCTATCAATGGACATTTAGGTTGCTTCCATGTCTCAGCCAATTAACATTTAAAGTCTGTTCTCTATAAGTGAAGTGCTGTGCAATCATTAAGAAACATACTTTTTAGGTTGGGGATAAAGAAGACAGTGAATAGTCCATTGTAACATAATGCAACAATAAAAATTTATAGATCTTTGGAAAAAAAATAAAATGTGTCTGAAAACCAAGAGAATAAAAAACACAATCAGAGCAGACCCAGGGATGATTCAGATACTGGAATTAGCAGAAATGTTCCCTTATAGTCTTCAGCCATCACCTCCCCTTGTCTCAACCCAGCCATAAATGAGTCCTATGGGAGACTAGAAAACAGCCTATAGGGTTCAGACCCCAGCTTACAACACAGACCAGGTATGAACGAGAAGGAATCTGAGGACAGATAGTCCCTGGACCAGTACAAGAATTATATAGAAAAGGACTATAGAGAGAACATTAGGTTTGGCAAGTATGAAGTCAATGATGACTAATCTTGAGACAACTAAGAAGTACTTAGAGTTTGTGGGGAAGAAGGCAGAGAGTAAAGCATACAGTCCTGGAGCAGATAGAGAAAGTGGATTTAAGAATACAAATTAAAGGATTAACCTTGGGTGATAAGGGTCAAAATTTGCACCCTCCCACTCAATTGCACGAAAAAATTTAATGTAAATTTATTTTTATAACTAACTTTATTCTGTTTTGATCCCCCATTCCTATACAGTAGCCAAACAAAACAAAACAAAAACTTTCATTTGACCACTTAAGTTATCTCAGTCTTTAGAATAATTCAGGCTCTTTCAGATTAGTCTTCAGGGGTGTCATCTCAGGGATCACTTGTTTAGGTCCTCCCTTTTCTGCTTGATCTAAATCTTGGGACCTTACTTATTATTGTGGCACCAGTACAGGGATGTCTGATATACTCTTGTCTCTGCTTTTCAGATCTTCCTCACCTCCTCGAAAAATGTCCTTCATTTCACATGATATGCTACATCTGCTGCACTGGTATCTGATAAAATATGACTTTTTCTATAGCATCTCTAGGCTCCACACTGCATCCTCTTTGCCTCAACCACAGGGCTCTTCTAGGCTACAGGTGACTTCCTTATCCCCCATATGAAGCCTGATAACATCAGGCTTCTCTCTTAGTATCACACTGAGTATGTTCCATCCTTAGCCCCCAACACCCTCCTCAACCAGCTCTAATCTCCCACTATGACAGTGCCATGTCATTTTGGTACCACGCAGAATGCGAGAAGGGGCTTGAGAGTTTCCTAATATAAACCCTGAAAAGGAAGAAACAAGACACTCTTGGTTTTACCCCTTGCTCTCTCTTCCTCTCCCTCTCAACCCATAACAGAGGGTTTTCAACTTTCCTTTTTTATCTGACAGGAACTGTAGACAAGTTCAAAAGTGAACAGATCCTCTTTCCCTTATCGGTAAATAAAGGAGGAAAGTTACAACATAGACTCAATTACTAAAAGCTAAATGAGACTGTGAAATGGAAATTTTATTAAATATTATTCTTTAACACTTGGAAATCTTATGTGGCAGGTCATGTCCAGGTCTGCTAGAGGCCCAAAACACAACAAAAATTAAAACACAGACATATGTAAAAAAAAAAAAAAAAAAACACATACACAGACATATGTGACTGAGGTACAGGTAGGACTGTCTTTAGCAGCAGTAAGTGGACCACTTATGTTTCGTGTCCCCACACCCAGACTAAGTGTTTAAAAGTCAGAGAAAGGCCTGAGGTTTCTCATCTCCTCTAACTGGTGGCTTTTAAATTCCCCATAGGCAGCACTGATCACAGGATCTAGGTGGCAGATCCTTAAGTAACAAGGGAGGCATCAGGTGATTGCATACATTCATTTGTGTACTTTTCTGGTGGACATAATTTACATAGTTCATCTAGGCAATCAAAGTGAAAGTAACCTTGAGCCATTTCCTTCATGATTCTGGTGGGTCTTTAACTAACACCAACTTTCATAACCTTGCCTAGCTCCGCTTTTCCCTCCACTGATCCTGTTAGTCTTTTTTTGTGTTTCTCTTCCATCTTCACCTTGCCCTTTAGGTTTCTTCCTCCTTAAGACTTTGACTTGTCATAAAGAACTCTTCACCTGAACTGCATCTTGAAAGTTCCTTCTTGGCTTGTCCTGATCCCTGCCATGCCAACTTTTCCCTTGGATAGCATCCCATAGGCTCTCCTCTCACTGGTTTTCCTGGACTCAGAGGTGGAGCAGACCACCTTTTTAAAGATATCTGTATCAAAAGGGAAATAGGAGTGCAATCAACCAACCACCTTAAGCTAAATTTCAGGAATTTCTGGCTTTGACATGCTTCAAATCAGACTATGCTTGCAATATTCCATCACTCTACCTGTGTGTAAGATGATTATAGTTTTCTATGGTTGCTGTAACCATAAACTTGATAACTTAAAACAACATAAATTTATTCTCTGACAGTGTTGGAGACCAGAAGTCTGAAAGCAGTTTCACATGGCTAAAGTTAAGGTGTTGGCAGGGCTGATTCCTTCTGGAGGCCCTGGAGAGAATTCATTTTCTTGTTTTTTCCTAGCTCCTAGAGGCCATCTACATTCCTTGGCTCATGACTTGTCCCTTGAATCACTTCAATCTCTTGCTTCCATCATTGCATTTACTTCTTCACAAAACCCTCTCCACCTTCTTTTTATGAGGTCTCTTGTGATTACATTTAGGGCCTACCCACATAACCCAGAATAATCTTCCCATCTGGAGATCCTTGACTTAATCACATCTACAGAGTCCCTTTTGCCATACAGGGTGACAGTCACAGGGTCCAGGGATTATGACATGGATATCTTTGGTCGGGAATTATTTGGCCTACCACAGCCCCAGTATATAATAACAGAAAAATGCCATATGTCAATACCACCATGAAAGTGAAAGAAACTACTATAGTCACAATAAAAAGGTAACAAAAACAGTCATTAAAAGAGTTATTTTTTAAGAAAATAACAATATTTTCATAATATTGACAATACAATTCATTGACTACATTTAAAGAGTTTCATAAATTTTTCTTTAAATACCCAAGTGGGGAGGGCTCCATGAAAAGTCACTTTTCTTTTCACTATAAAAAAAAAAATCTGGGCTTCCCTGGTGGCGCAGTGGTTGAGAGTCCGCCTGCCGATGCAGGAGACATGGGTTCGTGCCCCGGTCCAGGAAGATCCCACATGCCGCGGAGCGGCTGGGCCCTGAGCCATGGCCGCTGAGCCTGCGCGTCCAGAGCCTGTGCTCCGCAACGGGAGAGGCCACAACAGTGAGAGGCCTGCGTACCACAAAAAAAAAAAAAAAAAATCTAACCTCACTTACAAAAAGATTAATGTAACAATTTCTACGTATACAAGGCGTAATTTAAATAAAGCCATGGAGTAATCACAGTAGGGCAATACACTGCCTAGAGTCCCAGAGATGATAACCTTTTTCTTCATGTCTTTTGATTATAATTAGTATAAATATGGGTGGATATTATCAAAGTAAAGGTCATCAAATAGCAAGGGAAAGTAAACAAAGTTTTTAAAACATCATTCAAAGGTGGCTTTCAGAAAATTATTCAGGTAGTCACATTTTGTTTTTAAACTACATCCTCATTCTTATGGTAGGTCAGCTTGTTAGCAAAATATAGGTGCAAATTTTCATAATGGCATTAAAAGATAGTTTTCATGAGAAATATCATCTGCGATCCTACGAGGTATAAATATGTACCCTCTGTAAGAACTTGTCAAACACTGTGAATAACCATCTTATCTCCAGAATCATAGGGCATATTCTGACTTAAGAGCAGTATAACCTCCTCTGTGCTTCAGTTTCTTCATCTATAAAATAAAGATAGTACCTACAGCTTAGCATTGTTGTGCAACTTAAATAATACAAAAACGAAAAAAATTACTTAGAGTAGTTCCTGGCAAATAATACACTCCCAGTAAATTTTAGTTATTTTCATTTTCTCAGCTTTTGGATTCACCAGTTTAGTTTTTAAAAACATGAAAAACCTGGAATGACCAGAGTGAATTCATTTAAAGTGCATGCACTCATCACTAAATTTGATGACAAAAATAGACTACTTTAGTAATAAACACATAGATCAATGAAACAAAATAGAGGACCCAAAAATGCTCCCACATAAATATGCTTAACTGATTTTTGACAAAGCTACAAAAGCAATTCAGTGGACTGCCTTTTCAACAAATGATTATGCAGCAATTGGACAACCACAGGCAAAGAAAAATAAACCTTGATTTAAATTTATACCTTATACAAAAATTAACTCAAAGTAGATCATAGTATACAAAAATTAACTCAAAGTAGATCATAGACTTAAATATAATACTTGAAACTGTAAAACATTTACGAAAAAATATACAGAAATTCTTTGGAATCTAGAGGTAGGCTTAGAATTGGTGCCAAAAGCACAATCCCTAAAAAGAAAAACTGATAAATAGGACCTCATCAAAATTTAAAATTTTTCTCTGTGAAAGCCCATGAGAAGAGAATAAGCAGACAGCAATGGCACATGAAAAGTTGTTCAACATCATCAGCTATTAGGAAAACACAAATTTAAATTAGGAGTTTGGGGTTAACAGATACACACTACTATATATAAAATAGATAAACAACAAGGACTTACTATATAGCACAAGGAACTATATTCAATATCTTGTAATAACCAATGACCTATAATAGTTAAAGAATATATACGTTCTTTTTCAGATTCTTTTTGCAATCACTTTTGCTGTACACCTGAAACTAACACAACATTGTAAATCAACTATTCTTCAATTTAAAAAACAGAAGCATCCAAAAACACAAAACAAAACTACAATGTAATTCCACTACACATCTGACACAATGGCTAAAATAAAAAAGTGACAACACCAAAGGCTAGCAAAGCTGTTTTCAGAAACTGGATCATTCATACATAGCTGGTGGTATTACAATCATACATTTTGGAAAACAATTTGGCAGTTTCTTGTAAAACTAAACACTAAACTATCATACAATCCAATAATTGTGCTCCTAGGCTTTTATCCCAGAGAAAGGAAAACACAGTCGCATAAAAACCTGTACACGAACATACCTAGCTGCCTTATTCATAACAGCCAAAAAACGGCATCAGCCCAGATGTCCTTCAGCGGATGAATGGTCAAATAAATTGTGGGATACTACCAGCAATTAAAAAAAAAAAGAGGGCTTCCCTGGTGGATCAGTGGTTGAGAGTCTGCCTGCCGATGCAGGGGACACGGGTTTGTGCCCCAGTCCAGGAAGATCCCACATGCCGCGGAGCAGCTAGGCCCGTGAGCCATGGCCGCTGAGCCTGCACGTCCGGAGTCTATGCTCCACAACGGGAGAGGCCACAGCAGTGAGAGGCCCGCGTATCGTGAAAAAAAAAAAAAAAAAAAAAAAACACAAAAAACATACATACATGCAACAACCTGGATGACTCTCTTTCACTGTGTGAAAAAAAAGCCAACTACAAAATCCAACTATGATATTATGATTCCAACTATATAACATTCTGGAAAAGGCAGAACTATAGAGACAGTAAAAAGATCCATGGTTGCAGGAACTGGGGAAAGGAAGGGATGAATAGGCAGAGCACAGAGGATTTTTAGGACAGTGAAACTATTTTGTGTGATTCTATAATAATAGACATATGTCGGTATACATTTGTCCAAATCCATAGAATATACACTACCAAAAGTGAATGCTATGTAAAATATAAAAACTATGGACTTATATATAAACCACAGACTTTGGGTGATAATATGTCAGTGTAGGTTCATCGACTGTAATATATGTGTCACTCTGGTGAGGGATGTTGGTAATGCGGGAGGCTCTGCATGTGGGAGAGCAGGGGGTATATGGAAGCTCTCTGTGTTTTCTGCTCCATTTTGCTGTGAACCTAAAACTGTTCTAAAAAATAAAGTCTATTTCTTTTAAAGGCTACCTAGTGTATGATTCCATTTGATTAACATTATTTAAATGACAAAATATAGAAATAAGGAAGAGATTAGTGGTTAAGGGGGACATGGGGGCAGGAGGGAGGTGGATGTGGTAATAAAAGGACAACACGAGGGATGTTTGTGGTGTTGGAACTGTTCAGTGTCTTGACTGTGGTGGTGGATACCAGATGATAAAACTACATAGGACTTAATATGCACGCATTCATTCAAGAGCATGCTGTGTGCAAGTATAAGTAAAACTGGGGAAATCTAAGATTGTCAAATTGTATCCATGTCAATGTCCTGGTTGTTATTCCACCATAGTTTTCCACTGGGGGAAAATAGGCAAAATGTGCAAGAGATCACTCTGTATTATTTACTACAACTGCATGTGAATTATAATTAACTCAATTTTAAAACCGGACTACCTTAAATTCTCCAACAGGTTTTACTAACGCCATAGAAACCTGCCATCACCCTCTTAATTTTGCTGTTTACAGTCAATGTTGACTCTGCAGCTAAAGTCATCAGCAAATGAACGGGACATGCTTCTACTCTTTGAGAACAGAAAGCTATTCTGGCCTTAGAAATTGCCTGTGTCCTAGTATTGGAGGCTTGCGTCACCTTGCCTGCAAGGTTGTGCAGCCCTACCTTCCAGAGATCAAAAGAATCAAAGTCCACACGGCATGCCCTGCCAGTGTTCCATGGCTCACAGCTTTATTGATGTCACTGAAACATCTGTGAAAAGGATCTGTTTGACTGGGTTGAAATGGTGACTTACATTCCAAGGAAAAAATATTTTATGCCATGGAAAATTAAAAAGATGCAGCCAGCCCCCAACAAAAATATTCTGGCATAAAGCAGGGGGTAATGAGAATTGGAAAGAGCTGTAAAGAGAATTTCTCTTCAGTAACCAAAGGGGTGCACTTCTGGCATTCTCTCAGAAATAAAAAGAGAATCAAGCTAGATGCTGGTAAGGTAGCCAGTGCTTAAAACTGAATTTCGTCTGAACCATGAAATTGCATCTACTATCTAAAGTGTAAAATGTAAAGATTCTGGTGGGATCTAACTTATCCTATCTGACAAGAAATATCAGATTTTAATATCAATAGAAGGGAAATGTTGAATATTAAACTAAGGAACATCAGAGTCAGAGTATTAATGAAAGACCAAGTATGGAAAAATGGAGTATCTTCACCTTCTTATTTTTTTTCTTTTTCACACTTTTCTCCTTCTCCATCTACTTCTCCACCTCTTCTCCTCCTTATTGTTTCTTGTGTGTTTGTTTTTTGTTTTGAAGATTCCTCATTCAACCCCATCTCCCAGCTCTTACCTGAATGGTTCATTTCTAGGCTGCAGGCATTACTAAAGGTTCTGACAGACGGGGAAATGGGTGAAGAAGAGAAATATAGAAATCCATTTACATTCAGGACTGAGAAGCAAGCACCTGGGGTAGGAATATGTTCAAAAAACATAAATGATTTGGTCCAATAAGAAAACCTTAGTCACCAACAAAGAGAAAGCAAAGTGTATACCATAAGCCATCTGCCCTGACCCATTGACTCAGTCCCAGTTATGTTAACGTTAATATGTAATGTTTTCACTAAAACTTGTAAGGCACCTAGACCAAGGCAGCACCAGTTTGACATCCACATGACGAAACAAACCCAACATGGAAAAGAGACACCCTCTTACTTTGGCAGGGGGAAGCTGAGTGTGGATGAGGGCCCTATATTTCACTGAGGTCTCACATAGCACAGTGCTGCCTTAGGACATCCCAGGGCAGCAGTGGCACCTGGTGGTGGTGCCCAGTGGCAGTGCCGAGTAGGCCATGGGCACCAGAAACAACTAGCTAAATACCTTACATAAGTAGCACTGCTTAAAACAAATAATTGAAATAACTGTGAGGTCACAGGAGACACCTGTATGAAAGACCAAGTATGATGTTGATGTACCTATATACCCTAGATATGTATAGAAGAGATATGAGGGGTTATGTAAACAATGGAATACTAAATAGTAAAACATCCAGAAAAAAAGCATAATTTACTGTAATGAACATAAGTACATTTATACCCTTAAGCTGGATTAACTCAGGAAAAGATAAGATTCATGTACATACAGTATTACTGAATTAGAAAAATTGACCTCAGTCTCCTCCCATATCTACCTGAGTAGCCCTTATGTATGTCTTCCTATAATTATATTGTTAGTAAGCTAAAGCTTTCTCCACTGACAGGTTTATTTTTATACCAGCATATAAATATGCTTGTAAATAAAAACTTTAAAATGTAATTTCATATTACAATAATTGATTGCATTGAATTAAATGCAGCACGTAACATACAACCTGCTGCCCAATAGACATGATCTTTTACCTCTGAGCAAACTATAAGCTATACTCCAAAATATAAAATAAAAATTCTGAGAGACCTTCAAGATGGCGGAGGAGTAAGATGAGGAGATCACTTTCCTCCCCACAAATACATCAGAAATACATCTACATGTGGAACAACTCCTACAAAACACCTACTGAATGCTGGCCAAAGACCTCAGATTTCCCAAAAGGCAAGAAACTCCCCAGTACCTGGACAGGATCTTGGTGCTCCAGTGGGGTGTCAGGCCTGTGCCTCTGAGGTGAGAGAGTTAAGTTCAGGACATTGGTCCACCAGAGACCTCGCGGCACCAAGTAATATCAAATGGTGAAAGCTCTCCCAGAGATCTCCATCTCAACACTAAGACCCAGCTCTACTCAACGACCAGGAAGCTACAGTGCTGGACACCCTATGCCAAACAACTAGCAACATTGGAACACAACCACACCCATTAGCAGAGAGGCTGCCTAAAATCATAATAAGGTCACAGACACCATAAAACACACCACTGGACATGGTCCAGCCCACCACAAAGGCAAGATCCAGCCTCATCCACCAGAACAAAGGCACTAGTCCCCTCCACCAGGAAGCCTACACAACACACTGAATCAACCTTAGCCACTGGGGGCAAACACCAAAACCAACGGGAGCTACGAACCTGCATCCTACAAAAAGGAGACCTCAAGCACAGTAAGTTAAGCAAAATGACAAGACAGAGAAACACACAGAAGATGAAGGAGCAAGGTAAAAACCCACCAGACCAAACAAATGAAGAGGAAATAGGCAATCTACCTGAAAAAGAATTCAGAGTAATGATAGTAAAGATGATCCAAAATCTTGGAAATAGAATGGAGAAAATACAAGAAACGTTTAACAAGGACCTAGAAGAACTAAAGAGCAAACAAACAATGATGAAAAACACAATAAATGAAATTAAAAATTCTCTAGAAAGAATCAATAGCAACATAACTAAGGCAGAAGAACAGATAAGTGAGCTGGAAGATAAAATAGTGGAAATAACTACTGCAGAGCAGAATAAAGAAAAAAGAATGAAAAGAATTGAGTACTGTTTTAGAGATCTCTGGGACAACATTAAACGCACCAACATACAAATTATAGGGGTCCCAGAAGAAGAAGAGAAAAAGAAAGGGACTGAAAAAATATTTGAAGAGATTATAGTTGAAAACTTCCCTAATATGGGAAAGGAAATAGTCAATCAAGTCCAGGAAGCACAGAGAGTCCATACAGGATAACTCCAAGGAGAAATATGCCAAGACACATATTAATCAAACTAGCAAAAATTAAATTCAAGAAAAAATATTAAAAGCAGCAAGGGAAAAACAACAAATAACATACAAGGGAATCTCCATAAGGTTAACAGCTGACCTTTCAGCAGAAAATCTGAGAGCCAGAAGGGAGTAGCAGGACATATTTAAAGTGATGAAAGGGAAAAACATACAACGAAGATTACTCTACCCCACAAGGATCTCATTCAGATTCTATGGAGAAATTAAAATCTCTACAGACAAGCAAAAGCTAAGAGAATTCAGCACTACTACACCAGCTTTATAACAAATACTAAAGGAACTTCTCTATGCAGGAAACACAAGACGAGGAAAAGACCTACAATAACAAACCCAAAACAATTAAGAAAATGGTAATAGGAACATACACATTGATAATTACCTTAAATGTAAATGGATTTAATGCTCCCACCAAAAGACATAGACTGGCTGAATGGATATAAAAACAAGACCTGTATATGCTATCTACAAGAGACCAGCTTCAGACCTAGGAACACATACAGTCCGAAAGTGAGGGGATGGAAAAAGATATTCCATGCAAATGGAAATCAAAAGAAAGCTGGAGTAGCAATTCTCATATCAGAAAAAATAGACTTTAAAATAAAGACTACTACAAGGGACAAAGGAGGACACTATATAATGATCAAAGGATCAATCCAAGAAGAAGATATAACAATTGTAAATATTTATGCAACCAACATAGGAGCACCTCAAAACATAAGGCAAATGCTAACAGCCATAAAAGGGGAAATCAACAGTAACACAATCACAGTAGGGGATGTTAACACCCCACTTTCATCAATGAACAGATCATCCAAAATGAAAGTAAATAAGGAAACACAACCTTTAAAAGATACATTAAACAAGATGTACTTAATTGATATTTATAAGACATTCTACGTGAAAACAACAGAATACACTTTCTTCTCAAGTGCTCATGGAACATTCTCCAGGACAGATCATATCTTGGGTCACAAATCAAGTCTTGGTAAATTTAAGAAAATTGAAATCGTATCATGTATCTTTTCCGACCACAATGCTATGAGACTGGATATCAACTACAGGAAAAAATCTGTAAAAGATAAAAACACATGGAGGGTAAACAATATACTACTTAAAAACCAAGAGATCACTGAAGAAATCAAAGAGGAAATCAAAAAATACCTACAAAGAAATGACAATGAAAACACGACGACCCAAAACCTATGGGATTCAGCAAAAGCAGTCTAAGAGGAAAGTTTATAGCAATACAATCCTACCTCAAGAAACAAGAAATATCTCAAATAAACAACCTAACCTTACACCTAAAGCAATTAGAGAAAGAAGAACAAAAAAACCCCTAAAGTTAGCAGAAGGAAAGAAACCGTAAAAATCAGTTCAGAAATAAATGAAAAAGAAATGAAGGAAACAATAGCAAAGATCAATAAAACTAAAAGCTGGTTCTTTGAGAAGATAAACAAAATTGATAAACCATTAGCCAGACTCATCACGAAAAAAAGGGAGAAGACTCAAATCAATAGAATTAGTAATGAAAAGGGAGAAGTAACAACTGACACTGAAGAAATACAAAGGATCAAGACAGATTACTACAAACAACTATATGCTAATAAAATGGACAACCTGGAAGAAATGGACAAATTCTTAGACAAGCACAACCTTCTGAGACTGAACCAGGAAGAAATAGAAAATATAAACAGACCAATCACAAGCACTGAAATTGAGACTGTGATTAAAAATCTTCCAACAAAACCCCAGGACCAGTTGGCTTCACATGTGAATTCTACCAAACATTTAGAGAAGAGCTAACACCTATCCTTCTCAAACTCTTCCAAAATATAGCAGAGGGAGGAACACTCCCAAACTCATTCTACGAGGCCACCATCACCCTGATATCAAAACCAGACAAAGATGTCACAAAGAAAGAAAACTACAGGCCAATATCACTGATGAACATAGATGCAAAAATCCTCAACAAGATACTAGCAAACAGAATCCAACAACACATTAAAAGGATCATACAGCTTCACAAGCTGGAGGAATCAGGCTCCCAGACTTCAGACTATACTACAAAGCTACAGTAATCAAGACAGTCTGATACTGTCACATAAAGAGAAATATAGATCAATGGAACAGGATAGAAAGCCCAGAGTTAAACCCACGCACATATGGTCACTTTAGTTTTGATAAAGGAGGCAAGAAAATACAATGGACAAAAGACAGCCTCTTCAATAAGTGGTGCTGGGAAAACTGGACAGCTACATGGAAAAGAATGAAATTAGAGCACTCCCTAACACCATAAAAGGGAGCCCTCTTGCACTGTTGGTGGGAATGTAAATTGATACAGCCACTATGGAGAACAGTATGGAGGTTCCTTAAAAAACTAAAAATAGAACTACCATATGACCCAACAATCCCACTACTTGGCATACACCCTGAGAAAACCATTAATTCAAAAAGAGTCATGTACCACAATTACTGAAGCTCTATTTACAATACCCAGGACATGGAAGCAACCTAAGTGTCCATCAACAGGTGAATGGATAAAGAAGATGTGGCACATGTATACAATGGAATATTACTCAGCCATAAAAGGAAATGAAATTGAGTTATTTGTAGTGAGGTGGATGGACCTAGAGTCTGTCATACGGAGTGAAGTAAGTCAGAAAGAGAAAAACAAATACCATATGGTAACACATATATATGGAATCTAAAAAAAAAAAAAATGGTTCTGAAGAACCTAGGGGCAGGACAGGAATAAAGACGCAGACATAGAGAATGGACTTGAGGACACGGGGAGAGGGAAGGGTAAGCTGGGACGAAGTGAGAGATTGGCATGGACTTACATATACTAACAAATGTAAAATAGATAGCTAGTGGGAAACAGCTGCATAGCACAGGGAGATCAGCTTGGTGCTTTGTAACCACTTAGAGGGGTGGGATAGGGAGTGTGGGAGGGAGACACAAGAGGGAGGAGATATGGGGATATATGTATATGTATAGCTGATTCACTTTGTTATAAAGCAGAAACCAATACACCATTGTAAAACAATTATACTCCAGTAAAGAGGTTAAAAAAATAAAAATTCTTCATGAAAGAACATCCAGGTCATACTTGCAACACCCTCCAATTTGTTTCATGATATTACCTATCTAATAAGTTCCTTCTCCCTAAATGGTAAACGCCATGGTCCTTTGGCCATTATTTCCACATATGAACTGCACTGTCTTAATAACATTCTTTAAACATCAGTCCCTTGTATTCTATTTCATGCCCTCTTGCTTTTGAACTATTATATCCTTGAAGAGTTTCCTTTTATATACCTTTTTTATACATGAAACTTTTTTTTTTTGCCGTACACGGGCCTCTCACTGTTGTGGCCTCTCCCGTTGCGGAGCACAGGCTCCGGACACGCAGGCTCAGTGGCCATGGCTCACAGGCCTAGCCACTCCGCGGCATGTGGGATCTTCCCAGACTGGGGCACGAACCCGTATCCCCTGCATAGGCAGGTGGTCTCAACCACTGCGCCACCAGGGAAGCCCTATACACGAAACTTAATCTGCATTAGTCATGTTCACCTTTCATTTCCTTCTCAAAAATGAACACTGATCTCATTTTTTTAGTCTCCACAAGGACATATGACCTAAAGATCCTTTATCATCATGGTAGTCTTTATTGATGCTTCGTTACCATACCTATCATATAAGGTTCGGAACCATGCACAAAGCTCCAAGTGGGATAGCTTCCCAGCCCTTTAAAAGGCTTTTATAATGATGTGTACCTGAGTTCCATTCACTGTCCTGATTATTAAGATGCTACTGATCTCTTTTTGTTTCATCTCACCTATAAATCCTCTTACTAATATCCCCTAAAGAATTGCTATTTTAATATATATTTCTTTGAAAGCCTTGGCCTAATTCTTCATTTTTCTAGAAGTTTTCTACATGATTTCTAATATGACATGTAACAAACACAATGATAAAAACATTTTCTTTAGTACAAAAATCAATAAAGTAATGATGGTCTAATTAAATCAATTTACATAAATGCTTTATCTCACCAGAATACCACGTAAATGGTCTTCTACATGGTATTTGTCACAAAGGGGAAGGAAGCCAGGAGAAAGGAAACAATGGAAAGAGTAATATAGAACTATCCCCTGCTTGAAGAGGAACCCAAGAAACTATATTACCAATCATGGACTAGTAGAGCTAGCTCTATATAAAGAGTATATTGTGTGGATTTTTCTGCAAGTATTTACATGACTTGAAAGTGTTCACAAAGCAGTATAAAAATACAAAATTTGCAACTAAACAATAACTTAAAAACTTAGAGAAACTGTACTTAATTATCAACTTTGGTTTTTGATACTTTGATTGAATTCCATTTTGGTGTTGCTTTTATTTTACAGTTCTGAGAATTAGGTAGTGAAAAATCCCCAAGCACAAATTGTTCAAGGTCACATACAAGTTGATTACTCAACTGGAATGAGAAGTCTTAGCAGCCACAATCACATTGCAGATAATCTTTTGCCTTAGTACCTTATAACACTTTGCAATTTTGCTTTCCCTGTTTCACATTCCAGGAAAAATGACAATTAGTGAACTCTGAGATGTGTCATCTTTTTCCTTCCTCACTAAGATGGAAGGAAACTAACATGCTCAAAATTACGTATCACATCCATATCTTATCTGCAATGTTCAAAGCAGAGGAAAAAAATCTTTGGGTACTGTCTCAGAAACCTAGAAATAGGCCACTAGTATAGGTAAAATAGGAACAAGTCAGTCAGTGGTCATCAATCCATCTTCTTGCTTGCTTCTTTTTATTTATTTGTTTCTTTTATATATATTTACCTTTTTCTCTTACACTTCCCACCCCAAACTGTACTTATCTAAGAAAGTTCCTACAGAGATGTACCTCTGTTCACTGAAACCCATTTCTGCCATTCTGGAGAAATTGCTGCTAGATTCTAGAAGTGAGAATTGAAAGAGGAAGGGCATATCTTATTCATATTTTTAACCCCAGGATGTAGCAAAATGCTTGCCACATAATTGGTACTCAAAAATGTTGATGAGTAAAATATAATGTGGGGCTTCCCTGATGCCAGTGGTTAAGAATCCACCTGCCAAGGCAGGGGACACGGGTTTAAGCCCTGGTCCGGGAAGATCCCACATGCCACAGAGCAACTAAGCCCGTGCCACAACTACTGCGCCTGTGCTCTAGAGCCCGTGAGCCATAACTACTGAGCCCATGTGCTGCAACTACTGAAGCCCACACGCCTACAGTCCGTGCACTGCAACAAGAGAAGCCACCGGAATGAGAAGCCCGCTCACCACAACGAAGAGTAGCCCCCGCTCGCCGTAACTAGAGAAAGCCCGTGCACAGCAACAAAGACCCAACGCAGCCAAAAAATAAATAAATACATTTATTTAAAAAATAAAATAAAATATAATGTGGGTATGCTATGGTCCACTTCCAAATCATGCTTACATTTGACATCTCACTGCCAAATTATTGTAAATCATGTCAAATATAGGTAGTGAAATAACTTTAGATGATTTTTTATTTCTCTCTTCAGAGTTTACTGTCATGTTTTATCATTAAAACTTCTATCACCTGTGAGAGACAACAAACTCCATAGAAACATGAGCTGAATTTTGCATAGTATTGTGGTTAAAAGTGCTGACTCTGGAGCCAGACTGTCTGGATTCAAATCCCTGCTCCACCACTTGCCAGCTGTTGATGTGAGGCAACCTAACTAATTACTCCATATCTTAGTTAATTCGTTTGTTATAACACTACTTACTTCACCAAGTTGTATGAGTATTAAATGAGCTAATATTTGTAAACCATTTAAAATAGTGTCTGGCACATGCTAAGGATTATATGCTTTTTTTAAGTTGTTTTCTGAGATACTACCATCAGTCAACCAAGAAGAATTTACTAAGTATTTGTTATAGAAAAAAAAAAGTCATGGTAGGCTACTAAGGCTACTAAATATTTCTATGAAAATATTTAATGCTAGATGTAATATTTTAATTTATAGAGCCTATAGAGACCTAAGAATAACTGATTGCATTATGATGGGGATAAGTCATAAAATTAAACTTCTCTTTTCCATCCTCCTCTCCCTGTTCATATTCACACAAAAATTTTTGAGCAATACTTCCTCTTAAAATCTGGAAATGCTCTTTAAAGCAGGTTTTGTTTCTCCTTGCCAAATGAAGGAGGCTTTGGCCTCTGGCAATATGGAGAACAAGATATCCTGAGAAATCCTTCCAGACGAAACATCAATGCAAGATGACTTGCAGTAAAGATTCTTTTAAATACATAGCTAAAAATCCAAAAAGTAAGCAGAAATACAGTGTGATAAATTAGTACTCAAATGATTTCGGTCCTGAGGATACGTGCTGACCCCTGGAACCTAGAGCCTTACGTGTTAAGGCTACATTGGATGGATTAGAAAGAAATTTGCCACAAGACAGCAACTTTTATTATACAGCTAGATAAATATGACTGTTTAGTAATGCTGCAGGTATAGATAAATAGATTATCAATAGAACAGAAAAGAGTGTCCAAAAATTACACACATATATAAATGACAGAGGCATTATTACAAATTGAGGGAGAGGTTATTACCAATTGAGGGAAATGGGTCATATGACAGAGGTGTTTTACAAATTATAAATAAAGGGTCTGGGTACTGGTAACTGGGTACCTTCATTTAAAAAAGCTCTGCATCCTGCCACAGACTAATGTCACCTCACAGTAAGTTAGAGACCTATGAGGAAAACAAACTAGAAAGCTTTCAGAAGATAATATAGGAAAATATCCTCAAGATTTCAGGAGAGGGAAAGACATCTAAAGATACAAAAATTACTAACTATAAAAAAAAGAATGATACATTTAATGACATTAACACTAAAAACTCTTCATTAAAAGACACCACAGAAAGAGGAGATGAGCAAAAAAGTGGAAAACGACATTTGCAACACATATAATTGACAAAGGACTAGTATAAAGAAGACATATAGAACTGCTACTAATCTATGTGAAAGAAACAAACTACCTAATAGAAAAAATGGGCTAAAGATATAAGCACTTTAGAAAAGAAGGATCTTAATTGTCACTAAATATATGAAAAGATAATCTGCCTCACTAGCAATCAGATAAATGCAAATTAAAGCACCTTGAAATACCACTGCATACCTCCCAGATTACCAAAAATAAAGGAAGCCGAACAATATCAAGTGCTGGTGAGAATGGAAAGCAAAGAAAATTCTCATGTGCTGCTGGTGGGAATATAATTGGTAAACTCATTTTGGAAAACAGTTTGGCATCAGCTAGGAAAGTAATGATGCACATACTCTGGTTGAAAGGAAAGTGGAATTTTTAAAATCTTGATCTATTCAAAAGAAGGTAGGAAAAGAGAAAAGAATCATATAAAAGGGACAAATAGAAACTATAAAATAGGGCTTCCCGGGTGGCGCAGTGGTTGAGAGTCCGCCTGCCGATGCAGGGGACGCAGGTTCGTGCCCCGGTCTGGGAAGATCCCACATGCCGCGGAGCGGCTGGGCCCGTGAGCCATGAGCCGTGGCCGCTGGGCCTGCGTGTCCGGAGCCTGTGCTCCGGGACGGGAGAGGCCACAACAGTGACAGGCCCGCATACCGCAAAAAAAAAAAAAACTCTAAAATAACATGGAAGAATTAAATCCAAATATGTCATAAATTACATTAAGTATAAAATTCAAATATAAATATTTAAGTTTACCAACAAAGATTGTCATGTTAGGTTTATAAAAATTGTTCAGCTAGATGTTGTTTACAAGACATAGATATATGATCAACATAAAGATATAGCTTTTTTAATAATAAAGAACATGTTACAGATAAAAATCACTCAAAGGAAATCTAGTAAGGCTATATTAATATCAGACAAAGAGAGATCTTAAGGTAAAAAGAACAATCAGGATTCACTACATAGTAAGTTTTTTATTATAAAGGAGCATCCAATATTTCCAAATATGTATCCTCCCAATAACACTGTTCCTATGGCAGACAAGCCAGCTATTCACCAAATGTTGGACTACAGTTGGACTATATTTTCCAGCCCTCCCCTATGTTAAGTGAGGCCATTTGACTAGATCTCACCAATAGAATATAGTGTTTCATTTCCATGACAAGGGGATGGTTCTATACCACATATAATCATTTATTTAGTAATTCACATTTATTGAATGCTGATTATGATTAGAGATACTTAGATATTAAGACAAAGTCCTAACTCTCAAAGAGTGTCAGGATTTTGAGAAGACATATATAGAAATAAGCAAGTATAGTGCAATAGTAGTTGCTATAACATATTGGAAATATGTACAGAGCACTATAAGAACCAAGAGAAAGAAACTAATTCAGTCATGGCCTCATATCACAGAGGAACTGACACTTATCACAGAAGAATTGAGCTAATTAATGAAAGCAGATAAAATAAGAAGATTGAGAGGCCAACACAAAGGCATGAGAGACTATTAGTGGCTAGTCTGGAGAACAGCAAGTAATTCAGAATGACCAGAGCACAGGACCCATGTGGGGAAATGATGATCTGACCTAAGGACAGTGGCAAAGAGTAGAGAGAGGAAAGACTGTTCCAGCAGTACTGAAGAAGTCAAGGGAAATTAGTGACTTACTGAGAAGCAAGGAAGGAGGTGGCATGCAGGATTACTCACAGGTAGATTGTAGTGGCATTATCTGAAAAGGAGATTAGAAAGTAGGTTATGAAGCAGCTGTGTTTGAATCTGAGGAGAATGTTTTAGCTAAGGATCATTTGTGTATATTTGGTAGCTGGGGCAATGGGCTTACATAAATTTGCCTGGAGAATGTTTAAAGTAAAAGAATAAGAGTGCCAAGGATGACCTAGTTTTACCTCAGATGCTTAGCAACCTGGAGCGAAGTACCAGGAGAATCTAAGGGTCTAAGTCAGAGGGTGACCAAAATCCTAATCATTTGTACAATTTATCCTCAGTAAACTAGCAAGCAGTCTGAGGTGGTACAGCATTTCTAAATCTTTGCTACCAGATTCTCTAGGGGCATTCTAATCTTTTCTCATAGAAAAGCAATCTGGGCCAGGGAAAAAAGAACAAGAAAATTCACTTTGTGTTTTAATTACTTTTATTTAAGACCCAGCAGAGCAGAACTGCCTGTTGTATGCAGAATATTGAACTGTGTTTGGGCTCAATCCTTTATGGAATCTTCCAAATCAATCCTGGGTGATGTCCCAGGCAAATTCCTCCCTGCTTCAGTCCCTCTCATGGCCGTGTTATTTCCTCACTGTAAAAGTGCCAGGACTATTTTGCATGGGGAGAAAAAAGAATTAACCTATCAGGGGGCTCAAACTACAACTCAGCCACCTGAGCAAGCTTGAGTTAGCACAGTAGAAATTGCCTGTATTGATATATATATATATATATATATATATAAATAAAACATATTCTGGCCGAAAGGTTTCTTACTTTAGAAAAAAGTTGGGGGCATACTGTATAAAAACTGGAACTGTAAAATCTTTGTGGTACAAAATACATGCTTATATTAGTATTCTCAAGACTATTTTTTAGAAGATGGGAGTATATGGCACTATGTTCTTTGATATACTAAGAAACACTAATGAAGGTGGAAGAAAGCACTTCCAAAAATATCTCTTTGGGGAATCAAATATCCTGATAAATTATCTAGTTGTTTGTTGATGTACAAAGACAATCATGAATAAATAGATATTAGCTATGTGACATTTAGCAAGTATAGTTCACGACTAAAAAAAGGTATATTTGTGGAACTTGAGTAATACATTGAGGCCCCATTTGCCAACAAGCTGATTAGTTGAAATTCCCAACCTGGAGACCCTGTCTAGAAAAAGAAGTACTGTTTTCAGAAGTCCCCTGTGCTGAATGCTTTCATTTGCCCCTCTACAATCAATTTCCAATTTCTCTGCCCCATTCTGCAACCTGAGATGTTGACCTCTATGTACCACATTCACAGGCTCCCTTGACTTCTGGCTTCTGGTTAAGATCTCCCCAGTGGGAAGCAACATCAGGAAACTAGACTATGAAAGGAAAGAAAAACCTGAATATTTAATCCTGGCCCTCCCTCTACACACACCAGCAGCAGCAGCCTGGAGCCTCGAGTTTATCGTGACTGTCTTATTTATGTCCACAGCTCCTTTGTGGGATGCCCCTAGTCCATGGCAAAGGGAATAGTAATAGTTTTATCACTGTCAGTAGTCCCAGAGTGGGTCCCTACCACTACTTGATGTTCTCTCCACTTACCCCATTGAGTATGCCTTCTGTTTCCTGTTCAAATCTTGACCACTAGAACCTCTATGAAAATACCCTTTATCTAAGAGAGGAGAATGAAACAAAGCTGAGCCAGCTCTCCCATTAAAACCTAATTCCCATTCATACATGGGCATAGGTTTGTTTCTTGATTAGCAAATATATGGAAAGAACTCAAAGTTCTGACTCTAAGAGGATGAGACATAGAATAGGCATGTTTTGATAAATGTACGAGTAAAATGAGTTTGCTGAGTGCCCACAGTGGTGAACATAGAGCAGCTGGGACAGCAAGAAGAGCAACAGCTGGGAGAAGGGACTTTCCAAAAGCGAATGGGGAAAAAAGAGAACTATCTATTTTGGTCCTACAGGATACAGAGAGAGGGATTAATCCACCACTCTGCAGTTTTGCCTGGGGATAACTTTACTTACCCTATGGTGCCCCCTCATTTTTTAACTCAGTAGTGAATGACTTTGATTAATAAAAACTATAGCTCTTGTATTCGTTAATTGTTCTTAAACTAAGAGCTTAATGCCTGTTTTCTATTTTATTATATGTAGTTCATAAGTGAAGATCCAAACAAAATGTATATTCTCCCTGGTGAGAATTTCCAAGATTAATATACCTACACACAAAGATAAGCTAGGGTGCAGGTAAATATCAGCTATTATACTTCATATCTGGTAACACTACAGCTTTTCAATTTGCAACTCATGCCACCTAGTGATATAATTTGGTCTTACAGCTTGACAATACCAAGAATAATGATTTCAGCTCTGAAAAAGACAACTTGAAATTCTTAGTTTCCTACCTAAATTAATGATTCTGAGGAAATTTCTCACTTTATGCCATCATATGGTAAAAGTCTTCCACAGAATGGCACTGGATAAAGGCCTTATTTTTTAGAATTAAAGCTAATTGAAAATAAATATTAAAACAAAAACATTTTGTTTTATGAATCTAACTACCTCCTTTCTTCCCTTAAGGTAAGTCCAAGAGCTATTCAAATAAATTGAAAGCAAACCTGTCTGAAAATCAACATTAAGAATTGACCTGTCTCTATCACAGTTTTCTTTTCTTTTCTTTTCTTTTTTTTTTAAGCTGTACTTGGGCCTCTCACTGTTGTAGCCTCTTCCGTTGCGGAGCACAGGCTCCGGACGCGCAGGCTCAGCGGCCATGGCTCATGGGCCCAGCCGCTCAGCAGCATGTGGGATCTTCCCGGACCGGGGCACGAACCCGTGTCCCCTGCATCGGCAGGCGGACTCTCAACCACTGCACCGCCAGGGAAGCCCCACAGTTTTCTTATAATAGTGATGAATTCTCCATGTTTCCAGTCAGATTGTTAGCATCTCCCTTTCACATCACATACTGCAAAAAAAAATTTTTTTTAATATTCTTCAATTCCAAGGTACAGAGTGAAAGAAGTAGGCTACATTTTATTTTTCCATGTACAACATTCTTTCAAATTCAATAAATATTTATCATTTTTTGCAAGGTACTGTTCTAGGTTAATGAATTAATGGGGAAAAAAACAGACAAAATCTCTGCCTTTACTTAAATTATTAATTATATTCTTGAATACTCCTAGAATAATAGACTTGTATAGTTGGGAAGATATCAATACTTGTATAGTTGGGAAGATAGAGATTAGTTCATTCAACCTAGTTGTTTCATTTGTAATTTATTATTTACAAAGAGGAAAATACAAATGCAAATGGTAGGAACAGAAGTACTCAAAAACCTATCTTTGGGCTTCCCTGGTGGCGCAGTGGTTGGAAGTCCGCCTGCCGATGCAGAGTACGCGAGTTCGTGCCCTGGTCCGGGAGGATCCAACATGCCGCGGAGCGGCTGGGCCCGAGAGCCATGGCCGCTGAGCCTGCGCGTCCGGAGCCTGTGCTCCGCAACGGGAGAGGCCACAGCAGTGAGAGGCCCGCGTACCGCAAAAACAAAACAAAAAAAAAACAACCTATCTTTGAGCATTCATAATATTTTGGGTTGAAAGCAAAGTTTTATTTCCAACCACACCTGGTACTTGTTATACAAGAATAAGACCTGGGTGTAGACGCCAAGCCACTGCTTTCCCAATTCCCCTCCCCGCCTTGTACGGGTCCCATCCATATTAGACTGCTGCTTGCCACCATCCTATGCTCTTCCCAGTGACTCTATATACTTTGCTAGTCTGCCTCAGCACTAGGGTCTAATACTGAAAACCAACCTGCTTGAGTAGGGCCCTGAAGCCCCATCTGGTTACTGCCAGTCTTCCCTCAGCTGCAGGGTCAGATCCTGCTTCATACCTGCCTTGGGTGGGCTTCCTGATGAGACTGGAAAGAAGTCCTCCAAGTCTACCTGGATTTGAGTAATACCTACCTACTCAGTTATTTAATTCATTTGCCAGATCCAGGTAGCAATACTTTACAAACCAGGCATGAACGTGGCATTCACTTTGGACACTGTGCCTTTAGTTTTCCTCATCAGGACCAGCCATTGCATTTAGAGCAGTAACTCCAGCTTCATTTAATTTTCCAATGGCTTTACAGGAAAGGCTTATTTGTATTATGAGATTTGCAAGGTATCAGCATAAAGATAGCAGAATTTGTAACAGTGGACATGATAGCACAGGGACACAATATAAAGAATAGGAAGAGAAGATGCTCAGTATTTCTCTCTCCCATTCTTACACCATGTGCTTCAGGCAGGAATATGACAAAAATCCCAATTATAGGCGTTTGTGATCTAGGCCTAGTAATTCCAGTCCTTCCTTTCCTTGACTGTAGCGATTGATTCAGGGGTAATCCCAGAATCAATGCTGGGCCAGTAAGTATCATATCTTAGATATATAAAAAGTTATCAGAAAAGGGACATTCTCTTTACACCATAATTGTTAACTATAAGAATACTGTAAGCTAGAGCTGTCAGTGGTCAACTTTGCCACCACGTGGAGCCCACAGAATGGAGGAATATAGAGAGATTCTAACGACAATATTAGAGCCCGTAGTCAGGCGCACATCTACACAATCTGTTATTGCTTAGACTGGTCTGAGTTGGGTTTTTATCACTAATATCTGAGTATATAACCTCAGGTAGCACCCATTTTTTGTTGAATATGAAAAACAAGAACCAGTGAAATAAATTACATATGATAGCCAAATATGTGTGAAGAGAAACAATGAAGCTAAAGAAAGTTACGAAATGAGATGGGATTGTGAGATATAGGATGGATCAAAAAAGTCAAATGTCAAAGAAAGGTCATATGACATGAAGATGAAGAAGAAATGATTAAAGTTGATAATTAGAAGATAACAGTTGACTTTGAGATAAAAGTCGTGGATATAAAAAAACAGTATAAACGTCACACTAAGTGAAGTAAGTCAGAAAGAGAAAGACAAATACCATATGATATCACTTACATGTGGAATCTAAAATATGACACAAATGAACCTATCTATGAAACAGAAACAGAATCAGGGACATAAGAACAGACTGGTGGTTGCCAAGGGGGAGGCAGGTGGGAGAGGATTGGATTGGGAGTTTGGATTAGCGGATGCAAACTGGTATATATAGAATGGATAAACGAAAAGGTCCTACTGTACAGCACAGGGAATTATATTCAATATCCTATGATAAAATAATATGGGTATGAGGAAGGTAAGCTATGGCAGTGGCTTAAAAGAAAACAGACAAGAGTTGATACAAAGAAGTTTGGTAAACATATTTGAGCTCAAGGGAAAGAGCAGTGGAGATGAGATGGCAAGAAAGAGAGTTAAAAGAAGGATTAAGAAAGCTTAAACTTCAAAAAAGGCTTGGAGCCCTCTTTCTCTGCTATAAGAGGAAAAGAAGAAAGTTTAAATAAGGAGTAAATACAATTTGAGGTTTAAAAGAACAAAGAACATAAGGGAATTCATACATAAGAGCACCTATAGTCTCATTGGATACGTGAGAAAATATTCTAAGAAGTGTGTTGGATGGGTTAAGGAATCCACAAATATAAAGGTAGGAAGTATTGATCATGGGTAGTGAAAGCGGGAATGAAATAGCAAGTCATTAGAGATAACTATAAGAATATCAAAATTGCATGCCGTTAAATTACAAAGAAATATTCCAATGAACTAAAACCCATTGCTGCAAAATCTAACTACTTGTTATAAGAATAAAAAGGGAGAGCAGAAGACAGAACAGTTGAGCATAAAAACATGGAACTAATCAACATTCAAACAACAGCACAAAATTTATCCATATTCATTCATTCAACCAGTTGGTATAAAGAGCCTTCTACGTGCTAAGCACTGTTTTCAGCAACTGAGGATTCAGTTGAAAACAAACTGGAAACGTCTCTGCTCTCATGTAGCTTACATTCTACTGGGGGAGTCAGATAAACACAAAGTAACATATAATATAATGTCAGGTAGTGAGGGGAAGAGGATAGAAAGTGACAGGGGTTGCTCTTTTAGAGAAGATTGCCAAGGAATGACAAATGAGCAACGTGACAAATGAGCTGATACCTGAATAAGTGAGGTAGGGGGCCATGTACAATTCTGGCAAGTGAGCAGTCCACACGAAACAAACAGCAAATAAAAAGTCCAGGAACAGGCATGGACTTAGTGTGTTTGAGAAATAGCTAGTCATGTGGCTGGAGTAGCTCGAGAGTAAGGAAAAATGACAAGAAAGGAAGTTGAAAAGGTAGCCAGGGTTCAGGTCATGAAGAGCCTTGTAGGTGAGAAGTGTGGCTTTTAATCTATATATGATATGGGGGATTCCAAACAGGAAAATAAATATATGGAAAATCTCTGTACCTTCCGCTCGATTTTGCTATGATCCTAAAACTTCTTTAATAAATAAAGTCTATTTTAAAAAAAACTAAAAAAGGATTGAACTGGCAACAGTTTGGAGCAAGGACACCAGTTAGGAGGTTGCTACAGAAATTGAGGTAGAGATTTAATACAGGGATATCAGTTCAAGGGAGAGGCAGGAATAGGATATATAAGTTATTACCATATGTATGATATTTAAAACCATGGGACTGGATGAGAAAGTGAAGATGGAAAAGAGGTGCAAAGACTGGGTCTGTATACATAGCTAGTCGGAAGCAGCCACATAGCACAGGGAGATCTGCTCGGTGCTTTGTGACCAGCTAGAGGGGTGGGATAGGGAGGGTGGGAGGGAGACGCGAGAAAGGAGGGGATATGGGGATATATGTATACGTATAGCTGATTCACTTTGTTATGCAGCAGAAACTAACACAACATTGTAAAGCAATTATACTCCAATAAAGATGAAAAAAAAAAAAAGACTGGGTCTGGAGTATTCCATCATGTCAAAAGGACCCCTATAAGAAAAATGTACTTGAGTATAATACAGGATAAAACAAAGATGAGAGAGAGACAGAGAGAGAGAGAAGCAAAAGAATGCAAATAACTGAGTCTTTCATTTCCAATTAATGTCTCCAAAGAAAACTAGCAGAAAAGAACTATGATTACTATCATGTATAAATGACTTTATACATGATAGTAATCATATTATCATTGACAGAAAAACATTGGGAGCTTGTCTACGACAACAGTTACAAAAGTTCAAATGAATTATATGACAAGAACTGATGTATAATTGATTTATGTCAATTATGCCAATAAATACAATCTTTGCAGTTTCTTCTCTATATTTGTTTTTAAAGTCCTCTTTCACACCTCCAACTATTTAGTCATCATAGTATTGACAGGCATTTATTATACATCATTATTACTGACATGAAAACTTAAAATAATCTACTGCCCTTAGAAATAGCATACTCTCCAAAATCATCTCATGGAATAAAGAGATAAATAATCCCCTTTGCATTCAGCATTATTCACAATAGCCAAAAGGTGGAAGCAACCCAAATGTCCTTTGAGAGATGAATGGATAAAGAAAATGTAGTGTACACATGTAATGGAATATTATGCAGCCTTTAAAGATAAAGAAATCCTGTCACATACTACAATGTGGATAAACCTTGAGAACATTATGTTAAAAAAAATAAGACAGTCACAAAAGGACAAATGTTGTATGATTCCACTCTTATGAAATACCTAAAGTAGTCAAAATCATAGGAACAGAAAATAGAAAGATGGTTTTCAAGGGCTTGGGGGGGAGGAAAAATTAGTGTTTAATAGGTATAGAGTTTCAGTTTTGCAATATGAAAAAATTATAGAGATTTTTTGCACAGCAGTATGAACATACTTAACACTGCTAAACTGTACACTTAAAAATGGTTAAGTTGGGCTTCCCTGGTGGTGCAGTGGTTGAGAGTCCGCCTGCCGATGCAGGGGACATGGGTTCGTGCCCCGGTCCAGGAAGATCCCACATGCTACAGAGAGGCTGGGCCAGTGAGCCATGGCCGCCGAGCCTGCGCCTCTGGAGCCTGTGCTCCGCAATGGGAGAGGCCACAACAGTGAGAGGCCCGCGTACCACAAAAAAAAAAAAAATGTTAAGTTGGTAATTTTAATACTATGTGTTTTTTACCACAATAAAAATAATAATAATCCCTTTTAAACTGGCATTGGCTCTTAGAATAAACAAGATTATAGATTTCCTTGTTTTCAACCTTCACAGGTAAATATTTCATCTATTTGGCCCCTGTATTAGTCAGATAGGGCTGCTATAATCAAACACCACAAACTGGGTGACTTAAACAGCAAAAATTTATTTCTCACAATTCTGGAGGCTAGGAAGTCAGAGATCAAGGTAGCTGGGGATTTGGTTACCAGTGAGAGCTCTCTTCCTGGTGCTGGTTTGCAAAGCACCTTCTTACTGTGTCCTCACGTGTCAAAAGAGAAAGAGTGATCTCTCTCATGTCTCCTCATATAAGGACACTAATCCAATTGAATCAGGGCCCCACCTTTAAAACCTCATTTCACCTTAATTACTTCTTTATTCCAAATACAATCACATTGGAGGTTAGGACTGCAACATATGAATCTGGGAGGACAAAATGCAGTCCATAGCATTCAGCCCTGGCCCTCAAAAATCCATGTCCCTGTCAAATGCAAAATACGTTCATTTTATCCCAACAACCCTAAAGGGCTTAACTCATTCCTGCATTAACTCTATGAAGTCTAAAGTCCAAAGCCTTATCAAATATCATCTAAATCAGGTATGAAAGAGACTTGAGATACTTATTCATCCTGAGGCAAAATTCATCTCCAGCTATGAACTTGTGAAACCAGACAAGCTACATGCTTCCAAATACCATGGTGGGACAGGCATAGGATAGACATCTCCAAACTAAAAGAGAAAAATAGGAGAGAAAGAAGGGATGACAGGTCCCAAGTAAGTTCAAAACCTAGCAAATCACATTCAATTAAATCTTAAGGCTTGAGAATAATCCTATTTGGCTCAAAGCCCTGCCTTCCAGTCCTGCTGGGTGACAGCATCACCTCTACACTTACTGGGGTGGCCCAACCCCTTTGACTCGGAAGGGCCCCCCCACCTATACAGCTTTGCCAGGGCCTTGTCTTCTGAAACTGAAGAGGAAAGCCTCCCCTGGGCCTGTGATGGGAGTGGTAGCCCTGATGACTTCCAAATTGTCTTCAGAATCATTTTTCCCTTTTTTTGAAGCATAGTGCACATTCACACCCAAATAGCTCTATAATCTTGTCCTGTATAATTCAAGAAGTTTGACAGCCTTCCTTCACTGTACCCCTCTCCGTCTCCTTCTCAAACCGGCAGTGTTTCTATTTGCATAATCCTATGAGCTCTTCATTGAGTGATAATCCAGCTACAACTTTGTTGTTCTTTAGAACATACTTTCTCATTTTTTGTAATACAGACAGGCTGAGAATTTTCCAAATCGTTAACTTCTGCTCCCTTTTTGTTAGCACATGTTTCTTCAATTCACCTCTCTCCTCTCACATTTTACTACAAGCAGGCAGGAGGAATCAAGCCCCTCTTTCAACACTTTTCTTAGAAATCTACTCAGCTAAATATCCACTTTCATCAGTTGCAGGTTCTACCTTCCACAAAACACTACAGCAGAGTTCAGCCAAGTTCTTTGCCACTATATAAGAATCACCTTTCCTCCAGTTTCCAATACGTTCCTCATTTCCATCTGATATTTCACCAGAATGATCTTTACCATGCATATTGCTACCAACATTCTGTTCATGATTATTTACATATTCTCTAAAAAGATGGAGGATTTCTCTGAAGTTCTCTTCTTTCTGCACCCTCACCAGAATGCCTTTCACATCCATATTCCTAACAGCAGTCCCTTCACAGCAATCCAGTTTTTTTCTAGCATGCACCTCAAAACTTCTCCAAACTCTACCCATTACCCTGTTCCAGAGTTGCTTCCACATCCCTGGTATTTGTTACAGCAGCACCTCCACTTCTCACTATCAAAATCTGTATTAGCCAGCTAGGGCTGCCATAACATAATACAATAGACTGAGTGGCTTAAACAACAGAAATTTATTCTCACAGTGCTAGAGGTTAGTAAGTGCAAGATCAAGATGTTAGCAGATTTAATTTCTGGTGAGATCTCTCCTCCTGGTTTACAAACAGCCATCTTCTCACTGTGTCCTCACATGGCAGAGAGAGAAAAAGCAAGCTCTCTGGTGTCTCCTCTTACAAAGACACTAATTCTGTTGGATCCAGTCCCCACCCCATGACCTCATTTAACTTTAATTGCTTCCTTATTCCAAATACAGTCTCACTGGAGATTAAGGTTGCAACATAAGAACTTTGCGAGGACACGAGTCAGTCCATAGCAGCCCCATTGATAAAATTTTCTTACAGATGTGCACCCATATAGTTGTAGAAGGAATATAATTCATACAGCTTGAGTTTTAAGTTTACTGGTACAAACACCAACAGAATTTATCATGCTATCATAGATGCACTAACTCATGACAGTAATTTTAATGTAATAAAAAGTAGAAAATGCACCTGTTTGACTCTTTAAAAGAATGAAGTTCAGATCAGCTGCAACAGGAGACAAGAAAAGCACAGATAAGTAACATAATAAAGGAGCAAAAAAATTATTTCATTCAATAATTTTGTATTGTCTCCCCTATGGATTTCTATATTGCTTTAATGAAAATGGCTAATCTTTCCACGTGTAAAAAAAAAAAAGTTATAAGGAATCTTACTTTAGTCACACTTTGAGAGTCCTCTGGTCCACCTACTAAACTTTCAATAAACAACAAAATCAACAGTGTTTAAAGAAAAAAGAAATGACATGACACAGACACAGACACGACACCATAAATCTCCTAGAACATAGGCAAAACATTCTCTAACATAAATCACAGCAGTGTTTTCTTAGGTCAGTCTCCCAAGGCAATAGAAATAAAAGCAAAAATAAACAAATGGAGCCTAATCAAACGTATAAGTTTTTGCACAGCAAAGGAAACCATAAACAAAATGGAAAGAAAACCTAGAGACTGGGAGAAAATATTTGCAAATGTTGAGACTGACAAGGGCTTAATTTTCAAAATACACAAACATCTCATACAGCCTAATATCAAACAAACAAACAACCCAATCAAAAAATGTGCAGAAGACCTAAATAGACATTTCTCTAAAGACATACAGATGGCCAATAGGCACATGAGAAGATGCTCAAAATCGTTAATTATTAGAGAAATGCAAATCAAAACTACAATGAGGTGTCACCTCACAATGGTCAGAATGGCCATCATTACAAAGTCTACAAATAATAAATGCTGGAGAGGGTATGAAGAAAAGGGAACCCTCCTGCATTGTTGGTAGGAATGTAAATCGGTGCAGCCACTGTGAAAAACAGTACGGAGGTTCCTTAAAAACCTAAAAATAGAGTTGCCATATGACCCAGCAATCCCACTCCTGAACATATATCCAGAGAAAACTGTAATTCGAAAAGATACATGCACCTCAATGTTCATAGCAGCATAATTTACAATAGCCAAGACATGAAAGCAACCTAAATGTCCACTGACCGATGAATGGATAAAGAAGATGTGGTATATATATACAGTGGAATATTACTCAGCAATAAAAAAGGATAAAATAATGCCATTTGCAGCAACATGGATGGACCTAGAAATTATCATACTAAGTGAAGTAAGTCAGAAAGAAAAAGACAAATACCACATGATCTCACTTATATGTGGAATGTAAAATATGATACAAATGAACTTTTTTACAAAACAGAAACAAAGATATAGAAAACAAACTTATGGTTTCCAAAGGGGAAATGGGGTGGGGGAGGGGTAAATTAGGGGTTTGGGATTAGCAGATACAAACAACAAGGTTCTACTGTATAGCACAGGGAACTATATTCAATATTCTGTAATAAACCAGAATGTAAAAGAATATGAAAAAGAATATATATATGTGTATGTATAACTGAATCACTTTGCTGTACACCAGAAACTATTACAACATTGTAAATTAACTATACTTAAATTTTAAAAATTTTTAATTAAAAAAGAAAAGGAAATCCACTAAACTTTACTGTACAGTCCTTGAGAGAAAGATAAGTTTTCATTACTAATGTGATGTTTCCATGTCTAGCACCATACCTGGACTCTATCGCTCTATATACACACATACATACATACAAACATGTATGTATGCATTACATCAATTGAGGATTGAAAGAATGAAGACACTGATAATTGATTCATACTGATAACTCACTAATTAGATAAAGCACCTCTGACTATTCAAAATTCACAGTTGTAGTAACATATTTTATGAAGGTTATATCAGTTGACTCTCATTTATTTCTATATTATTATTGACTGTTCTAAAATTTGCACATGACATACCAAAGATGAACAGGGTAGTTTGGAGTTGAGAAACTTCAGGGGATGGGAGGTTATTTACAAACTCTGGCAGTTTCCCAGTGGTTCCAAGTGTTGAAATGTCCTATGTTCCTAGGAAACTGATAGCATCACAAGAATTAAAGCACTGATTCTATGACATTTGGCCCTTAATGACTAGTTCATCAATGCCAAGATGTGTCATAATGCTTTATTGAGCCCAGAATGTTCAGAGAAAACAATAGACTCTTCCCGGCCCAGGTGCTCCATGGAAAATAAGTAATCTGGAGAAAAAAGCTCTGTGTCAAATATGTTTGGAAAACCTAAGCTAATCTCCTTTGGAGTTTTACAGTGCCTATTAGCATAGTTAAGACTTTAAGAAATCCCAAATTAATTATTTTAATTGTGTTTAATTTTGTTAACCCTTGTGCTTCATATTATCTGTTAGCAACCCAGCACCATTTCCCCACTCTCCTACACAACAGGGTCTGAAGGCCAGGGAACAATATTTCGCAGAATCCCTTGCTGGCATGGTTCTGGGTTATAATACACCAGGGAGAGATGCTCTCATGAGATTTAGAAGGCAAAAGAAAAACAGAAGCAACTGTTTCACTCTATTATTTATGTGGGCAGATACATGACCATTGAAAGACATGAATCCCTTAGAGTTTGTCTGCAAATTACCCATTTCTTAAGGAGCTGATCAAGTAGTAAAAAGAGACATAATAATAATTCAAAACATTTATGAAGTCTTTACTCTGCACTATCATTTTCTTAAGGTTTCACATATATTAACTCATTTAACCCTTACAATAACTCTTTGGGGTAGGTCCTCCTATTTAGGTGATAGCTATTGATATTTATTATATAGGAAATTAAAACTGAGAATTGTATAAAATTTTCATTTAAAAAATTTTAATTCATTTTAAAAATAATAGATCTATTATATATAAACACAAATTATACTTCTATGAAAATACTTTTTCCAAGCAAAAAAAATGTCTTAAGTGCTATTGTTTTATATTTTTGCCAATCTCTATAGCGAATGACTTAGCAAAAGAGAGTTGTACACTTCCGTCTGCTTCTGCATTCAATCTGTTGCAATATGCTGTTGTGGTTGAATATATGAAGAAAATCCATCCTCACACAGATAAGCAGTTGAAAAAAGGAGGCAATTGTGGATACTACCTTAATACTACCAGCAAAATTCAAAAAGTGGTAGTTTCCTGAAGGTTAGTTGCAATGTGGAATCTGAAATCATATCAATTTTTTTAACTTGAATACACTAAATTTCATTGGTTTGTCTTGAACTTTAAATGGATTTTTTTTACCCATGCATTATTTTGTAACAACATGCACTAGCCACTGAAAGTATTACTTCAGTGAGTTATAAAGGTCTTCCAAATATTGACAATTTTCATTCTACATAATAGAAATCACACTAGTTAATATTGATACTGATCTCAACAGAAATGTGTCTAAGTATTGGGAAGCTGCCGATCTCAGTGTGGCAGACAAAAGTTTTCCAAAGTCTAATTTTCACCTGAAAGGTCAAATTCTGTAATTGGCAACAAATGTTGTCAGTTGTCTTCTTTGAGATGACAGGCTCACTCTGTTTGTCTGTTTGTTTTGACTAACCAAGTTTACTTTATTTTTTCCAGCTTTACTGAGGTATGATTTACAAACAAACGTGATATGTAACGTGATGTTTTGAAGTACATATACATTGTGAAATGATTCTGCCAATCAAGCTAACTAACCTACCCATCCATTTTGTCTCTGAGAACATGTCTACCAAGTACCTCCTCTGAATGACCACAGGTTGCCTTTATCTCAATGAAAATGATGTTTTATTTTTTTTTTAAAGTGGCTAGGTCAGCTTACCTCAAAGCAAGTGCATTTTCTTAAGAATACCATCATATTTCAGTATGCAGCAGTGCTTTATGCATACTTTCCATTTTGTCACAAAGAACATAAAGATGCATACTCAAGAGTGAGACAATAAAATTAATCATTTTTACAGCTTCGTCAGGGACATTCTTAAGCAAAATTCACACTGCAAGTGTGTGGTGACAAAGAATCTACTGACTATTAGCACTATTTGTGTCACAGCTTTGAATCATGCAAAGATGCCACCCACCACTGTCTTACCCATCACTGCTTTGTAATATCAGTGCAAACGTCAACATAGTGAAAGAGGTAAACAAGATTTTAGTATTATCATGAACATTAGATTTCACTTCACAGATCCCTAAAAAAATCTGGGGAATGTCCAGGGGTCTGTGGACCATACTTTGAAAATTGTTGCTTTAGTCTTCCTGTATCTTGCAATTAGGTTTTCCTAAATGATTGCTTGTTGATTGTTCTCCATCACCTATATTACAGAGTTCCAACTACTGAGCCAGCTTTTAAAGAAGATATCATTCTCTGACATCAATCTATCTTTCCAATGTTGTCTGTCAGAAACCGTCTACAGTAACCAAACCCTATTCTATAAGTGGGTCTAATCTATTTCCTAGAATTCTACTTGCCCTCACTTTAATATTACACAAACTATTTGTTTGTATGAAACGTCGCACCCCTTCCTCAATGGCCACAAAATCACAAGCAGCTGAAGTTCACCTTCCTCAATAATGCCTTCCTGATTTCTCCTACCCACAGTAATTTGTCCATCCTGTACATTCAGGATTTATTGTCTAAATCATTCTTTTAGCACTTCCTACACTATCTTTGTTGAAGATATCCTTTGTAGTTTTCTTTTTAACAAACTAGTCACACTTTTATGAACTGATACCTTGTCTTCCCATTTCCCTAAGGGCTGAGACCATGTGTTACAAATCTTTGTACACAATGCAATAGGGGATACATAGGCTCAAAATAATTTTTGAATAAAAGTTGTGGTTGTCCCTGCTGGTCTGCTAAAAGCCAACTCCCGACAGTTTTTAAGGAAAAGTTTGCTATCTAATCATTGATGAATATCTTTTATGAAATGTCAAAATGGAAAAAAATGGGCCATAAATTTCAGCAACTATTATTTGTACTCCTCTAATGTGGTCCCTAGGACTACATTAAGACAAACATTTCTTAAAAATTATAAGCTTGACAAAGAACATGCACATGTTAATACAATATCTGATGGCCATTCTTGTTGATGATAATTCCTGTTGTCCCAGTGCAATGAAAAAAAAAGACTAATTAGTGCTGGTTCTGGTTTGTGTGTTCATGATTAGAGATATTCTTACTCACCAGACGTCTAAAAACTGTGCTGCTTCTGGACATATTCTGACAGCTTCAACTTGCTGCAGGTTTATCATAGAAGAAACAAACAAAAGGATGCTCCAGCCATTATAAATGCTGAAAATGTCTTTTCTCTCCTTCTCTAGGCAACAAGATTGCATCGTGTATTCAGCAAATTCTATCAGGAGACCTTGAATTTTACAATACTTTGAGGTTCTCATCAAGGCTATAACACTGCAAAATGGAAGTGTATTTTTTAGTCATCCAAAAATGTTTTTAAAAGTCTAATCTTTTAAGTGAGCAATTATGAGAGATAAACATTCTCCAGCCTGATTTTAGTTTTACAGAAGTTAGCATTAGAAAATCACCATGTCGGTAGTTTGTCATCTCCACCTCAGGTCTATCCTGAAGAATCAAGTGAGTGAGGAGGATAAAGTGCGTGAAAGGTAGACAGGATATAGGGGAAGTGGGCAGAAAGGTACTGAGACAAATCTGGAGATGAAAACTTTACATTTGTGTGAATATAATTTAATTTTCTTGATAGCATATGTACACATACCTATATCCTCCTCTGTATAGCTACTGTGAAAAAGAAAGGAGGAGGGGGTATCACCAACAGTTAATCTGCACTTTCAGTCTCATGTGTAAGAAACATCTTACACAAAATTGAGTCTGGCCCATTTCTTAATGTCAGAATCAATTCTTGAGGATGGATTTTCCAACTTTAAAAAATATCCCATTTAGATATTTGCATTTATCTGTTCTTTTAAAGCCATACTTAAAGAGAATTTATACATATAAATCTTAAGGAAATTATAATAATCTGCAAATAAGCCTTAAAAGAGGCCAGAGATTATTTACTCAAAGCCATGTGATTTCATGGAGGCAAAAACAGAGGTTCAAAGAGGTTGCAATTTCTCCAGAGTCATAAGGTGATTATTATGACTATATAATCAGAATGACCACATGGTTGTGATCTAATTCCAAATGCAGCTTTCATGTCATTAAAATAAATAGAGCTAGGACTAAATCCCATGCTCCTGACTCTTGGTCCAGGACTCCACTTCAGCGTACTGCCTGTTTCATATCATATTTGCATAATCAAGTATTCCCAGGCATGATGGTTATTAAAATTGCTAATATTTATTATCCACATTCTCAGTATTTCCTAAATGAATACAAATTTCAAAAATATGATTACTGCAAAATGAATAAACAAGCTTTTCTCTTTAGCAGAGTGATACATAAATTAAACTAAATTGAAAGAAATACTTGTCTGTATTAATAAAAGTCTGAATTACAAAGTGTCTTGCTTATAATATATCTCATTTATCACAGAGTATTTGGGGGTCCTTATGGAGTGTAATTGCTAAATATGAATAAACATTTATCATCAGAACCACTGAGAAGAGTTGGAAAAGACAATTAGAAACTGGTGGCATTAAGGGAGGGTGATGTGGAGAAATCAGAATACCTATGATGATCAAATTTATGACTATTTTTCAGTTATCAATTTAATACAAAGCTACCTGAATGCCAAAATGGAAAAGGAAGCATGGTAAGTTACACATTTAACATTATCCACTATGATAAAATAATTCTCTAGGGAAAATAAACATTTCCTACATCTCATGCTAAAATTAATTTCTCACATGGGTCATATATCTCATCTACACCAATGAACAGCTAAGGTTGTCTATAAGTTTGTAATGTTAGTAGTAATTAATAAAATTAGATTAAGTTTATAATATTAGTAAATGCCACATATATAAAATCTAAATACAAGTGTTTCTCAAAATATGATCGTGGTACCACCATCATCACAACCACCTACTGCTTGTTAAAAATGCAGACTCTTAAGCACCTCTCTAAGTCTAAAGAAACTGAATTTCTCCAGGTGAGGTCTGAATTTGACAAGTTCCAAAGTTGTTTCATATGTATTCTAAAGTTTAAGAACCACTGATGTAGACCATCTAGAGCTCTGATGAGAAACTCATTCCATAGGGATCCATGGAGCCTCTCCATCATGACCACAGGGTTGCGATCTAATTCCAAATGCAACTTTCATGTCATTAAAAATGCAGCAATTTGAAATCAGCCATTGGTCAGAGTTTCCCCTTGGGAAAACAGCTGATCATTAGAGTAGTTTAAACAACCTTTCCATCAGTTGGAGTTTTGGCAAGTGTTAGACAGTAAACCATTTAGCTATAGAACAGAAGCTCATAAAAGCACCCACTTTGCTTCGTTTACTACTACAGCCTCCATGCCTAGAGCAGGGTTGGACCCAGAGAAGACATTCAGTTATTATTTACTCCCTCATGATTTGTCAAGGACCAGGAAAATAAGTATTCAATGTTATTGAATGTATATTTTAGCAATCAATTTCCTTTCAGAAAATTTTTGCTTTCCTGTTAGGAAATTCTATCACAATCATATGGAGACAGAATAGAATCCCTTAAAGTGACAGTTGTTTTCATTTAAGAACATGAAGTGGAAAAATTTAGGTTAAATCCTAGAATTAATCGGCAGCTAACAATAATTAATGATGTTTGTAATTAGCATTTGAAGTCATCACCATAACAAGGAGATTTTTTTTATTTTATTATTATAATGTATACATTAAAACTGATTCTAAAATTATGTGTTGCCTTAGGTAAATATTCTTAGTATGATCTTATTTTACTCTAATATTTTATAGTTACCACAGAGGTCAAATTACAAGAGACCTCAGAGGTGAATAGTAAAACAAATCTATTGCATATAAATTATTGAGATTTTTTTTCCTCATAGTTTCTCTTTTATGTTACAACAAAATGTGCTAAATTAGATGGCTAGGGTTGGCCATTAAACTTTTACAAAAACAATGATGACTGTTGATACTAATGCTACTAATATTATCATTTTCTTGAAAAACCTTTTGTTTTCCTGTGGAGATAACATTAAAACCTCTCAGTTAAAGCAATGAAGTTAAAGGAATACATAAACCATGATACTATTTTACTACATTCTAAAAGTTTCAAGCAAATCCTAAAAGGTACTGAGGCTGTGTAAAAATGGCAACATTTCCTCTGCAACATCTAAACCTAACAACTAAAATACTCTGCATATCACATAATAAAGTAAAAAAAGAATTGTTCACATGAGACATTCATATGGCTGTCAAGTATAAACCTGGGTGATTACTACCTCTATAAACTGATCACTGGACATAAGTACAGTTTACATCCTAAAATGCACTGGTTATAGCCTGACAGCAACACAAGCAATTGCATGAGGCTAACAGACATATGTATGGCAGCAATCAAGAACACTAAAATCAGGACTTCCCTGGCAGTCCAGTGGTTAAAACTCCATGCTTCCACTGCAGGGGGTGAGGGTTTAATCCCTGTTCGGGGAATTAAGATCCCACATGCTGCACAGCATGGCCCAAAAAAACGCACATAAAACAAACAAAAAAAAAAACCCCACTAAAATCACAACCAGAAAGAAAACATCAGCTACTCATGAAATCAAATGAGATACAGTAACTGGTAAGGACCCAGGTAAACGTGTAACATAAGGAAAAGCTCCATCTCAGTAACTGTGGACTATACCAACCTTCATTATTACGTTAAGATTACAAATCAGAAATTAACCCTTATGTATGATGATAAACAATTAACATAATTCTCTGAGAATTTAGGACTATCTTGAAAATTGCTGTTACAAGATGTATTCAATACTAACGACTATAGAACTGACAAATGAATCTTGGCCAACATACTAAGAGTCCTGAGATTCAATAAAATAAATATGAAAAGCACTGTTCTTGGGCTTCTCTGGTGGCGAAGTGGTTGAGAGTCCGCCTGCCGATGCAAGGGACACAGGTTCGTGCCCTGGTCCGGGAGGATACCGTATGCCTAGGAGCGGCTGGGCCCTTGAGCCATGGCCGCTGAGCCAGTGCGTCTGGAGCCTGTGCTCCGCAACGGGAGAGGCAATGACAGTGAGAGGCCCACGTACCGCAAAAAAAAAAGAAAGAAAAGCACTGTTCTAGTTCTACCACATAGCATAACATTACCAAATGAAAAAGAATAATCTCTAAACTAGGTATGGAATTGAGTACTTATCATCTTTAAGGAAATAGTCAAAACTTTTAGACACCTGCATTTTCATCCAGAAATTTCTATCCCAAGAGATTATTGATGTGTTAAGTTATTAAGAATTAAAATAGGAGGGCTTCCGGGAAGATGGTGGAAGAGCAAGACGTGGAGATCACCTTCTTCCCCACAGATACACCAGAAATACATCTACACATGGAACAACTCCTACAGAACACCTACTGAACGCTGGCAGAAGACGTCAGACCTCCCAAAAGGCAAGAAACCCCCAACGTACCTGGGTAGGGCAAAAGAAAAAAGAATAAACAGAGACAAAAGAATAGGGACAGGACCTGCACCAGTGGGAGGGAGCTGTGAAGGAGGAAATGTTTCCACACACTAGCAAGTTCCTTCGCGGGCGGAGACTGCAGGTGGCGGAGAGGGAAAGCTTCGGAGCCGCGAAGGAGAGCACAGCAACAGGGGTATCACGGTCCCGGAAACCAGGGTCAACTCCTCCGGGAGAACGCAAGGCACGCCTCAGGCGGGTGCAACGTCATGCCGGCCTCTGCAGCCGCAGGCCCGCCCCATTTAATTTTTTTCTTAATAATTATATTTTATTTTAATAAGTTTATTTTATTTCATCTTCTTTCTTTCTTTCTTTCGTTCCTTCCTTCCTTCCTTCTCTCCTTTAGGCAACGAATCATCCCAAATTGAGGAGGTGGACTTTGAGAGCAAGATTTATGATTTTTTACCAACCTTAGCCACTGGGGACCCACACCAAAAACAACGGGAACTACAAACCTGCATCCTACAAAAAGGAGACCCTAAACACAGTAAGATAAGCAAAATGGGAAGACAGAAAAACACACGGCAGATGAAGGAGCAAGATAAAAACCCACCAGACCTAACAAATGAAGAGGAAATAGGCAGTCTACCTGAAAAAGAATTCAGAATAATGATAGTAAACATGATCCAAAATCTTGGAAATAGAATAGACAAAATGCAAGAAACATTTAACAAGGACCTAGAAGAACTAAAGATGAGACAAGCAACGATGAACAACACAATGAATAAAATTAAAAATACCCTACATGGGATCAAGAGCAGGATAACTGAGGCAGAAGAACGGATAAGTGACCTGGAAGATAAAATAGTGGAAATAACTACTGCAGAGCAGGATAAAGAAAAAAGAATGAAAAGAACTGAGGACAGTCTCAGAGACCTCTGGGAAAATATCAAATGCACCAACAATCAAATTATAGGGGTTCCAGAAGAAGAAGAGAAAAAGAAAGGGACTGAGAAAATATTTGAAGAGATTATAGTTTAAAACTTCCCTAATATGGGAAAGGAAATAATCATGAGAGATTACTACAAGCAACTCTATGCCAGTAAGATGGACAACCTGGAAGAAATGGACTAATTCTTAGAAATTCACAACCTGCCGAGACTGAATCAGAAAGAAAAAGAAAATGTGAACAGACCAATCACAAGCACTGAAATTGAAACTGTGATTAAAAATCTTCCAACAAACAAAAGCCCAGGACCAGATGGCTTCACAGG
>NW_020175084.1:3306208-3363521 GCF_003031525.2 Neophocaena asiaeorientalis asiaeorientalis
CAATCAAGTCCAGGAAGCACAGAGAGTCCCATACAGGATAAATCCAAGGAGAAATACGCCAAGACACATATTAATCAAACTGTCAAAAATTAAATACATGGAAAACATATTAAAAGCAGCAAGGGAAAAACAACAAATAGTGCACAAGGGAATCCCCATAAGGTTAACAGCTGATCTTTCAGCAGAATCTCTGCAAGCCAGAAGGGACTGCCAGGACATATTTAAAGTGATGAAGGAGAAAAACCTACAACCAAGATTACTCTACTCAGCAAGGATAACTATAGAACGAATGAAAAGGAAATAATAATCACGAGAGATACTAAAATAAAATAAAATAAAATAAAATAATTAAAATAACCCACATTTACCTAATGAAAGATTTTGTAAGGTATTTTTATTATTACTTTGTATGGATCTCTTCAAATCACTTTTGCATACATTATTAAATGTATCCTTTAAAGATTTCCATAGGAACTAGCTCAGAAATATATTATTTCTACTTCTTGACAAAAAGGCTAGGAGAAAGAAATTTTGCCAAAACTTTGAGTGAGTTTAAATCCAGTTCGCATCTGAATGATAGATCTAACTCAGCCTAAAGATCCAAATCCTCTAATTTCCAGATTCTGTACTCATGTTTCTATAATCAAAGAAATTTGGAAGGTTATTAAAATTTACAGACAATACAAGCCATAGGTCATATTTCCAAAACAGACAAAGAAACAAAAAGATTCAGTTAGGGGGTTTGTTCACTTACAAAAACAGTTCTTGGAGGATTCCTAGAAATAGCATTTTAAGAGGGAAAGGAAAGTACCCAAGCTAACTATGAACCAAGTAGGTTTTTAGGCACTTTTCATGTTTTTCCTAATTTTGTTTTCCCATTAGTCTGAGAGGCAGGTATTATTACACCATTTTACATAAAGTAGCTCAGAAAGCTTCAGCAATGATGAAGTTCAGTGCTTTTTCCATTGGCCTGCTGTTTCTTAACCTCCACAGTGCCTCAGAGGGCAGAGGTAGACAGAGGGTCCCAACCTACCTTTCCAGCCTTGTCTCTTGCTGCTCCACTGATATTAACACCTTGTTGTATACACACACACTTTGTTCATACACATACAAGAGCACTGATGACTCTCACTGTGGTTTATTTACTTCCCATCTACCACGTCACTAGCCTTTGAGCTCTCCAAAGGTGGCGACCTCTCTGATTCGTTCTGATATCTCTAGCGCTTAGCACAGTTCCTGGGACAAGATAGATTTTCAGTACGTAGTTGGTGAATGGAAGTATCACTCATTTGTAGGTAAAGTAGAAAGCCTATAACCACTGGATTGTTTGAATGCAAATATGCTTCCAAATTATTTCTGGGTAGAGAATGAGTGAATAGATAAAAAACAGTGTTGAAACATGACTTCTATGATCTTCTTTTCTCAACTTATTTACTCTACCATTGATTTAAGACCTGGCTAGAAAAATTTCATCCAGCCTGAACTATGACAAATTGCTAGTGAATGTCATCCAAATTAATGAGGTATGAGTGTTTCTAAGGGGAAAAGAGATACTAAGAACTGGGGTGCCACAAAATACATAAGTAGATGTTTTCTTTTAATAATCAGATTTAACTAATCTATTCCACATTTTTTATCCTGTTACCATGTAAATACATTTGAATAGTCTCGCACAAAAACCCTAATCCATGTAACTAATTTTTATAAACAGTTTAAAAAGTAGATGTTTTTAAAATTCCAAACATCAGTGTATATATTTTACAAAGTTTTAAAAGAGCATACCAAGTAAAACTTCTATTAAAAGAAGTAGGTATCATTGTCCTCTTGTTACTCATTCATCTCCTGCTAGCCTTAAGGAAATATGCATTTTCTTGGAAATTACACACACTTTCAAAAACTACAAAGCAATGATAAGATAACAAGATAAAAAACCTTTTCTCCTTTACTGAAATCAAAAGACAGTTGATTTCCTATACTTCAATGATTTTTTCTAGCTAAGCTTGTTGCTCTAATAATTTCAAAAGTAACAACATTAATAATATGTTACAAGAGGTGATATTCTTTATGGAGATTTGTTTCATTATAGGGGTCCTCTACCTCAAGAGCAGCAAATGATCCCCCGACCACCCGAAAACAATGGCACTTTTTGAAACAGGCAACAAGTACCACAGAGGGCTCGAGTAGAATTGTCAGCCTTCCTTTGGCCCTCAGAGTCACTTTTATGACAGTAGATGTTGAAACATGAAGGAAAGAACAACCACCAAAACAATGAAGCCCACAGGAAAAGAAATACACTAGTCTGAGAAATACTTACTGACTTCTGAGTGCATGTGGCTGGAAGCTATAGCCACCAGCCCTGGCAGAAGGGCTTCTTTGAGGCAGAGTGAAGGGTCAACCTTTTGGGTATTAACTAGCAAAATCCAAAGAAGGGAAGAAAGCGAAAAAGCAGCCCCCTGAGGTTTACTGCAGTAGAAATAGCATCCAGTCTCCAGCTTATGAAACTGTTCCTGTAAACCCACCTGCTGATGCCCCTTCCTTCTCCTTTCATAGGATGTGAAAGCAGCCAATCAGATGCAGTTGTAGGTGCCACCCATCCCACCACTGATGCCTTGTAGGTTGGCAATAGAAAGTGAACAGGAGCTAAGTGCCACCCCCTCTCCTGCCTTTGCAGACAGGGTTAATACTGATAATCATTTGGTCACTAGCAAATTGCATTGCAATTGCCTTCGTGGTAACACCGAAATGGCTCAAAGCTTTGTTTTGCCTGACCTTGTATAGATGACATGCACTTCTTCATAATCAGTCACTACCTACCATCCGTGTCATCCTTGAAGGGTGCCTGGGTAATATCCTTTTCTCCCAACAGATGTTCTAAAAATAATCAGGGTAGTGTTTTGTTTTATAAACATGAGCATTTATAATATATACATGCAAAATATGTACGTATGCGTATGTGTGTATACATATATGCATGCAAATTGATTATATGTGCCTGTCTTTCTTTTTTTTTTTTTTTGCGGTACGCGGGCCTCTCACTGTTGTGGCCTCTCCCGTTGCGGAGCACAGACTCCGGACGCGCAGGCTCAGCAGTCACGGCTCACGGGCCTAGCCGCTCCGCAGCATGTGGGATCTTCCCGGACCAAGGCACGAACCCGTGTACCCTGCATCGGCAGGCGGACTCTCAACCACTGCGCCACCAGGGAAGCCCTTGTGCCTTTCTTTATGAACTGTTTGGTTGCTGATCATTCGGCTTTAAATGTTTTTATAAACAGCATATTTTCATGTTGACTAAAGATGAGACTTTTAGCTCCATCTGTAAAGGAAGCACTCTTTTTTTTTTTTAAACATCTTTATTGGAGTAAAATTGCTTTACATTGTTGTGTTAGTTTCTGCTGTAAAACAAAGTGAATCAGCTATGCTATTCGTATACATATATCCCCATATCCCCTCCCTCTTGCGTCTCCCTCCCACCCTCCCTATCCCACCCCTCTAGGTGGTCACAAATAGATAGCTAGTGCAAAGCAGCCGCATAGCACAGGGAGACCATCTGTAAAGGAAGCTCTTAAATTGCAGCATCTTTATGTGGTGAGGCTCAGTAGCTGGGAAAGTCAAAGTGCGAGCTTCACTAACAAATGTGATTTGCCAAGTACTTTCATAATATTTGAGACACTAAATTAGGCACTTCCTGCAGCCAGAAAAAATGGCAGTCTTTTCCCTATTTGGTTTATATTCTAACAGATATCACCATCTGCTATTTATTCTCCTTATTTCGAACATGGCATCAAAGAGACACAATAAATTTAAATATATTTGTAAGGTTTCATAGTTAGCTTATTCCAGCCAGGGAACTGGAAAATTTTTAGAGGAAGGAAATGACATGCTTTATTTTATTTTTTAAAAAAACTCCAAGCGTTTTATTTTTTTATTTTTTTAATTATTTATTGATTTATTTATTGGCTGTGTTGGGTCTTCAGTGCTGCATATGGGCTTTCTCTAGTTGCGGAAAGCGGGTGCTACTCTTCGTTGCAGTGCGTAGGCTTCTCAGAGCACAGTCTCAGTAGTTGTGGCACACGGGCTTAGTTACTCCGCAGCATGTGGGATCCTCCGGGACCAGGGCTCAAACCCGTGCTCCCTGCATTGGCAGGCGGATTCTTAACCACTGCGCCACCAGGGAAGTCCCAGAAATGAGGTCTTTTAAATACAGTTTTATTGGAAGACATTCTCTCACTTACACTGGTGATTAAGAGCACGGACCATGAAAGCAGATTGTCTAAGTTTAAATGTTACCTAGTTCTACCATTTGATGATTGTGGTAGCATCCTACTTAACTCTCAGTTTTTCTCAACCACAAAGTGAAAATGATACCCGTAGCTACTTCTCAGAGTTGTGGTTAAGGATTAAATGAGTGATTATATATCAGGATCCAGGTTCACAGTAAATACCGTGTCAGCGTTAATCATTACCCATGAGCTAGGAAGCTACCCAAAAGATACGTCCTATAAATTCAATGTTCAAGTCTACATATCCATCATTTCTATATATTTTAATACATTTTCAATTACAATCACAAGTCTAATTTAAACGTGAGTACAACACATTTCCTGAGTGCCTACTGTGTGAGTCTTTACCTGTTCCAATACGGTTAGTTGCCTATCCAATATCCAATCTCCACTTTTTCCTTACCAACATGACCCTTTTATTTTAAGACTAGCAATATGCCCAGCTAAAAGACAAAAAACACATTTCCCAGACTCCTTCCCAGATGGGCAAACGTGTGACACAGTTCCGGCCAATGAGTTATAAATGAAAGTTTTTGGTTGAGTCTTCTCAGAATCTCTTTAAAGGGAGGAGACTCAGTGTCATGTGGAGTTTGCTTTTGTTCATCTCCTTTTTCCTGCCTAGAAAGCAGATGCAATAGCTGGAGCTCCAGCAACCACCACATGACCATTGTAAAAGGCACACACTAAGGCTGGCTAAAAGAAAAGGTAGAAAGAGCTTGGGTCCTGATTTCATAGTAGACCTGCCATACAGCCCTGGACTACCTTTCTTCCAATTGACATTATTAGGTAATAAAAGATAAACCGTTATCCTATTTGAACTACTCTTATTTGGGTTTTCTATACATGCAGCCAAACTCCGATATCCTGACACAACCACTGATATAAGTGGGTATCATTGTCCCCATTCACAGGAAAGGTTAAGAAACATCCTGTAATGACACAGCTTGGAGATAACAAAACTGGATTTGGAAACTAGACAGCCTGGTTCTTAATTATATGCTATATATCTCCTTAAAGATTACCAGTAGGATTAGATTCAGAAAACAAAAGTTTACTTCTTCTCCTGTCTGTACGCTGCCTTTACTTGATCCACCATTCACTCCTTTGGACAACCAACAACCATCAAATGTATTAAGTGCCAAGTACAATGTGCTAGGCACTGGAGATACCACACTGAACAAGCCAGAGAAGACCCCTGCCCTCGGAGAGCCTTCAGCTGTGCAGAGATAGAAATGAGAAAATAGACAATCACAATATTGTAAGAGCAGTTATGTGGAGGATACAAAGCACCTTGGGGAAACAATGGAAGGGGCTTACCCTGGCCAGTTTTCTCTCCCTCCTCCAAAATATTCAGTTACTAATTGTCCTGAAGTGAAGGAAAAATTCCACAATAGTCAACTGGTATACATGAGTATCTCATAGATGATTTTTCTCCCCAAGGAAAGGAAAGCAGGCTGGACAATTTTCCCTTGCACCTCTTGGCTTGACGTGGGATTCCCAAGGCTTTTTCCACATGTACACTGCATTCACTCTTTCTCCTACTGATAAGTATTTTTCCTCTTGATGTGCAGAGGTGAGAAATGGTTCCCCATGCTGTTACTCTGTTATAGGTTGGTCCTGCCCGTGTCTGTCTACAAGCTGTGTTACTCTCCACACTTAGAAGCCACCCTTAAGTCTATTTTGTTTAGAGCTGTCACCACTCAACTTGCCCTTGCTTATGCCTATCACTCCTGGATGGGATGGCAATTGATATGGAATCATAAGGACATTCCTTTTAAATCTTCAGCATCAGATCTGAGTAAAATAATTCACTTCTCTGGCTCATAAAGCTGGACCTTTTCTTTTGACCCCACCTCAGGCTTCATCTATGATTAACATACTTAATATGTAAAGACTTCCTTTTGTTAATCACTACATCAAGAAATTGAGGGCTTCCCTGGTGGCGCAGTGGTTGAGAGTCCGCCTACCGATGCAGGGGGCACAGGGTCGTGCCCCGGTCCGGGAAGATCCCACATGCCGCTGAGCGGCTGGGCCCGTGAGCCGTGGCCGCTGAGCCTGCGCGTCCGGAGCCTGTGCTCCGCAACGGGAGAGGCCACAACAGTGAGAGGGCCGCATACCAAAAAAAAAAAAAAAATAGAAATTGAGTACAACGATAGACCATTCTCTTTTGTTCTCACCCTCAACATCCTTCTCTCTCAGCAGAGCAATATATCTCATAAGATTCTAAAAAGGAAAGGCAGAATGAGATTGTCAAAACCTCTACTGGATTTTGATCTTATTTTATATTGCACTCACCATTTGCCCTTTGAGTAGGAAACATGGAAACATCGAACTTCATGGAAACATCAAGCTCTCTTCTGTGGTTTCTACCAGTGACAAGAGCCACAGTAGAGTCATTCGACAAACCTAAAAGCAAGGACAGTATTCAGGGAATAGAGACAGCACAAATAGCAACAACAATGAAAAAAAAGCAAATATATAACTTTATTTTACTTCTCCTTAGTGGCTTAAAAGCATGGCACAGACTATGTTTCTTGCATGAAAAATGGCACCTTTTGCCTTCTAGCTTTTTGCATCAATGGACTTCTATGCTTGTCTCACTTAACATTTTATCTCTGGTCACTCCATTTGTCACTGTAATTATGTGACTCAAAGGACAATAATCTGGTGAAACAGGACTGTGAGTTCCATCCTAAGGAAATAACTTCTCTTATGACCTTGTAGGAGTCATCCAAGCTCCACATTCTCATCTTTAGAATGGCAGTGATGATAACCTACCTCATAGCTTTACGTGAAAACAAGTAGAATTTTTAAATTATGATAAAAACACTTCATAAACAAAGGACTTTGAAACTGCATTAACATTCTCAGGCTTATGCTGCATTTCCAGTTACAGAGTAAGTCAGTTACTGATTAATCATGACTAGAGCAGTAGTCCTTTCCCATGAAGTGCAGCCATGGGGCAGAAGAGCGTCAAGATGAAATATGCATTGAAATAGTGCTCTCACAACTTTAGATATCAAAAGATGCCATCAGCTCTTTTCATTGTCACAAAAAACACCTGAGATCTTTGCATTCTCACAGAAAACTGAACATGGGGAAGCTTGATAGAGAGGAGTCAAGGATGAGAACACTGATTTCCATCGTTTATCCTTGCCACGTTGGAGGAGAATCAGTAATAAACATGAAATTGGGGTTGCTATCTTCCAGTATACTCACCTGTGCTCAGTGGCTGACAGTAGCAAAGCTTAGCAGGTTGGGCAGCAAATGCAGATTCAGATGGCAAAATTGTGCTCATCTCAAGACCCTATTTTGCTGACCCTTTTCACCTTCCTTTCAGCGCTCTTTGTTCATTCGGGAGTCTCTGACTAGATTTTTGTACACTCTGTTGTTCAGCTCCAGGGTTCTGGACCTTCTCCCTATTTCCAGAATTTCAGGGGAAATTGCCACTTGTGAAAGCTTTATTTGTGGTGAACATTTACATTTATTAGAGACAAAAGATGGTAACAGCCATTAAACTTAATCCTGCTGGAACCCTCTGAAATTTTCTGTGGTTTCTGCCTCAACGTTTCCTGCTTCTCCTGGCCCTCACCACATCTGTTAGCACCTTTCCCTTTGCCCTTGATCCATAATCCTTTCAGATTCTCAAGTGAGAGCTTCGGGTAACATGAAAACATTAGGAGCGTGGAGGACAGTTGCCAAGCCCATGTGTCCTTGCTTCCAGGCTTGCCCCTCATCCCCCTTTCATGTTTTTCTCCACGAAGCCACCAGGGGAAGCTTTTGAAAATGTGAATCAGATCATATCACTCGTTTACTTAAAACCCTTAAATGGCTCCCCATAACAGAATGAAATGCAAAATCCATTTCATGACCTATAAATATCACCAGCAAAGCCCACAGGGCTCCCCCGGAAAAATAAGATAATATCTAGAAAAAATAAGATAAAGTCTAAGCTCTCCTTTTGTGCTTAGTCTGGTTTCACTTGCCTATAGGGAGCCCGTGTGCAGAAGCCTTGCACCTAACACATTGGATTAGAGTTCCCAATGCAGAACTGCTGCTGCAACATACCAAATCTGCTGGCTGAGTGCAGAAGTGCTGAGTGTGACACCTCAATTCAAGATGGCAGCAGCAGGTGGTGTGCAGAGACTCTGCTCCAATCCTGTGAGAACACCCCCCACTGCCCCACCCTCACAAGATCCCTATAAAGCAGCCCCGCCCATGGCCTGTGGTGGGGAGTGAGTGCTCTAGACCGGGAGCCTGCACCTCTCCATTCTCTGACCAAAGAATAAGAATAAAGCGTTCCTTTGCTTCTGAAAAAAATGTGAAGTAGTTGTCTACGAAAATGAGAGACTGAATGGGCCAGAACAATTGCCTGGTAGCATTATGGTTTGTATATTTCACTTAAAGTGACACTATCATTATAGTTGCAAGTTTTCCTCCAGCAATACTCAGCTGCATGGCCCAGACAAGGAAGGATTTAACCCAAATGTAGTTTTATGAAGCAGTACAAAGAAGGGAGAAATGGGACAAGGAAGACAAGAGCAAGTGTGAAGGAGATTATTATGATTGCCTACAGATGAATCCAGGTAAGAGGGTAATGAAGATGTCACAAGGAGAGGGACAATTTAGGTTAATGAACTGTAGGTCCCAGTGGAGGTCAAGTATGGCTGGATGTGAGCTGAGAGAGGTACTGGTTAGAGAGTGGGGTATAAGAATATTGAGATTGGACATATACACACTACCAAACGTAAAATAGATAGCTAGTGGGAAGCAGCCACACAGCACAGGGAGATCAACTCAGTGCTTTGTGACCACCTAGAGGGGTGGGAAAGGGAGGATGGGAGGGAGGGAGACGCAAGAGGGAAGAGATATCGGGGACATATGTATATGTATAACTGATTCACTTTGTTATAAAGCAGAAACTAACACACCATTGTAAAGCAATTATACTCCAATAAAGATGTTAAAAAATATATATATTGAGATTATGTAGGGTTTGCATTTATGGTAATCTCAAGGTCTAGGATATAACCAAGAGAGTGAGGGCCTGCACTAAACTGGAGACAAGTTCTTTGAAGAAGAGTCCAAGGAAATAACAGATCAGATTGTTGCAATGATTCCTTTAGTCTACATTAAATTAGGAAGAATTGTGAGTGTATTAGAGATAGCAAGAATGAGCCAGGAGAAAAACTGTAGAAGGTAAGAGGAAAAGGCTAGAGAATCAGTAGATAATGGCAACAATAAGGGGTAATGAATGACATAATATGATGGCATGAGATTCAATGTTTAAAAGTTTTAGGGAGGAAAAAGAGAGAATGGTGTGAAGCAGCAATGAGGTACAAGGAGAACTTCTTCACTCTCAGGCCCAGAGGTGGGAGAGATGAATAAAAAAAAACCCATCACTTGAGACAGCTCTCAGGGAAGCAGAAACTTCAGAAGAGTTCCAGGTTTCTTTTTCTTTTTCTTATTTTTTAATTTATTTATTTATTTATTTATTAGCTGCATTGGGTCTTTGTTGCTGCGCGTGGGCTTTCTCTAGTTGCGGTGGCGGGGGGGGTTACTCTTCATTGTGGTGTGCGGGCTTCTCATTGCGGTAGCTTCTCTTGTTGTGGAGCACAGGCTCTAGGTGTGTGGGCTTCAGTAGTTTTGGCACACAGGCTCAGTAGTTGTGGCTCGCAGGCTCTAGAGCACAGGCTTAGCAGTCGTGGCACACAGGCTTAGTCACTCCACGGCATGTGGGATCTTCCCGGACCAGGGCTCAAACCTGTGTCTCCTGCAGGCAGATTCTTAACCACTGAGCCATCAGGGAAGCCCCCAGGTTTCTTTTACAGCAAGAAGATGAAAGGACTACTCAGAGAATAGGTTGAGGATACAGGAGATTTTAATTCTAATGGAACTGGGATTCCTGAGGGCATCATGGAAGAATTTTAGGGTAGGGAAAGAGATCAGAATGGAAGTATAAGGAACTCAATGGGGATTAGAGTGTGGGAGAGAAGAGGTAACCTGGATGTCTAGGGACTCCTTTGGTGGCTGATATAAGTGGAATATTAGAGTACTCCCAGTAGCCATGATGCGGATGCTGATAGGTTATGAGTATTGATGGGTAGGGAAAGATGGATTTCTAGGTCTTCCTAACAATAAGAATAGAAGGCTAGAGGTAAAATGATCACAATCTAATGTACCATTTCTCTCTTAGCCTCTGTTGGGGAAAGGGCAATTTTATTTTAAACCTATATCATCATCTTCACCCCTATGGATGGACTTAAGGGTTTTTGGAGTAGTCAGTTACCACACCAAGCTATGCTTGTTCTCCCTTTTCCCCTCCCTAACTTCATTAGCTCACCAAAGTAATGACTCAGATAAAGAGAATTTTGAGAAAATTAGAATGGAAAATGATGTCATGGCAGACAAGCAAGGATAAAAGTTTAGATCAAAGAGAGTTGCCTTGTGTACCCCTCAATCTATTGTGACTGTGCACTTAACTTTCTAGTAGGATGAACCCTGACTTATCCTGCTCTATGAAGTCTCTGGGATCTCTTGCATTTTTCTCCATACATATAAATTCCATGCTTCCTAATCTCTTCTTAAAATAACCATAGGAATGCAATTCTGAAATGTATCTAGCCCTTTAGAACATATGTATATTGTTAATTACAGCAGAAGCAATAATAAAAACTTCCAGTTAAAATTTTCAATGTAAGCAAAATTATTTTCTACTTTATGCATTGTAACAACAAACACTGAAGGTACAAACGGCTGATAGGAAATAACCTAAAATCTCCAAAAATAGAATTCACCTACTTAAGAATGAAAAGTCTTCTAAATTAATGAATTACAGTCGACCGTCCATATCCACAGGTTCTGCATCTGTAGATACGGAGGACCGACTGTACTACACCATTTTATATATGAGACATCAGCAACTGCAGATACCAAGGAACGACTGATTTTATCTAATTTTAAACAAGACTAATAAGTTACTAAAAAAATATTTCCTATAATACTCAGTTTGAGCTAAACTAAATGTGCTGACATTCAGTTGATTAACTTTTTAAAGTTAATTACTAATATAGGCACTGACAAGATAGGTGAAAATGCAACATGTGCTACAAAGCATAATCTTGGGTAACCTTATCCAAGCCTCAACTACTACCTATGTTCTGATTCTGATTCACTTATATTCTCAAATAACAGGAGATTAAGCAGAAGTATGATCTCTTCTCAATGCATATATTCACCTACCAAGAAAACAACTTGGGGATCTGTATCAGTTAGATTCTTCATAAACATCAAATAGCACCCCCAAAATGGATACTGAAGAGAGCTTAATACATACCTAACTTACAAAAGTGTGGTCAGTGATAAGGGGAATCCAGTACAGACTAATGAGTCTAGCAAAAGTGAGAGGCAGCTACTATCCCTCTGTCTGAAGGGGCAAGAAGAATGAGCAGTTCCAAGAACCTACTTGTTATGCCTTGTTAATACTTGTTAAGCCTCGCAAGAGCTAAGACACTCTGTAAAGAAATTCAACCACTGCCCTTACATGGCTCAGCAGGGAGGTTTCCATAGGAATAAATACATCAACTGTACCTTCTTCCTACATTCCAATAACCTGCTGATGCCTCCCATTGTTCAAACCCAACTTCTGGAAGCCAGGAAGCTTATGCTGTCATCTGTAAAAACCACCCTCCTGGGGCATGCAGCAGGAAGAAGAAGAGTGGAAAGTGAATCTGCAGAGACAAATGGAGAATATCTAGCACAGGGGCCAACACATGATAGAGTTCAACAAAGTTATAGGAGACAGAAAATAGATGAGGGGTAGTGACTGATGAAGTAGTGAGGAATAAAAGGGCCAATTGAGTTTCAAGAAGAATGAGTGAAAAAGTACCCACACACAGTTATATCACCTCCCCCCTGCTTCATCAGAAATACATCATTATGAATGTTCATGAGACCAAGAATAAAAGGAAAATCCTAAAAGTTTATAGAAGTAGGCTTCTCATGAGCAGTGCTGGGTGTCAGAACATAACGGTGCAATGTCTTCAAAGTTCTCAAGAAAAAAAATATTTTAACCTGGTGTACTCAACCTAACCAAATAAAATGTGGAGACAAAATATGGGCATTTTTAAACATGTGAGAACTCAAAATTTATACACACTAAACTTTTTTTAGGAAGTTGTCTGAGGATATGGTCCAACAAAACAGGAAAATAAACCATGACAAAAGAAGAAATTGAACTATTAGGAAAAAACAACAGTTAAGAGAATTTTCAAGTTGTTCAGCAGGCGTAGAAAATAAAGAACTTAAGCTGGAAAAGAAGAGTGGAAAACTCTACCAGGAGATCTTTAAGGGAAAAAGGGATGGGGGAGAATTCAACATAATTGATAGTATGGATGAGGGCTTGAAAAAGCACAAGTGCAAGTAAATAAAGAATGAGAGATAAATCAACAAACAGGAAGAAAAAAAAAGCTATAAAAGAAAGGCAGCTTAAGTTTAAAGGAAACTAAAACACAACATAAGTTTGAAGAAATGATAAAAAGAAATCTTTTGAACTTGATATTAGTTTTATTCTCTGGTAGGTAACACTGGATCCTGACTTTGTAAACTTAGAGAAGGAAGTATCATCAGAGTGCATTACTTGCCTAACAGAGCAATATTTTTTTTAACAGCTGAAAGACTCTGAATGTTGTGTGTTGGCCTTCAATGTTAAGAATTTACCTATAATATGATGTCTTTCATTTTTAATTTTTCCAAATTAAATTTTATCCATTTTTTTTTAATTTTAAGAAAATAAAAGCAGAGCTGATACATATATGGAGGTGAAAGGGAGACAAAGGTGGAGCAAAGGGAAAGAATGACAATGTTCTCACATTACAAGATTAGTAGAAAAAAACATATACTTTCCTTAGGTAATAGAATAAGAAATGAGAATTAGGTACATAGTTTGACATTTTGCAGAGTGACCAGTGGAGGAACTGAGAAAGGTGATATTCATATCCAGGGGAGGAGGAAGGGGCATGGGAGAAAGGGAAAAAGTGATGGAAGTGACGGAGGTGGGGGGTGATATGGAAATACACTAAATCCTCATTATCTTAGAATAGCCCATAAAACCATCAGGAAAGCTAAAATGAGAAATAGTTAAAAAAAAAAAATAGTAAAAAGTTACTGCCTCTGGAGGGTGGCATTAGTTTTGTGAGAAGTAGGAAAGATGTATATCAGTCAGGGTTCAATCAGAAGAGAGAAACATCACAGTAATCTGAAGATGGAAAGTTAAATACAAAATGCTACTAACTATAACAGAATTGAAGTAACAAAAGATTGACTAGTAAGAACTGAAGAGGACTCTGAAGAATATAGGAATAACGTATAAAAAAAAGAGCAGCCCCTCCACCTAGGGCTGAGCTAGAGTGCTTAAGGAAAGTCTCTTCCTCAGAGCTGATATCCAGACCTTCCAGGAGAGGGCAAAGCTGTGGCTCACTGGATGACAGAGGAGTTGCCATGGTGCCATGCCAGCAGAATTTTCTGGAAATCTGTCACCTGGAGCTGGCTGGAAATCCACCCTCCGAGGTGCCAGAGGAGGGCATTCATAGGTAAGCCCTTTACAGGGAGGTGCTACACCTAGGAACTTGCCACAAAGCTGCCAGAGGAGGTGTCTGAGAAAGCTGCTGACCACTGTGTGCTGGAGAAGCTGTGCACGCTGCCAGGCCTATATCTGCAGAAGGCCACTCAGGCTTTTGGTGCTGTATCCTGCAGAAGCCACCCATGCTGCAGGAGCTGATTGAAGCAACATCAGGAATCAGTAAGAGAAATCCCTTCCTCTTCCAGTGTCCTTCCAGTGCCCTCTGCTGTGAAAGCGTAACACTGTGCTTGTTGCAAAAGGGAAATGCTTCGAGGGTCCAGAGCTGACAATGGCAGATGGATTTGGAGCCGAGAGGCTCCAATCCATAACTGCCACACTGTAATTAATCATGGTTTTTCTTTCTAAGCCATTACTGATAAATTGATGCTTTTAACCACATGTGTGTTTTACTTTGATAAAATTTTAAGTAGAAATCCTGTTCCTGATTCTCCTACTGTCTTTCTTATCTCACCTGGTAGCCCTAAGACATAAAGATAGCCATTAAACTCCCTCTACACAGTTGCAAGTATTGCCACACACACACACACACACCACACACACATGTATACACACCTCTACATCAAGTTTGTCACCAAGTAAAATCATTCAGTGTTTCTTATCTGTCTAAATTAGTCCCTCCTTTTCTTTCCTACTGCCTTACTTTAGGTCCTCATTATCCTAATAAATAGTCTCTCTCACCAACATCCAACACACAATCTATATTTTACACTGCTGCCACGGAGCTTTTTCTAAATTCGAATCTTAGGCTCTCTCTCAACCCTCCCTGTAATTCATTAATCAATCTCCCGTATTGCTTTCAGAATAAAATCCAAATTCCTTAACATGGCACACAAAGGCCTCCAGGATCTAGGTACTTCTCCAGGCTCACTTTTGAAGGTAACTACCCCCAGTTACATTTTGTGCTCCAGTCACACCAAACTTCAGGCATATCTCCAACAGAACAAGCTTTTATAATGGGAATTAGATATAATACAACCAAGTAATTATGAAACCTACTTTGCATTGTGTAAACTACTATTGATTATAAGTCAGTTTCTATTAGGAATTAATAGCTCACTAGTAGAGGGGGGGAAATTCATGCAGACAATGCATGGAAACACATGACTGCTTTGACTGCATGGCCAGATGCTCTGCCAACATCTTTCCATAGACTTCTGTTCTTGGGCTGTTTTCTTTACCTTTGGCAGCTGCGATAAGCCTAGCAAGCACAATTGTGAGGTCAGGACTCAGCAAAAAAGGAACTGAGGCTTCGTGGACCAAAGAGTAAATGAGAAACTGTTTAGTTTTGATTTTGCCCATTTTGATTTTTTTGTTGTTGCTGTTTATAATATTAAAATACCCTTATAACAGTAGAGGTATCTTTACTACTGAAATTTCTGCAGGAGAAAAAACCTTACTATTACAATTTTGAAGTTCTCTAGCATCTTACCTTTTTTCATTGAAGAAGTTATAATGTGACTTTTAATAACAAGAGGTTTCTTAGGAATGCAGCCAAACTCTACTTCCTCTAATTTGCCTAATTTCTGCTCCTCCTTGAGGTAACAAAAATATCATCACCTTTAGAAAGTTTTTCTCTGATTCTCTTGACCTAAATCCAGTGTTCTTTATCCCTGCTACCATGGCACTCTGGACACATTTCTAAGTGTACTTAGCACTCTACGTTATAATTGTTAATTTAATGTTCTCTTTCTCCTGCCTGTTTAAAGTGGGCACTCGAGAGCAGAAGCCCTCCTTTGTTTGTGTATCGCCATGGCCTTAAGTGGTATTTCATATACAATACATTCATGACACGTTTGTCAAAATGAAGTGATAGATTAATTGTACAATGGTTATTGATTGATTATATGACGGCTATTCTTGTTTATTTTGTGAATTTTAAAATGGTTCAGGTGCCCCTTCCTTCAAAAATTTCTCAGGAGCTCCAAATTTCTAAATTACAAGAATTTGCTCCCAGCAATTGTTACTGTAACTCACATGCAAATTGGGATACCACACTGTGGGAAGTCATCCTATTCATTCACTTTCAAGAAGCTGGATTACATTCAAACCATTATCCATCCTACCTGATAAAAAAAGATTAGCTGGCATGGTCCTCTAAGATCTGATTCTCTTGCTAAACTGGGAAGAAGACATTTAGAAATCAATAACTCATAAAACATGCTAATAGCGTCAATTAGTGGAAGTCGCTGGATAACATGTTCTCTATCCATCCTCTCCCACACACAAGCATTAAATCACCAACTGTGTATATTTATTTATTCATTTGTTTATTTAAGATTTATACTCTACCTTCCTTAACATAATTTTATAGGAGTGATTAGCTAGGAATACCATTAATGTCGATATTTCAAGGACCTTATGATGCATATGTGTGTTGCAGTAGTAACAGCTTGGTTCTAAATCAGTAGCTTAGTTTTATGTCTGCTTTCACTGGCCTTTGTATCAGCAATTTTTCAAGAATAGTTTTTGGATCAAGAATACTGTGATATCACACAGTTTGTGTGCAGAAATTATGGAGATACTCTGTGTGAGTCTGTGTGTATAGAAAACAAAGAGAACTTATTTAATGCGTTCCTATATAACCAAATGATTGGTAAGTTTGTTTTTTTAATTAATAACTACAGCTGAAAATTCAAGAGAAAAACATATAGAGAGAGTAATTTTACTTTCTGAAAATCAATAGCTATAGCAAACTGCACACTTAAAATGAATGCATTATCTTGTATGTAAATTATGCCTCAGTAATTTGCAAAATCAATATCTGTAGTGACAGAAAGTAGATTGCTGTTTTCATAGGGCTGGGGAAGTGAGGATGATATAAAGCATCATAAAGGAGTTTTGGGGGGTTATAGAAATGTTTTATATCTTGATTGTGGCTGATGATTATTTGGGTGGGTATATTTGTCAAAATTTATCACACTTGAAAGAGGGTTTATTTAATTTTATGTAAATTATACCTCAGTGAAATTGAGTAAAAATAAGTCAGTAGCTAAGCAATGCAAAATTCTTATTTTGTTCAAGCCCCATTAAATTGTTTTGAATATTTATAATAAATTAATGGTAAGTTCTATATCTTATGGTGACTTTTCTTTGCCAGATATGTCACAAACAAAAATAATGCACATAGATCTCATTAAATGAATAACATAATAAAATGTCTTTCTCTATGAAGAGAAATTATTAATGTTCAATAATGTAAGGTCACTGAGTTGCTCATGTATATTAAAATGTGTATAACATTCCATGTGTATAACAACTTACCATCCAGTTCTGAGGCCTGCTCTAAAAGAAAAGCAAATAGCTGATAAACCTGTGAATTCACAAATATAGTTCATCTAAATATGTTATATTTAGATGGAGAAATTGTCACTTCTAAATGGAGGACATTTAACAGTAACCTTTATTTTATGATTTTTTTAATAAATGTATTTATTTTATTTATTTATTTTTGGCTGCATTGGGTCTTTGTTGCTGCATACGGGCTTTCTCTAGTTGCGGTGAGCAGGGGCTACTCTTGGTTGCAGTGCACGGGCTTCTCATTGTGGTGGCTTCTCTTGTGGCAGAGCACAGGGTCTAAGTGCGCGGGCTTCAGTAGTTGCGGCGCACGGGCTTATCTGCTCCGCGGCATGTGGGATCTTCCCAGACCAGGGCTCGAACCTGTGTCCCCTGCATTGGCAGGCAGGTTCTTAACCACTGTGCCACCAGGGAAGTCCTACAGTAATCTTTATCAATTACATGATATCTGGATAAGAAACTCTCACAGGTATTTAGTGAAATGTTGTAATTGGTAAGTGTGCATGGCCCATTATAGTGAAGACTTCTCACACATGGCCTCCCATCATCTTTTCAATAATATCCTCTATATTTTATGTTTCTTCATTGTTAGTTTTGCCCTCCCAAGATAAAACTCGGGAAATCTATTTTCCCACCATCCTAGGCATCTAGGATGCAAATAGATGACCTTGGTTCCACCAATCAGGGTCACCCACATGAGGTTTCAGTTCATAACAAGAGGATACAGGCTAAATGTCGGACCTCTACTTTCCTAATGCCAGTGGCAGTTGAGTAGCTTCTTTAAAGGGTAAAGTAGAACCTGCAGTAAAGTTGACTACCTGGCATCTAAAGCAATTTTAGAGATAGGTATAGCAATTTGAGGGAAGTTGAGTTCCTGGCATCTAAAGTATGGGTTGTGGTAGCAATGACAGTGGCAGTTCCCACACTAGGCAAGTTCTGCACCGTGCTTCTGGGGCCAGAGGCAGCTGCAACAATATGCTTATCTGGCCAGTATGTCGTTGGTTCTGGATGTGGTTGCTGGTATTTGACCTAGTGCCTACTTCTTCAGCCCTGCTGAGGATTCTGTGAGCTACCTGATGTTCTCTACTAAGTTCTTTGTTAGCTTAAACAAGCTGGAATGGATTCCATTTGCTTCTTTGACCAGTATGGACATCCTATACAGGGATTTGATCAGCTTCTTAGGAGGTTAAGAACATGTGGAGAAAATTCTAATCCAGTTTATTTAGAAAACTCAATTTGACTATAGCAGCCACAGAGTGGAAACTATTTCACAAACACTTCCAGGGGGATATCTGCTTACCCCTAACTGGGCAGTCTTAGTGTTTACTCAGTAACTTAGCTTCTCTTTATTGGTAGCTTACCCCAGAACTCCAGGCACACACTGAACCCCATGCTATGTATAACGGAAATTGTATCTTTCAAGACTTGTCTACTTCTGCTCTCTCTTTCTCTCTAAGTGATTTCATAAAGTCCCAGGGTTTTAAATATTGGGTTAGTTAAAAAGTTCATTTTTGGTGTTACAGAAAAACCTAAATGAACTTTTTGGCCAACCCAATACTATCTGTACACTGATTGCTCCCCAATTTCTATCCAACTGATCTCTCCTCTAAAGTCCAGACTCACTTTCAACTGCCTATCTCCATTTGGTGTCTAATATGTTACTAAAGTTTAACGTAGCCATTTCTTAGATATGACACTGAGAGCAAAAATGACAAAAGAAAAAATATAAATTGGACTCCATTAAAATTTAAAACTTTTGTGCTGCAAACAATACCATCATAAAGTTGAAAATCCAACCCAAAGAAGGGGAGAAAGTATTTGCAAATCATATGTCTGACAAGGGGCTGGTATCCAGAATATATAATGAACTTGTACAACTCAACAAAAAAAAAACAACCCAATTTTAAAATGCACAAAGGATTTCAATACATATTTCTCCAAAGAAGATTTACAGATGGCCAATACACACATGCAAACGTGCTCAACATCATTAGTAATTAGGGAAATGCAAATCAAAATCACCATGACATACCACTTCACACCCACTAGGGTGGTTACAATAAAAAAATACAGACAATGACAAGTGTTGGCAAGAATCCGGAGGAATTAAAACTTTTATTTCATTGTTGAGGGGCATAAAAAATGGTGCAGCCACTTTAGAAAATAGTTTGGCAGTTTCCCAAAATATTAATCAGAGTTACTACATAACCTAGCAATTCCACTCTTGATTATTTACTGAAGAGAAATGAAAACATATATCCAAACAAAAACTTGTACACAAACATTCATAGCAGCATTATTCATAGCAGCCCAAAGGTAGAAACAACACAAATGTCCAACAGCTGAATGGATAAATAACAGGTAGTGTATCTCTATGATAGAATATTATTCAGCAATAAAAGGATTAAAGTACTGATTGATTGATACATGCTACAACATGGATGAGCCTTGAAAACATTAAGTTAAATGAAAGAATCCAGTTACTGAAGGCTCACATATTGTAGCATTTCTTAATATGAAATGCCAAAATTGGAGAAATTTATAGAGACAGAAAGGTTAATGATTGCCTAGGGACAGGGGAATAGGTAAAGGGTTTTTTTTTTTTTGAAGTGATAAAATATTCTAAACTTAGATTGTGATGATGATTCCATGACTCTGTGAATACACTGAAAGTCCTTGAATTTCTTCAAATGTGTGAATTATATGGTATGTGAATTATATCTCAATACAGATATTTTTTAAAAAGACCTTAACGAGGTTAAAACTGAACCCTTAACTGCTTACTCCCTCAAACCCAAAGCTGGTTCTCTCCCAGTTTTCCCCTAGGTGTCCAGGCCAATAGCATAGAAGTCATCCTTGATTCTTCTTTATACATTCCCACATCCAATCCATCCACAAATCCAATTGTCATTGCCTCAAAATACGTCCCAATTCTGACATCCTCACTCCTTCTCAGCTCTAGTCCAAGTCACCATCACCTATATTTAGATGTAAATGCATTCTAACTGGTGTTTCAGCTTCTGTATTTACCTCTATGGGTCTGTTTCCACATTACAGCTTGCTGAGTTTTTAAAACCTGTAAATCAGACCATATCATCCACTGCTTAAAACTCTTCAATGAATTTCTATTGCACTTAAATGCAATTCACTCTCCTTTCTGCAGCCCACCAGTCCCTACAGAATCTAGGGTCTGCCTTCCTCAACAAATTCACTGCATGTACTCTGTACGCTGCCTTCCACCTTTTCCTTGAATAGGCCAAATCTGTTTGGGCCTCATGACCTTTGCATTTACCATTCCTTCTGATGCTCAAGGCTGACACATGCCATCATTCAGGCCTCGGCTCAAAGTCATTCTCTCATAGGGGCTTTCTAAAGTAGCATTTCCTCTCAGGAGCTCTCCTCTTATCCTGCTTTATTGTCTTGATAGTACTTATAATAAGCTGAGATTATCTCAATTATTTCTCTTTTTTATTGTGTTAAGAAATACAAAGCATAAAAGTTACCATCTTAACCATTTTTAAGTACTCAGTACAGTTGTGTTAACTACACGAATATTGTACAAGACATTGACATTTCCACCTTGCAAAACTGAGACTCTAAATCCACTGAACAACAACTTCCTTTTTCCCCACCCCCTGCCCCTAGAAACCACCATTCTACTTATTGTTTCTATGAATTTGACTCCTCCACATAGCTCATATTAAGTGGAATCAGACAGTATTTATCTTTTTGTGATTAACATAATATCCTCAAGGTTCATCCACATTGTAACATATTGCAGAATCTCTTTACTTGTTAAGGCTGAATGATACTTCATTGTATGTATGGGCCACATTTTGTTAATTTCTCGGTCAATCTGGCTATCTGTTCCCCTGCTAGTCTGTAAGCTTCCTGAGAACAGAGACATTTTCTACTTTGTTCATTGCTGTATCCCTTATACCTAGAACAATTAAAGGAAGTTCCATAGATATGGCAAAACTGGAGTTGATACTAGGAGCATATGATTAAATAGAGGAATTAGTATTCCCCACCAACAAAGAACAGGAATGTTGGCATAGATGTTGAAATGGATATGGCCTGTTTGTGGCATAAAGAGATTTGTGCAATTAAATAACAATTAGATATTAGTGGGAAATAATTTGATATAGGTAGTTAGAGCCAAACTTTTATGATCTTGACTATCAGTCTGAATTTCTAGATTTTATCCTGGAGGCAACAAAATAATGAAAAGTTTTTAACAGGAAAACATATTATTAAATATCGTTTCTAAGAATCTACTCTATGCTACATACTCTTGCATACATTATTTCATTTAAAACTTACAACAGCCCTGTTGCTACCTTCATTTTCCTGAAGAATATTTTGGACAAACAATTAATTAGTGAGGATAATTCAGTCTACAGCAATAAGAGTAGATGTATTTAAATATCAAATTTTAATTTTTAAATATTTAATTTTTCAAAGAGAAAATTAGACAAGGTAATAAGTTGTGAACAGAGAAGGAAAGATAAGGAAAAATTATTCCAAAATTCACTAACAGCGTGTTGATTGGGACAGTTCAAAGTTGGTTGGAGGAAAAGTATAAAGTTTTAGCAGAACACCTAAATAGAAAAGTACAGGCTTCCCTGGTGGCGCAGTGGTTAAGAATCCGCCTGCCAGTGCAGGGGACAGTGGTTCGAGCCCCGGTCCGGGAAGATCCCACATGCCACGGAGCAACTAAGCCCATGCGACACAACTACTGAGCCTGCACTCTAGGGCCCGCAAGCCACAACTACTGAGCCCACACACCTAGAGCCGTTGCTCCACAACAGGAGAAGCCACCGCAATGAGAAGCCCACGCACCGCAACAAAGAGTAGCCCCTGCTCGCCATGACTAGGGAAAAGTCAGCACACAACAACGAAGACCCAATGCAGCCAAAAATAAATAAATTAGTTAAAAGAAAAAGAAGAAAAGTCCTATAGAGTTGCAAAAGAAGTGGCTCTGGAATATTCACAAAAGAGATAAAGAATTTCAGTATCCTCCCCACCAAAGATGGTGTTATTTTAAAACTGAATTTATAACTTGGCAAAATTAAAATGTTGCCCTCTTTGTGTTTGATATTTCTAACAAAAGCAAACTCTAACATACTCCTAATGATTCTACAAAATTCTACCCACTTGAGGTTTAACTTTAGACTCAGCCTCTAAAGTTGACTGGCTTGAGGCACTCACATAGGAGGGAATTCATATGGAATGAGATCATATAAACATGGAGGAAGGAGGAAAAGGATGGTATGGTTTAAAATTATTGTTTTACAAAGCCACACTTGCTCTGTAGGCCCAAGATTACTTTTAAGTTTCCCAAAACCAAACAAATAAAGCAGGAGTGTTCAGGTGTCCCACAGCCACTCTCTGTTACTGAAACCTTCAATGGTATTTCAAAGATGTTACAACCTGAAGTCTAAAAAGCATTTTCTTTTGTTGTTTTGATAATCATTACTTTCTTCTTCTTCAAGTCTTTTTCCTATCTGCTACCCCTGGGACATTGTTTCATGATTGTATTCACAGCCAGTTAAATGCTAATTACTCTTCAACACCATCTTTCAGATTTTCTTTTCTAATAGTATTGCATTGGGGAACTTGAGATTTTAAGGAAGCTGTAAAAAGGCTTAACAACAGTGGATAAAGATTAAAAAATAAGCTTTGTTAAGTGTGTGTTCCCATTAGGTTTTTCCAAAGTTGAAATTTGAGATTTATGTGAATATATTTGAATACACTAAACTTTCATTTTTAAAGTCCAGTTACCATTTACTGGTATGATCTGTGAGCATGTGCACACACACAACACACACTGTACACTTTTAAATCATTCTTCATTAATTTATTCAACATTTCTTGAGCCTCTCCCTGTGCAGTAGGCGTTGCATTCAATGTTATTCCAGAAACCTTGTTCTTCCTCATAGTATTATCTAATTTAAAGTTAATCCTTCTCTAATATTCCTTTATGTTTTCTTCCCAAAACTAGTTTTGCTACTAAAAATAAGAATATTAAACGTTAATCCAGCTGTGACTCTTAATGATGTTCTATTAAAATTTTGTTGTATTGCCAGAGTTGGTTTTCCTTCAAGGGTTAATGAGCACCTACTATATGCCAGGCACTGTGCCTAGTGCAGACTAATTCCAAAGAGTGCGGTAGTCCAACAGCTAAAAGCAACACTATTCCAACAACGCTTGCATGTGGGCCATATTACAACTGGGCCCCATTCTGCCTTTTTGACCACATCTTTATTTCTCTGCACACTCATGGACTCTCTATTCCAGCCATACAGAACTATTTTCCAAATTGAGTACATGAAAGACTTTAAGCTTTAGATCTTGTAATCAAGCTCTTAAGATACAAGACCTTATATTCAAGATTGGCTCTATTTCTGATTCAAATTAAATGAAATGTTAATATCTAAGAACTATCACGTACTCCAGAAAAAAATACAGAAAAATCACAGAATAATTGCTTTGTACAGACATTTAAGCAGGAAAACTGTAGAGATTTCTTCTCAGTAGGGGGAAAAAAGAATTTTAATTATTTTTCACAATAGTTTAGCATCCAAACAGTACCACACTTACAAAGAGCCCTAGTGAATAGCGTATAATTGGAATGCCAATATTTCAGAGGACATTGGCCCAGCATAGCAATAGTTTCATAACAGAACCAAATATTTAAACTAGAAAAATTAAGCTATACTGATAGATGTATATAATAGAGATAGTATAGCATAGCAAATAGGAAGGCTGGCTCTTGAGTACACAGTACAGAGAAAGAATCAGGGGCTATCACTTAATTACTTGTTTGACCTCTGAAATATTAACATCTCAAAGCCCCACTTTCCTAATCTGTAAAGTTTAGCTAGTCACACAGTGGTGATGACAGTTAAACAAGGATGTAATAGAATAAATAGAACATAGAAAGTACTCAATAAATGTTATCAAATGTTTTGTTTCTATATCTTCTCTGAGCGTATTTAAATTTAACTGTTATATATCCTTATCACCTCTACCCTTATCTATCCCCAGAGATTAGAGTCCGGGTTTACTGCTTGGTCCATTACTCTAAGCTTCTACTAAATACATAATGCTTCCCCATTCCCTCTTTTTTGTCTGAAGAAGGCAAGTATGACTTTTCATTGAATTGAGACAGTGAGATTCAAGACTCTGGTTTGAGTTTGGGGGTGGAAATGGACCATGTGAGCTTAATTTGAGGCTCTGTTATTATACCAGGTATGATAGTCCATTAAAATGCTAGATTAAAGTATTAATTGATTGGATGCCATTAAGATAAAATTCAGATCCATTATGGTGGTCTTTGCTAACACACACAAATACCCAAACCTTCCTTAACCTACCTCTCCCCACAATGTTGTAAAGGAGGTATATGAACATATGATAAAACAAAGTCACTTTATTACTGCCTGGGTCCTGTCACAGACTCCAATGTTAAACCCAATTTTCTAGATTAGACCAAGTACAAACCCCTTTTCTTCACTAGATAGGCCTAAGGAGCCCTGAATCAGAAGGTCTGCTTCATTTATTTCCACTCCAAAATCAAGTCCAAGTCTCAGAGCTTATTTTGTCAATTTTATACAGAAAGCTGAGAAGGGAGGACAAGAGCGTGCTGTCTTATTCATACCCTCCTGATTAAACTTCACTCTAAAAATGTGGCCTGGATAATGTCTTGATGAATCCCATTCAGCTGGGGGATATAGAAAATATTCCCCAGAAGGTCAGAAAGAGGTTTTCTCATTAACTTTAAAGTGTTTAATAAAATAAAACTATGAGGATCTACAAGCCTTCAGCTCATATGAATTAATTTTAATGTGTTTATGATCACTGCATTTGCAGAAAAATATGGAAAGATAGATATCTCTATATAATCCTAAAATAGATAGTGATGCTCAGGGCTCCAGGAACACTGATGTTAAGTATCAATAAAAATGAAGTCAACCTACTAGATTAAAGAACTAACTGAAACCTTGCTATGTCCACAGTCATAATGATCTCATGACTTGTTAACGTACAATCCATAGTCCAGCATATTGGAAATGATTTGGCAGTTAATTGACAGCCTTTTCCAAAGCAAAGCATAGTATGGTTAGTGAGAAATGGTGAATATAATATTTATCGTTAAAGAGGAGAGGGAAATCCAGTTCAGAAAGGGGCCTTATACCTGTCGTAGACATTTCTAGCTACTGTTATTTTTGCGACATAAAGGGCCTAGGCTCGGCAAGCATTGGCTGATTATATTTGAATTCCTTTTCCAAATACTATCATGTGCCTTTACAATATGATCCTCTCATGTCCAACCCTTCATTTATATACAAATATACAACATAATAAGGTTTTTCTTCTCATTCTATAACATTTTCTCAAAAATAATGTTCCAAAAATCTGATACTCTGATCGTTGATACATTTTGAAGGAAATGACAGGAACCAATATACTTTGATTCGTTCAACTAAAGAATTACAGATGGTAAAAACTAATCTCACTGATTGAAATGGGAGGATCAAGCAGGAAGATGTCAGTGAAAGCCATACATTTTGGACATCAGCAGTTATAAACTTGTCTCTGAAGGGAGACTGGATCTTCAGCTTCATCAGTAAAATTGTATTAAAACAAAATTAACTTTTGAAAAGGAGTGGGAACATGACAAAAATAATAAGTGCCTAGGGAAAAGAACTAATACTCTCCACCTTAGAACAGGGGCAAGAATAATGAGCTGTGTGTAAAGCTGCTTTATAAAGGTCTAATAGGTGTTAGCCACCAGTCACATGAGAAACACTTAATAAAAGTTTTTTGAAGGAATAATTGTCAGTTAACTAAATAATTAGTTAAAATTAATGCAAAGTGAACCAGGGACATGAAAGATATTGTACTGAAAGATAATTTGTGTGACTCAGCTAATTTTCTCCATTCTTATGAAGGGTAAAACTATGATTCCCATTCTAACAGATTTTCAGCACAGCTCTACTAACAACATTACTTTTATGCTCATAATATGACCTATGCAATTCAGTCAGAAGAGCCAAGAAGCAATATTGATATTTTACATTGATCAGAGGAAATGAAGTTAATTGACTCAATTATTTAACTCAGCATGGCAACACGTCCCCTTGAAGTATTTCTCACTTGAGGATCTTAAGGCACTTTATAAACCCTTAGTGATAAGTATCTCCTCTCCATTTTAATAGGAAGAAGCGAAGGCATACTTAATTTTAATAAAAAATTTCCAGTGGAAAGTGATAGGTCTTCACTGTGAATTTAACACATTAGAATGCTGTTGCCTACAGTATTTCAAGTTAGTATTAAATAAAACATTGCAAATAATGAAAAATTCTCCTCTGTAAGGTCAACAAAATGTTTTTCCCCCCTTAAGAGTATACTTCAGAGGAGAGCAGAAAGGAAACTTCCAAAAACATCTTTGTGGAGCTTTGTGGTAGTTAAGGGCAAGGGCTATGAGCCAGGCAGACCTGGGTTTAAATTGTAGAACCAAGGCTTACAAACCGTGGCTTGGACAAGTTATTTAACTGTTAACAAGTCTCAATTGCCTTGTCTATACAATGATAATAGTAGCAGTAATTCCCTCGTAGTGTTGATGTGAGGATTAAAAGGTGTACACTGAGTAGCACAGTGTCTGGCACATGCTAAGCATACAATATATTGTACGCATCGTCATCATCATCATCATCACTGGCTCTAAGCACCTGTGATGGATAATTTTATGTGTTTCCTAGGAGGGTGTTTTTGGATGGTACTAGCATTTAAATCAGTGAACTTTAAACAGATTGCCCTCCAATTAGACTACATCCAATCAGCTGAAGGCCTGCCTCCCCAGGCAACAGGGAATTCTCCAGATGATTGCCTTTGGACTTCATCTGCACTAACAGCTCTCCTGGGTCTCCATCCTGCCAGCCTTTGGACTGGAACCGGAATTTCAGTTCTCCTGGGTCTCTGCCTGCTGGTCCACGCTGTAGATTTGGACTTGCCAGTTTCCGTAATCCTGTGCACAAATACCTTATAAGTCTCTTTCTCTATATATACACATCCTGTTGGTTCTGTTTCCTTGGAGAACCTTGGTTAATACAGCACCATATACAAGTTTGAGAACCTAAATCATAAAATAGATTTGATGGTATAAAATAGGGTACTAACATCACTTGAAATATAAGATTCTTGAGGGCAAGGATCAACCTTTAAGTATTGACCATGAAACACATATTCAGTAAATTCTTCAAGAATAAATTAATCAATCAGTATATTTTAGCATAACATGAAAATATAGTGTCATTTTTTAAAGCATATGTGAACTGATATCATACATTAGGCAGAGCCTTAGGATTATAAAGTTAAAAAGACATAGATGAAGAAAAGCTCAAATCACCAGCTATGCCAGAAGGCTATAAGAGTGTATGAGCTGCCCCAAATGTCATCTGAGGGAACAGAATGTCCTAAAGGAAACAGAAAGCTAAGGAATGGATGAATCACATCTGCCATTGTCACGGATACTGTTCATCTTATCTATGTGAACTTGAAAACTGAAAGCCCTATAAAATAGAGTGACTGACTATCTAATTGAAGCCTCATCTGTTTACTAAATGACCTAGCCCTATAGAGAAACCCTTAATGTTTAATAAGCACTCAAAGTGTAGTTGGCCTTGGGCAAAATGTACAAAATGTACAAACATAGTTTCTTTCCTATTGTCCAGTTGTTCTCTACTCTGGGTGCTCATTAGAATCATCTGGAGAACTTTTTTTTTTTGACAGTTTCAGATGATTATTTAATTTGTAAATATTGCACAAATTTTAATAGCTTAAATTGTATATACAGCCAAGTAAACACTTGCATTAATGACTTGTGGAACTGGTGTGATATGATCAGTGTGCCACACTCCTTTTTCTTAATTCAGGCCATAGACTCGAGAGTGGCCTGGAATCTCCAGGAGTGAGGGTTTACTTATACAAGCCAGCACTGTTCTTGGTCACAGTATTGAATATTAAGGTATTAGGAAGATATACTCATTTTACATATGAAGAAACTGAACCCCAGAAAGGTTAAGTACCCTGCCTTAGGTCAGAGCAAGTAGGGGAGCCAGGCTCTGAACCCTGTCTTAAGCCAGCTTGTTGCTGAGTGGGGTGCGAACTCAGGCCTTTGGCCCTTGTGACTCCCAAGGATGGGGCAAGTGTGAAGGTTCCTTAGCTGGGGTGGGATAGGATGGCAGGGACAAAAGGTCAGCATCTTCCTGCCTGCAAAACCCCTGTGCAGCCTTGATACTAGGTCAGCATCCTGGGAAGGATGGCTCTGTGCTGGGCTGCTAGGAGCTCTCAAGGAGCCCCTTGTGGGCAGAACAGCTAAAGCTAACCATTTAATTCCCTGGAGCTGGAAACCCAGTCAGGCCCAACTCTAATATGGAATGGAATAGAGGTGACTGGCCTTTTTACCTCTCCATGGGTAAAAGGAATGAGCCGAGGGGCTGACGTGTACTACATTTGGAACTGAAGATTTCCAGGACCCACGTCTGAGTCATGTTGTGTTCTCTGTAGCCTCTACCAAGTCGGGTCTGACCTAGAGCAAGGGCTCAGTGATGTTTTGCAGCAGTGAGGGTCTGCAGGCCAAGGAAGGAATGTGCCCACAGGGTCTGCCCTGTGTTACCCTCCTGTAAACTGGGCTGGGCTATTGCTTCCAACAGAGGGGCAGTCAACAACCTCTACAGTTTGAATACCTGAGTCCAGGGAGCTCCAATGAAGGGAAAGCAGGAACACGCCAAAGTTGGGGGGGGGGGGGGACTAACGCTCCCCCCTAGCTTGGCTGTTCCTGGTGGGTCTCCAATATTAGACAGCCCTCCCCCAGTGCTGGCACCTATACAGAGTCCCATTTCCTCCTTTATGCAAACAAGGCCTGCTCCAACGCCCTCAGCCCCGGTCTCTGTACCCCTTTCTCCTAGCTGTTCCAACAGCCACTTCCCTCCTCCTGAGATCCCCGGGACTCCAGTCTCAGGGGGACGCTGGGCATGCAGGCTGCTCAGCTGGGCTTCAGAAGCCCTTCTCCAGGAGCCAGGCTTTGAGCTGCTGGTCAAAGTAGCCCTTGACCCGAAGGGTACCTGTCACCTCATTGACCTGGGTGATAGGTGTTTTCCCCAGCAGTGGGCTCAGAAAATCTTCCACCTCCTTCTGCAGGGCCCAAATGTCCCCCTCCACCTTCCGGATCACAGTCATCTGATGGTTTCTATGCATGATGTCCTTGTAGACCGGATGTTGTGCATACAAGAGCACTGCACAAAGTAGGGCAGGTTGGGTGGGAGGCCTCTAGGAGTGGGATAATGTTCATGCTTTGGGGGCTTTGGGATGCTGGTGGGGGGTAACAGGCACTCCACAAAATGGTATTCATCCACAGACTCCATGAAGCTGGGGTAATCAGGAGGCCCCAGGGTCTGGCTCAGTTGCCGTAGCCTGCAGCCCGGTGGGACACCGGCTCTCATCTGAAGATCTTTTAATGAATTTGATGAAATCCCATCCCCAGATATTCTGACATGGTACTATGGGGTAGGATCCGAGCCTGGGTATTTTTAAAACCTCCCCAGGGACTTCCTTGGTGGCCCAGTGGTTAAGAATCTGCCTGCCAGTGCAGGGGACACGGGTTCAAGCCCTTGTCCGGGAAGATCCCACATGCCACAGAGCAACTAAGCCTGTGCACCACAGCTACTGAGCCTGCGCTCTAGGGCCCGCGAGCCACAACTACTGAAGCCCGCGTGCCTAGAGCCCGTGCTGCACAGCAAGAGAAGCCACCACAATGAGAAGCCCGCGCACCACAACAAAGAGTAACCCCCGCTCACTGCAACTAGAGAAAGCCTGTGCGCAGCAATGAAGACTCAATGCTGCCAAAAATAAATTAATTAATTAATGAAAAAAAAGTTCCCCAGGTGATGCTAATATTTGGCAGCTGGGGTCAAGATTTCTCTGAGCTCTTACAGTCTAAGTGATGCACAAAAACACGTGTAACATACACACACATTAAACCCCTTCACATATCAACACTCTTCATGATCGTTCACACTTTTAACTCAAATATTCAGGAAATGGTTAGCTATGACAATTTTCTGTCTTAATGGTTGAGATCCTTGCTATCTTCCAGTTATTTCAATGCTCTTAATTTCCCCTTTCAGAGAGTTTATGAAGGTAGTAATATAGGCACATGGGAGGTAGAGATTTTACTATTGATGAGACGTTAGATAAAATAGGAGCTTGAAGCTAATGGTTAAAATCAATGGCTCTGTTAACCTGTGAATCTTAGGACAATCACAAAAAAATCCAAAGACTAATACAAGTCAGAGACAAAATAAAATGTGTCTTTTTAAGTGAAAAATTATCTAAAAATAAACTCATTTGTGAAAATATATTTATAATATTATAAAGCTCTGGAACATCTGTACTTATAGGAATTCATAAACTTTTGAATGGCTTTGGAAAAAGTTGTCTTGTTTTGACCATACCTGTTGACTAAGAACTTTAATTTGTAGAACAAGGCACCATAATATCCCGTAAAAACATTTAATTTGCCATACCTTGTCAAATTTTTTATCTAGAAAATTTATATTTGTATGTTTAATGATTTGTTTGCTATGTATTCTATACTAAAGGAATTTCTTTCTTTTGACCAGTTTGGTTCACTCATAACAAGTAGAATGGTACTCCTTAGTTTAATTTATTTTCACTTTTCAGAAACAAATGGCAGTGAGCAATTCCACTTCTGAATGTATATCCAAAGTAACTGAAAACAGAGGCGCAAACAGATATTTATACATTCATGTTCATAGCAGCATTATTCACGATAACCAAAAGGTGAAAGCAATCCAAGTGTCTATCAACAGAAGAATGAATAAACAAAATGTGATATACATATATAATGGAATTTAATACAGCCTTGAAAACAAACGAAATTCTGACACATGCTACAACATGGATGAACCTTGAGGACATTATGCTAAGTGAAATACGCCAGTCACAAAAAGACAAATACTGTGTTATTGCACTTATATGAGGTTCCTAGAAGAGTCAAATTAATAGAGACAGAAAGTAGAATGGTGGTTGTCAGCGCTGAGGGAAAAGAATGGGGAGTTGTTGTTCACTGGGTATAGAGTTTCAGTTTTGTACAATGAAAAGAGTTCTGGAGATGAATGGTGATTATGGCTGTACAACAACATGAATACATGTAACAACGTTGAGCTGTATACTTAAAAATGGTTAAGATGATAACTTTCATGTTATGTGTATTTCACCACAATTAAAAATAATAAGTAAAAATACCAACATCAGTCATTTATTCTACTCATGAACCCACAATCTGGGCAGAGCTGGTCATGGATAGCTCTCTCCTGGTCCACATGGTATCAGTAGGGGCAGCTCAACTACACCTGGAGGATCCACTTCCATCATGGCTTACTCACATGCCTGGCAAACTGGTGCTGCTGTTGGCTGGGAGCTCACCCCAGGCTATTGATCAGGGACCTTAGTTCTCTACATAGGCCTCTCCATGAGCCTTTTGGTGGCATAGCATGTTGCTTATTTCCCAGAGTAAGTATTCGAAGAAATGGGAATTGGAAGCTAACAATCTCTTGAGATTCCAAAGTGGCACAGGATCACTCCCACTGTATTTTAAGCAGTGGTCAAGTGTTCAAAAAAAAAAAAAAAAAAAGTCTACCTCACCTTTGACAAAGTGTCAAAGAATCTGCAACCATCTTTAATCTACTATACCAACTAGCCCAGTTCTTTTCTCCCTTTATTCTGGAACTTTTCTCCACCTGAAGCTTCTGCTTATAACTCAGATTGTCCTGACTTTTCATAGACCTAAATCTAATCCCTCATATATAGCCCCAAATCTATCTCAAGAGCTTCTCTCTATGCATCTTTGGCTTCAAACTCACTATTAGCTGTCTGATTCTCTCTTTTCTCAGTCATATATGTGGGAGTAAGAATATGATTGGCCCAGATCATCATTTCATGCTAAGTCATGCATGTCCTAGATTACAGACATATCTATGCACTGGCTGCCATTAGATCAAGTGCTCCTAATCCAATACCTGTAGCCAAGGGTGCTATTTTATATGACTGTTTTGGCTTATCTTTTTTGTATATGCTGTGAGTATGGGGGTGAGGGAGATGGGTAGAGTTGTGCAAGGGTTGTGAATGCAGCAAGCACCATAATTCATTTTCCTAGAATAAAGTGGAGCCTTTACTGGTTCTGAAAATACTTATCCACTCCTTCCTCGGTGATTAAGGTATTGAAGATATAACTGGTTTATTGTTTCTCCTTTTTATACCTCCTTCAAAAAAAATGCATGTGGATTTCCTATAACATTTTCTTTTCCCCTCAAGATTGCCTTTAAGATCCACTTAATGCTAATGTCTCTGAATAAAATCATAGTGTGATTTTCTCTGGACCCTGCATTCTACACAAGATTAATATTTCCTATTCAGGTTAGCAGTAAAAAGGTAGCAGTACATATGTGATCACTTCTTCCTGTTGGACAAAAACTCTCTATTTGGCCAAACTTTAGTCAGGCTCTTCTAAGCCCCCTTCTCAATTAGGCTTTGAACTTGGGCTTCAGTGTCCATCCTGGCTGGGCCTGCACACCCAGTTCAGCAAGAATCCATTAAGTCAGTTTAGACAGAATCCTCCACCCTCCATATCTGATCAAATTCCTCATTTCTCACCATCCTCCAGGTGATATCTGATCACCCTAGCCTGTCTTCAGCAAGAATCCTGTCAAGTCAGTTTAACCAGAATCCTTCCTTACTCCTGATGTTTCTTCTTAATAATTTTCCATACACTGACCCCCACCTTGCTCCTTGGCTATAAAGCCCCTCTTGTCCCTGTAGTTTTCTTCAAATCATTCCTGGCACCACTTTTGTTAGTTTGGGTCCTCCACAAAGAAAATGCCAAGATGGGATTAGATGTACAAAAGATTTATTGGGGGAAAACCCTATGAAGGAGCAGGAGCTGGTGGAGGTAGGAAAAGCCTTCAAATCATGATGCACATCTGCCCTGTGAGAGAGAGGATGGAGAAGGATTGTATAGGCAGGGTCTCAGATGTGGCACAGTTCTAAGTCTCCACCAGGCAGAACTCAGGGGAGTCCTCTGGCCAAAGTCACCTATTCAAGGACTCCTGTAACTATAAGAATGGGTACACATTAGAACAAATCCCCGTGCTACTCAGACTTTGGCTGAGAGAAGGCTTTGGGAAACATGGCCTTTACATGAACACAAGAGTGAATCCAGGACAGCAGCTGGGGCCATCAGTCAATTATGCTTCCTGAGGAAGGAAACATGAGTGCTGCATTTTTATGACCACAAATGAGCAGTAGCTACAAATGAGGCCACAAAGTAGGTAGGCAAGGGTCAGATGATAAAGTGCCTTGTATTCAAAGTTTATAATTTATCCTGCAGTCCTATAGTATAAGAAAGGGGTTGGGGAAAAGAAAACAGAGTCAAGAGATAACAGTGAAGTGGGATTAACTAGGCATGATGGCAAATTAGACTGGACAAGAAAAGAGCCTTGACTCCCAGGTTTCTGTCTTGGGAGGTGAACTGAAATTCATCACATGCTACTAGGAGGAAAACTGCACCCAGGTTTAAAGCATTGGTATTATTGCTGACCCAATCCAACACTATTAAATACCAACATAAATAATCCATCACCTCTGTGTTCCTTTAACACAATAATAATTGCACACTATTAAAAATAATAACATACTATAGTTAAAAGATAAACTAAGGTAAATTAAACTCTTGAAAAGTTTCTTTGAGCATACAGTGATTCAAATCAGGCAGCACCAAACTGAAAATGATTAGGTGCCCTCCCCAACAGGAGCCAGGAAAAGGCTTTTAGAGAGCAGATAAAGAAACAATGCAAGAAAATTATTTGATTGGCTGTAGCTTAAACCCTGCCTTATCTGGGAAAGCCTAGTTGGCTCTTTGTGATTGGTTGTTCTCAGGTTTCCATTTCTTGACCTTGAGGCATCTGCAGAAATTGACTCTGGCTTAGGTTTTGGTTTGTTTACATAGGCAGCCCAGGCATTAGAGACACCTTGGTCTAATGGCTTCCTTGTTAATTACTTGAACACTACAACTTTATGAAGCTTAACATGAGTGTTGTATTAATGGGTGTGTATTAGTGTTGTATTTATATTCTTCACATTAGGAATAGATTGGTTTTTGGAAGAAAACTAAGGTATGCAAAGTATATTTGTACTTAGGTAAATTCTGGAAGAAAAGAGCCTCAGTTATTGTTGGTGGAGAGCCTGAAACAAAGTCAGACATCCCCCAACTCACTGCAGCTCTGCAGAGCAGCCTCCCTCCTACTCCTTCAGACCAGTAGTCTCAAAGCAGAAGTAAGGCCCTTGGCAGCTGAAATCTGCTACAGGGGAGCTGATAAGAGGCGTGAAAAGCTCTGGGGCCAAGACCCCCTTAAGATTCTCCGGGCACATGGAGAGAGTTGGAGTCTCCCCAGGGAGTACTTGATGAGGGGACTGAAGGCAGGGGACAGTGAGAGGACAGCAACTTGGGAATGAGGATGAGAATGGGTCAGAAAAAGGTTTCACCACTCTTCCATGGACCATAGGAGAACAAACATTTAAAGTTAAAACTCCCACCTTCCAATTTTATACTCTTAAAAAATGAAACAAAATAGAACAAAACTGTCTTACCATATGTTGGTTCACAAGCTCAGGACTTCTCCCGGATGAAATTCGAAACTGGCCCAGAACACATAGGGCAAGAAGAGACAGAAGAATGAGACAGGGCTTCCCTGGTGGCACAGTGGTTGAGAATCTGCCTGCCAATGCAGGGGACACGGGTTCGAGCCCTGGTCAGGGAAGATCACACATAACGCAGAGCAACTGGGCCCGTGAGCCACAACTACTGAGCCTGCGCGTCTGGAGCCTGTGCTCCTCAACAAGAGAGGCCGCGATAGTAAGAGGCCCGTGCACCGCGATGAAGAGTGGCCCCCGCTCGCCGCAACTAGAGAAAGCCCTTGCACAGAAACGAAAACCCAACACAGCAAAAAAATAAATTAATTAATAAACTCCTACCCCCAACAACAACAACAAAAAAGAATGAGACAGACCCTTCCGTTGTTGGTTGGCACCCTCAGGAGCTTCGCAGGTGAAATCTGAAACTGGCCCCTGTTCACGGAGGTAGGGGAGAAACCGAAGAAAGCCGCAGCCGTGCCAGGTAGGTGGCGAGCTTAATAAGCTAGGGAATTACATACGAGGCTTATCTTGGGCGGCTGCTAGACCAGTACATCTTCGCACCTGCCCACCAGAATCTTGAGTTTTTATAGAGGCCTTAACGGGGTTCAGTCACATATTCTGTCCAGAAGATCTTGGCAACACATTGCTCTCTCAAGGCTGCATCCTTGAAAACGGCTCCCACTGTGGGAACGGTAGGCAGAAGTTCATCCCAAGGACGGGGAGGGGGCGAGGAGCCTTCCACTGCCCAGGTCCAGTTCACAGGTCAACCGGCAGTTACGTCCTCCCGCTGACCTCCTCCCACACCATGGAACACAATACAATAGTCAGAAGAGAGGTAGCATTCAAAAAGAAGGCAGCCTGACTCCCTGCTACCTGCTGTCTGGTCATCAACAGCCTTGCCCTTTCGCATTAGTAGGGTCATAGTTTCTGCAGAAGGTATTGAGGAATAGTCTCTTTACTTATACTACTGTGTGACATGAGAGAATGACTGTCAATTTTGAATATTAAAGTGCAACGGTTATTGTAGAGGCTTGATTGAAATAACCAATCAAACGAGTTAGTGTTTTCCAAAGTTCATTTGAATTATAATTTTGATTTAATTTTAAAAGTTAATAAACTTTTTTTATTCAACTGTCACACACTTTGTCTTAAAATATAATAAATAATTTGTGATACTTTTTCTATAGATAAAAGAACATGCTTTTACATTATGATGAGAATAAATTCTAAACATTTACATTAAAATTACAGATCTAATAAACTAGAAAAATGTTGATGGATTATTTCTAAATTATTAGTCACTTACATTATTTCTAAAAGTACTACTTACATTTTAGCAATTTTTCTGTATTTATGTTACAAATGTAGAAAAATAGCTTATCTTCTTATCCCTTCCTTTTCCTATCCAGCGCCTAGCAAACTGTAGACATTTAATAACACTGGAACAAATCAGAGATAATACTGTGTTAAGACTAAATAATAGAATAAGGAAAATGAAATTGACAAAAGGAAATATTAAAGAAAGATGATTTTAGACAAATTGGACTATCCAAAATTGAAAGCCTGCAAATTATTTTTTGTCAATTATAAGTAACTATTACTTAACAAAATATATTTTATACCTTAATAATGTCTCCTATTAAACAACGTTGCTAATTTGTTCTGGTGATTCTCTAAATCTGCTTTTACAGAACTACAGTTGTGAGAGCTGAACCAAGGTATGCTGGTTAACACGGATAATGGTGCTGATATTTTTATATGTTCTAAATTTGTAGTGCCGATAAAGAATTTATTGAGGAGGCTGAAAGTCTAATACATGATTTATATTGCCTCAGAGGCAGAATTGCTACTGAAATTGCAAAGTGTTAACAGCTATTTTTTCAAATAACTTTTCTATATCTTAATTCGTATTCTAATTGCTTTGTTTGTTTTTTTTTTGTCTTGCTGTTTCCTTGCCAAAAATATAACATGCTATTTCAGTTGAGAGGCTCATATTATTACCACTGTGGGAGGTTTCATGCAGATTAGGCAAAACAATGGGTTGTTTTGTGCATATGGTAATCAAGTTTGAAGCCTTCTCATGACAAGTCTCATTCTTTGAGAATTTTCCCCTCTGTATGTTAGAAAAATCAAAGCACAAATGCCACACTGATATCTTTTCTTTTTAATGCTGAATATGTTTTTAAAGATTTTTTATTTATTTATTTATTTTATTTATTTTTGGCTGCATCAGGCCTTAGTTGTGGCACGCCAGATCTTTGTTGAGGCATGCAGGATCTTTTGTTGTGGCACATGGGCTTTTCGTTGAGGCACAGGCTTCTCTCTTATTGTGGTGTGCAGGTTTTCTCTCTCTGGTTGTGGCGCACAGGCTCCAGGGCGCGTGGGCTCTGTAGTTGTGGTGAGCGGGTTCCAGAGCACATGGACTCTGTAGTTTGCAGCACTCAAGCTCTCTAGTTGAGGCACGCGAGCTCAGTAGTTGTGGCATGCAGGCTTAATTGCCCCACAGCATGTGGGATCTTAGTTCCCTGACAAGGGATCGAACCTGTGTCCGCTGCATTGTAAGGTGGACTCTTTACCACTGGACCACCAGGAAAGTCCTGCTACATGGATATCTGATTTCAATACCCATCATATCTTCCTCCAAATCTCCTTATCCTTTAATCTCACATTAAGAATTACAAAAGCAAATTAGATTAAAATGTATAAATGGTAAATATGTTAATGTTTTCAATAAATCCATAAAATACAGAGCCTATAATTTTCCATATGGTAATTTATCTTCCTTTCTTTTTTTGAAGTATAGTTAATGTACAATATTATGTTACTTTCAGGTATACAACATAGTGATTAAACATTTAAATACATTGCAAAGTGATCACCATAATGTCTAATAACCATCTGTCATCATACAAAATTATTACAGTATTATTGACTATATTCCTTATGCTATGTATTGCATCCCTGTGACTTATTTATTTTACAACTGTAAGTTTGTACCTCTTAATCCCTTTCACCCAAACCTGCACCACCCCTCCCCTCTGGCAACCACCAGTTTGCTCTCTGTAACTCTGTTTCTGTTTTGTTTTGTTTGTTCATTTGCTTTATTGTTTAGATTCCATATATAAGTGAAACCATATGGTATTTGTCTTTGTCTGACTTATTTCACTTAGCATAATACCTTCTAGGTCCATCCATGTTGTCCCAAATAGCAAGATTTCATTCTTTTTTACAGTTGAGTAATATTCCATTGTGTGTACATACATATACCATATCTGTTGATGGACACTTAGGTTACTCCCATATCTTGGCTATTGTAAGCAGTGCTGCACTGAATATAAAGGTGCATATATCTTTTCAAACTAGTATTCTTGTTTTCTTTGGGTAACTACGCAGAACTGGAATTGCTAGATCATATGGTAGTTCTATTTTTAAATTTTTGAGGACTCTCCCACAATTTTCCATAGGGGTTGCTCCAATTTACATTCCCACCAACAGTGCATGAGGGTTGCCTTTTCTCCACATTCTCACCAACACTTGTTATTTGTTGTCTCTTTGATGATAGCCATTCTGACAGGTATGCAGCAATATCTCATTGTGGTTTTGAGTTGCATTTCCTTGGTGATTAGTGATGTTGAACATCTTTTCATGTGTCTGCAGGGCATTTGAATGTCTTCTTTGGAGAAATATCTATTCAGATTCTTGGACCATTTTTTAACCAGATTGTTTGGGGTTTTTGATATTGAGTTGTATGAGTTATTCATATAATTTGGATATTAATCCTTTATTGTCTATACCATTTGCCAATATCTTCTCCCATTCAGTAGGTTGCCTTTTCATTTTGTTGATGGTTTCCTTCACTGTGCAAAAGCTTTTTAGTTTGATGTAGTCCTATTTGTTTATTTTTGATTTCCATTTGTGGTTCCTCAGTTATGGAGTTCTACTTCTTGTCCCTTGCTCATTTTTCTATCATAGATGTTCAAGGGCTTTTTATAGAAAGTGTTGGAACTAGATAAAACCAAGTGAGCAAAATATTGATATCTGCTGAAGCTGGATGATGGCACAAGAGGGATTTCTTATGTTACTCTCTGACTTTTAGGTATGTTTAAATTTATCTATGATAAGAAGTTAGCTCTGTCTACTGAAAAGGTCTAAAATCAGTGACCACACCTAGTGTCAGGTTGTGAGCTCTAAATATCATTCACCAATAAGAAAAAAAACTAGGGGTCCTTACAGAAATGTCCAGATTCAGGTTCAGTTCAGGAAATTTATAAGATGAGCCTTAGATATCTTGTGCCAAAAGTCAAAGAAACCACCAAACTGTAATAGGGTTATTTCAAAAGGACATAAGAGCCAGCTTGGCCAAAGATGGAATAATCTGAGCATAAAAATAATCATTTCAATTCACTGAAAATAATTGTATAAAAATGTATGAGTTATAATGATATTCCAAAAGAGAACGAGAGAGCAAAAACAAAAAGTTAACAAGAACTCATCAGAAATCATTAGAGGTAGTTAGAGCACTGACTTTTTATTTTGAAAATGACAATTATAGAGAAAGAAATAAGCTTTTATCTCATCAATCCTGTGTAATTTATTTAAAATAGCCCTAGTTGATGAAGGAAAGTTACTTAGAGAAAAATTGCAGAAAGTAAATGTAAAAGAAATGGTAGAATGGGAAAAAAAACATTAAGAGAAAAAACTATCAGTTTTTTCTGACAGACCTTAACAATGGGACGATCAACTTGCCACCACCAAAACCAATGATCCAACTTAAGCATCACTAAAAGGTGGTCAGCCACTTACTATGAGCCTTTAAGTATGATGCAATATGGAGTAAACAGCATAAGTAGTCTTGTCAACAAATTCAGTCTAAATCTAATCAAAGCTTTCAAACCAACTTCTAATTTAAGAAATATAGGAGATAGAGACAAGTTAAACAATACCATAAGGAAGCAATATCACAGGAGATAAGCAGACAAATGCAGAATATTAATCATTCCTCAAGACCTGAGACAAATGACCCAGTTTCTCCAATAAATCAATGGCAAGGGGAAAAATGGAGGTGAAACTGTTCTAGATTAAAATAGAGCAAATAATATAATAAATGTGAAAATAACTGTGAACCTTGTGTGCTTCCTGAATCAAATAAATCATCCATGAAAAAAAGACATTTTTTATGCAATTGGAGAAACTTAAATGTGGACTACATATTAAATGATATGAAGAAAATATGTTAATTGAACTTAATGTGATGTTAACAGTGTCTTTATGTCAGAAACAAATCCTTATTTTTTGGTGGTACATATTAAAGGATTTATGGATAAAGTTACCTGGTGGCTTACACAAAAAGTAGAACTTTTTTGTAGATTTAATTATTGAAATAGAACCTAGCAAATGCCACAAGCTTAAACTTTGGAGAAATATTGGTATTTTACTATATATCATGTCCTCCTTTACTGTGTAATTTGTTGTAACTTTTTTCATATCTTCAGCAATGTTCACTCTACATCTCCTGATAATTCTTTATGTAAAAGGAGTGCCTGTTGGTTTGGTGGATTCTTTCAGGCATTTTACTGTAACAGCGTGAACAACTGCTTGTTGCCTTTGCAATTAAATAAGAAATGTTAAAGGAGGCTCTCAAGGCTTTTATTAATTTTTAGCAAAGTTTTATAAAGTTCTGGATTGAGTATAACTTCAAACATTGATGAAGAGTTATAGAATTTGTCTTCATGTTCTAGATACTTAGTGTTAAAATGGCTTGCTGATCATTAACCAGTGTATCAAGGGAAAATATACACCTCATGTGATGTTCATGAATAATGACAGTGGATGTAAATCTCTATTTTAAATATTATTCTCGATTGTTAAAAAAACTTTTTGGGAGCCTGCGGAAGGTGGCGGAGGCAGCGGCACCTACGAGCGTAGGCCCTGTGAGAGCGAAGCTGCCACGGGGCCCGCCGTGCGCCGGCGGCCCTGACATGGGCACCCGCGGCTCCAAAGCTCGGGGCCTGCGGCCCTTCGCCTTGGCGGCGGGGGGCGGCGGCCCGGAGGCTCTGTTGCTGAGCAAGCTTTGGTGCAACCGCGAGGCTGAGTCGTGCCCCGCTTCGTATTCTATCATGTAGTGCTGTGGCTCCATGTTCTAGGACGAGGATGGGGATCTGGCTCACGAGCTCTATGAGGAGACAGTCGTCACCAAGAACGGGCAGAAGCGGGCCAAGCAGAGGCAGGTGCATGAGAACCTGATTCCTCAGGGCATCGTGAAGCTGGATCCACCACCCCCCCGCCCCGCCCCGCATCCACGTGGATTTCCCTGTGGTCCTCTTTGAGGTGTGAGCCTGGGGGGTGGCAGGCATAAACACCCCCTGCCCCAGCAAGAAACCCCCAGGCTCCAGGTGTGGCTTCCATTGAGGAACCTAGGCTGGGGCCATAACATCAATAAACTCCCGTGGCCCGGAACCTTCAGCTGTGAGCAGGGCCATCCCGCAGTGCTGGTTGGGTGTTGCTTTGTATGTGGACAAGAGGTGACCGGTGGCTGATGGCGGAGTTACCAGTCCCCCTTTCCCAGCTGTCCCTCCGAGGAGCATGGCAGGGCATGTGCTGGTCAGGAATGCCTAGCTCCTGTGCCCTTGCCTGGCCTGCATTCTTGCAAGCTTGCCCAGGGCCCAGCCCTGCTGGAGGCTACAGCACTTTACAACCAAGGTCTGCCTTCTTCCAGCCCCAGGGTGTAGGAGCTGTGCACAGGTGGGAACTTCCTTTCCCTCACTTCCTTTACCCTCTCATTGGAGCATTTCAGCCGTTTGCCACCTCAATTCCCCCTGTGTTGGACAGAAGCTGGGAGCAGACTCGCCAACCTGGGACACAGCAAAAAAACAAAACAAAACAAAACAAAAAACGAGCAGTTAAAAGGGCACCTAGAAATGCAGGAAGGAAATGCATTTACTAACCCTAAGTTTTCTGCCAAATGGGCAGGGAACAGCTGGAGCTCTCTCCAGGGTAAAAGGTGCCAGTGAGCACCATTGTTTGACTTCCCACCAGGACTGTTTCAGGCCCATGCCAGCAACAGCCATCCTGCCAATGTTGCCTCAGTGTGGCACTCCCCAGGGACTGCCCCCAAACCACACCTCTAGCTCCAATCAATCTGCCAAAGCAGTCAACATAGGGGACTCTCCCACACAAGGCCACTTTTTCAAGACCAGTAGAAGTAATTTTTTCACCTAATTCATGGAAACTAAATCCAAAGAAAAGGTCATAAGGATGTTTAACAAACTCAGGAGAAGAATGGAGGAACTCAGTGAGAATGTCAACAAAGACTTAGAAAATGTAAGAGAGAACCAATCAGCATTGAAAAATACTGTGACTTAATTAAAAAATACACTACAGAGAATCAACAGCATTTTAGATCATACAGAAGAATGGACAAGCAATCTGGAAGATAGAATAGTGGAAATCACCCAATCAGAATAGCAAAAAGAAATAATTTTTGTAAGTGAGGAGAGCTTAAGGGACCTCTGAGATGACATCAAGTATACTAACATTCATATTGTAAGGGTTCCAGTAGGAGAAGAGAAAGAGAAAAAGTCACAGAACTTATATGAAGAAATAAAACCTTCCCTCATTTGGAGGAAAAAATAACCAGACATCCAGGTCTAGGAAGTGCAGAGTACCAAACAAGATGGACCCAAAGATATCCACACCAAGACATATTATAATTACAATGGCAAAAGTTAAAGATAAAGAGAGACTCTTAGAGGCAGCAAGACAAAAACAACTAATTGCATACAAGGGAAACCCCATAAGACTATCAGCTGATATCTCAGCAGAAACTTTACAGGCCAGAATGGAGTGGCATGATATATTTAATGTGCTGAAAGGAAAAACCTTACAACCTATAATACTCCATCTAGCAAGGTTACCATTCAGAATTGAAGGAGAGATAAAGAGTTTCCCAGATAAGCAAAAACTAAAGGAGTTAATCACCACTAAACGAGCCTTACAAGAAATGTTAGAGTATTTTTTTTTTTTTTTTTTTGGCTGCCTTGGGTCTTCATTGCTGCATGGGGGCTTTCTGTAGTTGCAGTGACCAGGGGCTACTCTTTGTTGCAGTGTGCAGGCTTCTCATTGCAGTGGCTTCTCTTGTTGCAGAGCACGGGCTCTAGGTGTGCGGGCTTCGGAAGCTGTGGCACGTGGGCTCAGTAGTTGCGGCTCGTGGGCTCTAGAGCACAGGCTCAGTAGTTGTGGCACACAGGCTTAGTTGCTCCACGGCATGTGGGATATTCCAAGACCAGGGCTCAAACCCATGTCCCCTGCATTGGCAGGTGGCTTCTTAGAGAGTCTTCTTTAAGCAGAAAAGGAAAGGCCACAACTAGGAATAAAAAAACATATGAAACAAAAGAATCTCACTGGCAAAGGCAAATATAAGGTCAGGCAGTGAATCAATCACTTAGAAAGCTAGTATGAAAGTTAAAAGACGAAAGCAGTACCACAATCAATTATAACTACAATAAGTATTTAAGGTATACACAAAATGAAAATATGTAAAATATGACTACAAAAACATAAAATTGGGTAGAAGGACTGAAAATGTAGTGCTTTTAGAATGTATTTGAAATTACATGACTATCAGCTTAAAATAGATGGCTATATTTGCAGGTCGGTATATATGAACCTCATGATAACCAAAAAACTCCAATGGACACACAAAAAATAAAAAGAATCTAAATGAAGCACTAAAGGAACACATCAGAACACAAGAGAAAAAAACAAGAGAAGACAGAAACAGAGAAGTACAAAAAGAATCAGAAAACAATTAACAAAATCAACTATATGCCAATAAAAATTTTAATAAATAAATAAAATTTTAAAAAAAACCAAAATGGCAATAGTACATACCTATCAATAATTACTTTAAATGTATCAATAAATGGACTGAATACTTCAATCAAAAGACATAAGATAGGGCTTCCCTGGTGGCGTAGTGGTTGAGAGTCCTCCTGCCGATGCAGGGGATGTGGGTTCGTGCCCCGGTCCGGGAGGATCCCACGTGCGGCGGAGCAGCTGGGCCCTGGCCGCTGGGCCTGCGCGTCTGGAGCCTGTGCTCCGCAACGGGAGAGGCCACAACAGTGAGAGGCCCGTGTACGACACACACACAAAAAAAGACATAGGATAATTGAATGGATTAAAAAAAAAATAAGACCCATCTATACGTCGCATACAAGAGACTCACCTCAGATCTAAAGACACATATAGACTGAAAGTGAAAGGATGGAACAATATATTCCATGCACATGGAAAAGAAAAGAAAGCTGAGTAGCAACATGCAGATCCCACAAAATAGACCTTAAAACAAAGACTGTAACAAAAGACAAAGAAGGACATTACATAATGATAAAGGGGTCAGTCCAACAAAAGGATATAACAATTGTAAACATTTATGCACCCAACATAGGAGCACCCAAATGTGCAAAGCAAATAGTAACAGAAATAGGGGACTACAACACAATAATGGTAGGGGATTTTTGTTTAATATTTAAAACTTCGTATATATTGGTTCCTTTTTTAAAATATTTATTTATTTATTTTGGTTGCTCTGGGTCTTAGTTGCAACATGTGAGCTCTTTGGTTGCAGGAGACAGTCTCCTTAGTTGTGGCATCTGAACTCAGTTGCGGCATGCGTGTGGGATCTAGTTCCCTGACCAGGGATCAAACCCAGGCCCCCTGCATTGGGAGGCAGAGTCCTATCCACTGCACCACCAGGTAAGTCCCAATAGTAGGGGATTTTAATACCCCATTTACATCAATGGATAGATTACCCAGATAGAAAATCAATATGGAAACACTGGCTTTAAACAACACATTAGAGCTGGATAGATTTAATAGATATATACAGAACTCTCCACCTAAAAACAGCAGAATACACGTTCTTCTCAAGTGCACATGGAACATTCTCTAGGACAGATTACATGTTAGACTACAAAACTAGTCTCCATAAATTTAAAAAGACTGAAATCATATCAAGCATCTTTTCCAACCACAATGGTATTAACCAGAAATCAACTACAAGAAGAAAACTGGAAAAAACACAGACACGTGGAGACTAAGCAACATGCTACTAATCAATCAATGTATTGTTATTGAGTTGATGAAGATATCAAAGAGTAAATTTAAAAATACCTTGAGACTAATGAAAATGGAAACACAACTGTCCAAAATCTGTGGGAGGCAGCAAAAGTAGCTCTAAGAAGGAAATTCATAACAATAGAGGCCTACCTCAAGAAATAAGAAAAATCTAAAATAAACAATTACATATGCATTTAAAGGAATATGAAAAAGAACAAACAAAGCTTCAGGTCTGGTTGTACCTGAAAGACACTAAGCACAAAAGAGTTCCTCAGCCCTACATAGTATGAGATAGCTAGGTAAGACCTCTCCCCAATGTCTAGGAGGCCCGAAGTGAGACAGACTCACTTAACATCCTAAGAAGATGCCCTTTACATCCTAAGAGAGCCCTTTACATCCTAAGAAGGAATGAGAGAGCAGCCAAATGTTTTTCTTCCTTGGTAGTTTGAATGCTGTGAAGACTGGAGAGGTCTCACGGGTGAGAGAGGGAATTGAGCCGAAGACAGTACTAGAATTACGTGACAGGAAACCAGATAAGGCCAACCAGGACCCAGCAGATGACAATGAGAGACTGCTATAACTGGGAATTGAATCACCCGGCAGAGGCCAAGCCAAGACCTGGAGGCTGCTCACACCACCGTATTATGACTATACTTAAGCCCTTTGAAGGTAAATGCTGTGCCAAGGAGGGGAGAGGAAGGGGGAAAAGAACGAAGGGAATTATGTTTACCTGACAATGGTGACTTTTCCTCTGTAATAGCGGCCCTGAAATAATGTGCTTATTTTCATTGTGGTTAAGTTAAACTACAGGTAAACAATGTGACATTTTCATTATACCTGATAATGTAGCTCAGAAATTTTATAAAAGGCATGATATAGAATTCTCTGTTCCTTGAGGATTTTACAGTAGCGGTTTATTAAACTCAGTCTTATATTTTTTGGGGAGTGGCTGTTTTTCACCATGGCTATTGATACAATCAGGTTTCCAAATTCATTTTTGCATCCGTTTTGGACTATTATAATTTCTCAGAAATATCTATTTCATTAAGATTGACAAATTTAATACCATCAAGGTACGTACCATTGGTACCATGATGGAGCATTTGTCATCTCCTTTGCTCGGTGGTAGAATCACTAATTGCTAATGGTATACATTCAGTTTCCTAGTTTTTTTTCTCTATTAACTTTGATGAAAATTCTAAATTTTTATTCATCTTTATAAAAGAAACAGAAAACAAGTGTTGTATGTCACAGTTCGGAGTACAACTTCTAGAGTCAGAGATTAACTGTATTTTTATCCTGACTCAGCCCTTTACCATAAGACTTGGAGTAAGTTACTTGATCTCTATATGCATTGTTCTTGCCTGTAAACTAGAGGTTAATAGTTGTACCAAACTTATAGGGATATTGTGTAGATCATATCAATTAAGACATGTACAATGCCTAAAACAGTGCCTGATGTTGCTGCTCAGGAAATATTAGCTACTGTGGTAGTTATATGTAACTGGTATGCAGCATCCATTCCAGCCTGTTCCAAACGTTGCATTCTACACTGTAGCATCTGAAAACCACATTTTCTAGATCTATTTGAGTCAGGGTTCTGGGTAAAAATTAGGTCCCATCTAATCTAGCTGCAGCTGCAGCCTGTCCCAATCATAGAGACATTGAGTTTTTCTTCAAGAACAAAGCCCAGTGGTGAAGAGCAAAGAAGAAACAGCAATGGTAGCAGGGGTAGCTTATGAACCGAGATTCCTGATTCCTGTATAAAGTCTGCTATTGTCTTCTTGAATTCAATCACTGCAGTTGTAGCCTCCTAAACCTCCATCTTCTTGAGATGCAAAGTTGACACTGGCAGTGCAGTTCAGCAATCTTTTTTCATTAATCCCTGAATACCTGGACAAAAGACTGATTCTCCTGCCCTACCAATTATGTTGTAAGTACCAAATTTACTGTATTAAATTTCTATTGAAAGTAGAATGGTTTCTGTTTCCTAAACCTAATTATTTCTAATAGTCTTACTATTTTCTAACTTACTAATTTCTGATTATCTTTATTCATTCCATTTCCCTATACAGTTGTTTATTGTTACTTTTATTGGTTCTTAGATATATTTCATTTTCTTCCTTCTTTCCTTTTTTTCTTTCTCTCCTTTCTTCCTTCCTTCACTCCTTCCCTCTTTCCTTATTATCTTTCTTCCTTCCTTTATTTCTTTTCTTGTTTAAGAGTAAATACATCAAACACTATGCATTTTTCTCTGAGAACAGCTTTGGCTTCAACCCATATTTTGATATGGGTAGTGTTGTTGTTACTATCTAACTAGTATATAATTGCAAGTTTCATTTCCTCTTTTAACCCATGATTCTTTACAAAATATTATTTACATGTGTATTATAGTATTTTAGGTAAAAGCTATTTGAATAAAAGAAGAAGTTGGCAGAAATATAAATGAGAAGATTTAATTTAGAGTAGACAAAAAAAGAATTTAAAATATACAAAATATTAGAAGATTGATTTGTACCCTACAAACATATATTGTCGTTTTTCAGTGCTGAAGAACATCTATAAAATTGGACTGTACATTAAGTGAAAAGAAATTTCTGAAAGACAGAGGACCGTATTCTCTGATCATAGTGCAATAAATCTAGACAAATAAAAAGTAACAAAAAAAGAAAGAAAGAGGAACTATTAAATCCTTGTAAATATTATCTAATTCTTTTTTCTTATTTATTTAACTTCATTTGTTCTATTTTCTTTCTCAATTTCTATTTCTTCCTCAAATCTATTTTCTTCTTTATGCCTATATGGTATTTTCTTTTCTTCATACCAAATCTAATTGTTATTATATTGCTATACTTTTTCATTTTGCATTATGTGATTTCTTGAGATTGTATATTCAGTCAAGTTTTATTCTTTTCTTTACTGTATTTTTCTTTTCTTTTCTTTATTTTAACCTCCTTAAGTAGGTTTATTATTAGGTATGTTCTTCTTTTTGTTGCAATGGTGAATGAGATTTCTTCCTTAATTTCTCTTTCTGATCTTTCATTGTTAGTGTATAGGAATGCAAGAGATTTCTGTACATTAATTTTGTATCCTTTAACTTTACCAGATTCATTGATTAGCTCTAGTAGTTTTCTGGTGGCATCTTTAGGAACCTCTATGTATAGTATCATGTCATCTGCAATCAGGGACAGTGTTACTTCTTCTTTTCCAATTTGTATTCTTTTTATTTCTTTTTCTTCTCTGATTGCCATGGCTAGGACTTCCAAAACTATGTTGAATAAGAGTGGTGAGAATGGACATCCTTGTCTTGTTCCTGATCTTAGAGGAAATGCTTTCAGTTTTTCACCATTGAGAATGATGTTTGCTGTGGGTTTGTCATATATGGCCTTTATTATGTTGAGGTAGGTTCTCTCTATGCCTGCTTTCTGGAGAGTTTTGTTTTTTTTTTTCTCGGTACACGGGCTTCTCACTGTTGTGGCCTCTCCCATTGTGGAGCACAGGCTCCGGACGTGCAGCCTCAGTGGTCATGGCTCATGGGCCCAGCCGCTCCGCGGCATGTGGGATCTTCCCAGACCGGGGCACGAACCCATGTCCCCTGCATCAGCAGGTGGACTGTCAACCGCTGTGCCACCGGGGAAGACCTTCTGGAGAGTTTTTACCATAAATGGGTGTTGAATTTTGTCAAAAGCTTTTTCTGCATCTATTGAGATGATCATATGGTTTTTATTCTTCAATTTGTTAATATGGTGTATCGCATTGATTGATTTGCATATATTCAAGAATCCTTGCATCCCTGGGATAAATCCCACTTGATCATGGTGTATGATCCTTTTAATGTGTTGTCGTATTCTGTTTGCTAGTACTTTGTTCAGGATTTTTGCATCTATATTCATCAGGGATATTGGTCTGTAATTTTCTTTTTTTGTAGTATCTTTGGTTTTGGTATCAGGGTGATGGTGGCCTCGTAGAATGAGTTTGGGAGTCTTCCTTCCTCTGCAATTTTTTGGAAGAGTTTGAGAAGGATGGGTGTTAGCTCTGCTCTAAATGTTTGATAGAATTCCCCTGTGAAGCCATCTGGTCCTGGGCTTTTGTTTGTTGGAAGATTTTTAATCACAGTTTCAATTTCATTACTTGTGACTGGTCTGTTCATATATTCTATTTCTTCCTGGTTCAGTCTTGGAAGGTTATACCTTTCTGAGAATTTGTCAGTTTCTTCCAGGTTGTCCATTTTATTGGCATAGTGTCACTTTGTAGTAGTCTCTTATGATACTTTGTATTTCTGCAGTGTCCATTGTAACGTCTCCTTTTTCATTTCTAATTTTACTGATTTGTGTTCTCTCCCTCTTTTTCTTGATGAGTCTGGCTAAAGGTTTATCAGTTTTGTTTATCTTCTCAAAGAACCAGCTTTTAGTTTTATTGATCTTTGCTATTGTTTTCTTTGCTTCTATTTCATTCATTTCTGCTCTGATCTTTATGATTTCTTTCCTTCTACTAACTTTGGGTTTTGTTTGTTCTTCTTTCTCTAGTTCTTTTAGGTGTAAGGTTAGATTGTTTATTTGAGATTTTTCTTGTTTCTTGAGGTAGGATTGTATTGCTATAAACTTCCCTCTTAGAACTGCTTTTGCTGTATCCCATAGGTTTCAGAGATTTTTTGTTTTTTTTAAAAAAAAATAAATTTGCTTATTTATTTATTCTTTTCTTTTTTCTTTTGGCTGCGTTGGGTCTCCATTGCTGCGTGGTCTTTCTCTAGTTGCAGCAAGCGGACGCTACGCTTTGCTGTGGTGCACAGGCTTCTCATTACGGTGGCTTCTCTTGTTTCGGAGCACAGGCTCTAGGCATGCAGGCTTCAGTAGTTGTGGCACATGGGCTCAGTAGTTGTGGTACATGGGCTTATTTGCTCCGCGGCATGTGGGATCTTCCCAGACCAGGGCTCGAACCCGTGTCCCCTGCATTGGCAGGCAGATTCTTAACCACTGCGCCACCAGGGAAGTCCCTCCCATAGGTTTTGGATCATCATGTTTTTGTCGTCATTTGTCTCTAGGTATTTTTTGATGTCCTCTTTGATCTCTTCAGTGATCTTTTGGTTGTTTAGTAACGTATTGTTTAGCCTCCATGTGTTTGTGTTTTTTCCCTGTAATTTATTTGTAATCTCATAGCATTGTGGTCAGAAAAGATGCTTGATATGATTTCAATTTTCTTAAATTTACTGATGCTTGATTTGTGACCCAAGATGTGATCTATCCTGGAGAATGTTCTGTGTGCACTTGAGAAGAAAGTGTAATCTGCAGTTTTTGGATGGAATGTCCTATAAATATCAATTAAATCTATCTGGTCTATTTTGTCATTTAAAGCTTGTGTTTCCTTATTAATTTTCTGTCTGGATGATCTGTCCATTGGTGTAAGTGAGGTGTTAAAGTCTCCCACTATTAGTGTGCTACTGTCGATTTCCTCTTTTATAAGCTGTTAGCAGTTGTCTTATGTATTGAGGCGCTCCTATGTTGGGTGCATATATATTTATAGTTGTTATATCTCCTTCTTGGATTGATCCCTTGATCATTATGTAGTGTCCTTCCTTGTCTCTTGTAACATTCTTTATTTTAAAGTCTATTTTATCTGATATGAGTATTGCTACTCCAGCTTTCTTTTGATTTCCATTTGCATGGAATATCTTTATCCATCCCCTCATTTTCAGTCTGTATGTGTCCCTAGGTCTGAAGTGGGTCTCTTGTAGACAGCATATATATGGGTCTTGTTTTTGTATCTATTCAGCAAGCCTGTGTCTTTTGGTTGAAGCATTTAATCCATTCACATTTAAGGTAATTATCGATACGTATGTTCCTATGACCATTTTCTTAATTTTTCTGGGTTTGTTTTTGTAGGTCCTTTTCTTCTCTTGTTTTTCCCACTTAGAGAAGTTCCTTTAGCATTTGTTGTAAAGCTGGTTTGGTGGTGCTGGATTCTCTTAGCTTTTGCTTGTCTGTTAAGCTTTTTATTTCTCTGTCATATCTGAATGAGATCCTTGCCAGGTAGAGTAATCTTGGTTGTAGTTTCTTCCCTTTTATCACTTTAAATATATCATGTCACTCCCTTCTGGCTTGTAGAGCTTCTGCTGAGAAATCAGCTGTTAACCTTATGGGAGTTCCCTTGTTTGTTATTTGTCATTTTTCCCTTGTTGCTTTTAATAATTTTTCTTTGTCTTTAGTTTTTGTCAATTTGATTACTATGTGTCTTGGTGTGTTTCTCCTTGGTTTTATCCTGCCTGGGACTCTGCGCTTCCTAGACTTGGGTGACTATTTCTTTTCCCATGTTAGGGAAGTTTTCAACTATATTCTTTTCAAATATTTTCTTGGGTCCTTTGTCTCTTCTCCTTCTGGGATCCTTATAATGCAAATGTTGGTGTGTTTAGTGTTGTCCCAGAGGTCTCCTAGGCTGTCTTCATTTCTTTTCGTTCTTTTCTCTTTATTCTGTTCCCCGGTAGTGAATTCCACCATTCTGTCTTCCAGGTCACTTACCCGTTCTTCTGCCTTGGTTATTCTGCTATTGATTCCTTCTAGTGTAGTTTTCATTTCAGTTATTGTATTGTTTTCATCTATGTTTGTTTGTTCTTTAATTCTTGTAAGTCTTTGTTAAACATTTCTTGCATCTTCTTGATCTTTGCCTCCATCGTTTTTCCAAGGTCTTGGATCATCTTCACTATCATTATTCTGAATTCTTTTTCTGGAAGGTTGCCTATCTCCACTGCATTTCATTGTTTTTCTGGGGCTTTGTCTTGTTCCTTCATCTGGTACATAGCTCTCTGCCTTTTCATCTTGTCTATCTTTCTGTGAATGTAGTTTTCATTCCACAGGCTGCAGGATTATAGTTCTTCTTGCTTCTGCTGTCTGCCCTCTGGTCTGTATTTGTCTAATGTAGTTTTTACCTATTTAGTTTATTTTCTGAGATCTTCCATCTCAATATTTCCTCCTCTCATGCATTAAATTATTATTTTGAACTATTGATTCTCCAAGTTCTACAGAGTGTTGTACTAGTTATCTATTGCTGTATAACAATATTACCAAAAACTTAGTGGCTTAAAGCATCACATACTTGTTATCTCACAGTCTCTGTGCAGCACGTGTCTGAGCACAGCTTAGTTGGGTCCTATGCTTGAAAGTCTCACAAGGCTGCAATCATTTTGTCAGTTGGGGCTGCTGTCTCATCTGAGGCTTGACTGGAGATGGATCTGCTTTCCAACTCAATTTGGTTGTTTACAAAATTTAGTTCCTTGCAGGCTGCCAGACTGAGGGCCCCATTTTCTTGCTGTTGTACCCTTACCTCCTTGCTTTGTGGCTCTCTCCATATGGCATGGAGCTCACAGCATGGTAGCTTACTTCTTCAAAGCCAGCAAGACAGAGTCTCCTAACAGGTTGGATTACAATGTGATGTAATGTAATCACATATAATAATCATATACATCCTATCCATTTACTGAATTCAATTGGTTAGAAGCATCATAGGTCCTACCTTCACTCAGTGAGAGGAACTAACACGAGGGTATAAACACCAAGAGGCAGAAATCATGAAGGCCACCCTAGAGTCTGTCTACCACACTCATGCTGTATGTAATTTCTTGGAGACTGTATTAGTTTCCTGGAGCTTCCATAACAAAGTCACAAACTGGATGGCTTGAAAAAACAGGAATTTATTGATTCATAGTTCAGAGGCTAAAACGCTGAAAACAAGGTGGCAGCAGGGCTATGCTCTTTCTGAAGGATCTAGAAAAGGATCCTTCCTAGCCTCCTCCTACCTTTCGGTGGCTCCCTGAAATTCTTGGTATTCTTTGGTTTGTAGATAATCACTCCAGTCTCTGCCTCCACTAATACATGACCTTCTTTCCTATGTGTGTCTCTGCTTGTCCTCTTCCCTTATTATAAGGATATCAGCCATTTGATTTAGGGCCCACTCTAATCCAGCATGACCTTGTCTTAACTAATCACATCTGCAGAGACTTATTCCCTAATAAGATCACATTCTGAAGTTCTGTGTAGACATGAATTTGGGGGTGACACTATTCAGCCCACTACAGAGACTATGAGGAAATGCATATTTTAACTCTCAGTCTATTTATTAGGTAATTTATCTTGCACTGTATTCTCTCTCTCTCATAGTTCATTTATCTTCTCTTTCTCTTTTCGTTTTTTTTTTTTCTAGTTGCCATCCTGATTTTTTTTTTTTTTTGTAGTGGCAAAAATTGCAGACTCACTTACCTTCTCCATTGCCTGTCTGTACCACAGACACTGTAATAGTTGTGTGTTTTCCCTGCCTTCCTTAGAGCTAGTGGCTGCCATGACACAGAGTACTCATCAATGAGTTATTGGCAAAAATCTGTTTAGGGGTGGGCAGTGATATGAAATTTCTGGCTCCTTTCTTCCTTTCCTCATTCTGCTTTAGCTCTAGCAATCGCCAACAGGCTGGAGGCTGTAAAGATGGCATGCCAGCCTGGTGTCTTCTCTAGTTCCATTCTCCCATCAAACTAGACATTCCACTTTTCCCAAGGCTCCTCCAGGCCCAGCTCTTGCTATTCAGATCACAGTTTTTCAGGATTGTTCCTCTTTTTTGGTGAGAAATCTGTGTCCTGCTCAAGGCTAGAGAAGGCATGCTTTGGTTCTCAGCACTCAGCCTCTTCCCGCATTTCACTTCATTGCTTGGTAAACCTGCTTCCTGTTTTGTAATTTAGGGTTGTATCATTTCCTTATTTCATTGAAAATGAGAGATTTTTTTTTCCCCTTCTGCATTTTTTTTCAATTTATTTTTTAATAATTAGTAGGTATCAAGGAGGGGTATGAAATAAAAATATTTTTATTTTTCCATCTTTAACTACAAGCTTCTACTAAACTATCTTTAAGAATTTTAACATAATTATTTAACCTTACTTAATATTCAAAGTTCAGAGTAAAATGATATATTTCTAATTCTATTTGATACAGTGAAGTTTGTAAATTTTTCTCTTTTCCTTATCAGTTTTGCTAATACAATATGGAATTTAGATCCAAAGTGTTACTATATGAATATTTTATATCTCCTTTTTAAGAATTATTTATGATATTTGCATTCAGTTTGTAAGCAGATTTGCAACCCTTTTTTTCAGATATCACTCTTTTACCTAGTTTCATTGGTTTCAGACAGTCATTTCAAACCCTCATTTCTCATTGGCTCTCATATTTCAGTTGTTGGAGAAATATTTAAGGTATTCATTCTTAAAAACCATATAAAGATGTCTGATAGGACTTGCATATCTGAGAACATATTTCTGTTGCCTTTGTACATTATTAATTACATGGATAACTGTAAAATTATTTGGTTAAAACTTCTCCAGTCCTAGATCAGTCAGTATAGGCTAGAATTTATTATGTTAACAAATGACCCCCAAATTTCAGTGACTATAATCTTCAGGTGTTATTTTCAGTCATGCGACTATGGTGTCACCTTCATGTCAGCACCTGAGCTGATGAAGCATCTAGAATATTGTTGATTGTCCTGGTATAGGGCAAAAAGAGCACGGCAAAGTGTGTTCTGGCTCTTAAGTATCTGCTGGGAAGTGACACAGTCATTATGCTTGCATTTTACTGGCCAGAGCAAGTCTCATGGTCAAATCTGCTCTCATTAAGGCAGGAAAGTACAACTGTCCCCCAGGGATCAACAGCAAAAGAGTAAACAATAATGCAATTTACTACACCCTCCATATGTCACAGAGATTGCCCCACTATGCTGGCATTTTCATTCATTCAAAAAAAAAAAAAAGGTCAAATGAAGACTACTGGGCTTCCCTGGTGGCGCAGTGATTGAGAGTCCGCCTGCCAAAGCAGGGGACATGGTGTTGTGCCCCAGTCCGGGAAGATCCCGCATGCCGCGGAGCAGCTGGGCCCGTGAGCCATGGCCGCTGAGCCTGCGCGTCTGGAGCCTGTGCTCCGCAACGGGAGAGGCCACAACAGTGAGAGGCCCGTGTACGGCAAAAAACAAAACAAACAAACAAACGAAGACTACTACAACTGAAATATAGGAAATAGGAATAGAAACAGGTTTAAGGGAAGATAATAATTTCAGTTTTAGAGATTGAGTACAAAGTATCTAACAAGTAATTGGATATGAGACTAAAAGTATGGGGAATGGTCTAGGTTGGGGATATCAAGTTATGTTATCAGTGTATAGAACTGAATTCAGAAGAATTATTGACAGGACAAGTGGAATGACAGTGTCAACTTGGAAAGCAATAACTGTAAGGATCAGGCAGAAGAAATAGATTTGGTAAAGGAAACAGAAAGAATGGGTAGAGAATTTGAGAGGAATCCAGAAGCAGTGTCACATAAACTAAAGAAAGTATCAGGGAGAGAAAGTATTGGGTTGGTCAAAGGGTTCATTTGTTTTTTTTCCATAAGATGGCTCTAATAGCATCTAGTTGTCTTTAACTTCACTTGAAACAATTTTGTTAGATTGTACGTGACAGCTGTCATAACAGGTGGCATTTAAAAAGAGACATCAAAATTCGTGAATTTTTGTGTAGCCATTTTAATATTGAAGATGGAAGAAAAAAGCAACATTTCTGGCATATTATGCTTTATTTCAAGAAAGGTAAAAACGCAACTGAAACGCAAAAAAAGATTTGTACAGTGTGTGGAGAAGGTGCTGTGACTGATCGAATGTGTCAAAAGTGGTTTGCAAAATTTCGTGTTGGAGATTTCTCACTGGACAATGCTCCACAGTCGGGTACACCAGTTGAAGCTGATAGCGATCAAATCGAGACATTAATTGAGAACAATCAACGTTATACCACTCGGGAGAGAGCCAACATACTCAAAATAGCCAAATCAAGCATTGAAAATCATTTGCACCAGCTTGGTTATGTTAATCGCTTTGATGTTTGGGTTCCACATAGTTAAGCAAGAAAAACCTTCTTGACCATATTTCCTCATGTGATTCTATACTTAAACATAATGAAAACGTTCAGTTTTTATAACAAATTGTGACGGGTGATGAAAAGTGGATACTGTACAATTATGTGGAATGGAAGAGGTCGTGGGGCAAGTAAATGAACCACCACCAACCACACCAAAGGCCGGTCTTCATCCAAAGAAGCTGATGCCATGTATATGGTGGGATTGGAAGGGAGTCCTCTATTATGAGCTCCTTCCAGAAAACCAAATGATTAATTCCAACAGGTACTGCTCCCAGTTAGCCCAACTGAAAGCAGCACTTGACAAAAAGCATCCAGAATTAGTCAACAGAAAACACATAATCTTCCATCAGGTTAACGCAAGACCACATGTTTCTTTGATGACCAGGTAAAAACTGTTACAGCTTGGCTGGGAAGTTCTGATTCAACCACCATATTCACCAGATATTGCACCTTCAGATTTCCATTTATTTAGGTCTTTACAAAATTCTCTTAATGGAAAAAATTTCAATTCCCTGGAAGACTGTAAAAGGCACCTGGAACAGTTCTTTGCTCAAAAGATAAAACGTTTTGGGAAGATGGAATTATGAAGTTGCCTGAAAAATGGTAGAAGGTAGTGGAACAAAATGGTGAATACGTTGTTCAATAAAGCTCTTGGTAAAAATGAAAAGTGTGTCTTTTATTTTTACTTAAAAATCGAAGGCACTTTTTGGCCAAACCAATATCAGCATTTCCAAAATAAGGATAGAGAACCTCTAGTTTAAAATGGAAATCATTTGATGTTGCACTAGGAGATCATTAGTGATTTTGGTGAGAGTAGTTTCAACAGAGTGTTAAAGTCAGGCAATTGATGACTATTAGGGATTTGAGTGGAGAAATTGCGTATAAATAGGCCACCGCTTTGCAAAATTTGGAGGGAAAAGAAAAGAGGTTGGGAGATATTCCCCCACATTTGAACAATGAAGAGACTTGGAATTAAAGGACCAAGGATTGTGTGTGTGTGTGTGTGTGTGTGTGTGTGTATTCAATCTTATTTTATAAACTGATGGATATGCAAGATGAAATTGAATGGAATTTAAAACCAAAATCAATCAACATAACAATGTTTAAATAGTGTAAAATCCAGGTACCTATAGTCATTCTTTAATGTCATGGTACGTGATTAGTCTGTGTCCTCCAGACCAATACAAACAAAACCAGTAGGAGATATATATATAATATATATATTATATATATATATTATATAATATATATATATATAATATATAGATAAAA
>NW_020175084.1:3363803-3369711 GCF_003031525.2 Neophocaena asiaeorientalis asiaeorientalis
ATTCAATATAAGGAATTGATTCACACAGTTATGGAGGCTCAGAAGTCCCAAGAGCTTTAGTCAGCAAGCTGGAGATCCAGGAGAGTCAATGGTATAAGTTCCAGTCCAAAGGAGGAGAAGACCAATGTCCCAGTTTGAAGACAGTCACACAGAGAGCAAATTCTCCCTTACTCTGCCTTTTTATTTTATTAAGGTCTTCTACAGATTGGATGAGGCCCACCTACATTGGTGAGGGCAATCTGCTTTACTCAGTCTACCAATTCAGATGTTAACCTCATCCAGAAACACTCTCACAGAAACATCAAACATGTTTACCCAAATATCTGGGTACCTCATGGTTCAGTCGATACATAAAATTAGCCATCAGTATATTATTAAATTAAATTTTGTTTATTTAAAGAAAAACTAATATTTGTTATTGCATCGATTGATGCCATATAACCTCAACTGATTTTATATAACCTCAATTTAAATTCAGAATGATTTAATTTCTTGACAAGGTAAGAAAATAGAAATCTATTTATTAGTGATTGGTTCTATCTGAAAACCCAAGCTACTGAGAAAATTTTAAAAATAAAACAAAGAAGCTGTAGGTTGTGTTTTGGTTGATTTGTTTGTTGTTGTGTCCCTCTATTCCCATCCCACTTGCTGGAAATTTCAAAAGTACAGTAAAAAAGGAACTTGATTTTTAAAGGCACATAATGATAGCAGAAATGTCAGGAGATAAGAAAGAACAAAAGAGGAAGCACAAAACATTTCAATGATGGAGAAGATCTAGAAAATATTAGGTCCATGTTTAACTTTATTTGTAGTTCCTTCCCCAATATAATAATGTCTTGAAGATAGTGCACTCCCAAATTAGCAAGCATTCTGATTAAGATAACTAGACTCAGTAGGCAAATCTTAAAGAAAACAAATATGTTTTCTAGTCTTATTGTGACATATAGGAAAGAAGCAGGAAAAAATAATAAACTAAATTAGTGTTTCAATAAAAGAAAATAGTGTACATTTGGAATCATCAATAATCCAGCTTATTTTATTCATCCTTTTTATTAGTATACTTTATTGAGTTATGATAGTTCTTAATTGCTTGATTCAAAACTTTTTATATGAATTGGAAAATTTTTGTAATGAAAAATGATGTTGATAAGTTTGGAACAATAAAGACCCAAAACAGACACAGTCATTGTCCTCATTGAATTTACAGACATAAGTCACTTAATAACATATAAAACTACAAAGCTGCATCTGTGATGAGTGGTATGAAGGAAGCTGAGTGGTTCTATGAAAATGTTTAATGGTGGAATTTTGTGACTTAGGTAGTTCAGTGAAGGCTTATTTAAGGTAGTAAAGAGCAGAGTGACAGGGAATAGCTGTGGCAGAGGGAGCATGCCAAGACATAGGAACTGAAAGCAGGCCAGGGTGACAGCAGCAGAGAAATTGCAAGAAATCATGGTGTGACCTGGTGAACCAACCATGCCAGGTCCTGAGAGGCACTGAAATTTTTAAGTGGGAGCAATGGATTGGAAGGGATCCAAGTGAATGTGGGTAGATCAGATAAGAGGTTATTGCAGTTGTGATAGTGAGCCTAGGATAGTGCCAGAGAAAATAGAAAGAAGGTTAATGTTTAAGAGATACTTAGGGAGTAAAATTGTATCTGGCAGTAGACTTGATGCAAGAAACGAGAGAAATTGAAGTGTTAAGGATGTGTTAGCCTTTTGAGGTTTCGGAGTAAAGCAATAGAACAAAAACACCATGCGGGGAGAAAGTTTTAAAACAAAGTTCTTGCACAAGTCAGAGGATTAGTTATAGCAGTTGACGACAAGAACAAATGCTTATTATATTTCAGTTTATATGAATTGTTGATAATGATTTGTGTGTCTCACTAGCGTAGAATGAGGTATTTCTGTACCATCCTGTATATGCTCTGGTATAGTTCTTAAGACATTATAATTTCAGGTTTACATCTGTCTCCTTCACTAGATGGCGAACTAAATGAGGGCATATACTAGATCTTATTTATATCTCCTGCAGGCAATCAAGCTTATGGCCTAGCAGTCCCTCACATATTTGCAAAGTGAAATACTTAGGTCAAGAATCAAACTTTAAATTTTTCTATTTTCCAAATTATTTTTAGAGTGATTATACATTTAGAAACAAAAATCTTTATATAAAATTTATCAAATTCAAAATTACAGGTTAATAACTTCATGTACTCATTTGCATTTTATCCATAAAACTAAATGTGCTTTTAGCCAAATGGCCACATTTACTGATATGATCAGATTTAACTGTTGGCTGGATTTTGAATAATACTAACAATCACAAGCTAGTACAGAATATAATCTGAAATTTCCGTATAGGAGGCTGATTAATTTTACATCACCAGCATAGTACTTTTTAGCATGATTCAAAGACGTGTGGAGGGACTTCCCTGGTGGTGCAGTGGTTAAGAATCTGCCTGCCAATGCAGGGGACATGGGTTTGATCCCTGGTCCTGGAAGATCCCACATGCCGCGGAGCAACTAAGCCCACACGCCACAACTACTGAAGCCCAGGAGCCCTAGAGCCCACGCGCTGCAACTACTGAAACCCGCACGTTCTAGGGCCCACGTGCCGCAACTACTGAGCCCACCTGCTGTAACTACTGAAGCCTGTAAGCCTGGAACCCATGCTCCTCAAAGTGAAGCCCGCACACTGCAAGGAAGGGTAGCCCCTTCTCACTGCAACTAGAGAAATCCCGCATGCAGCAACAAAGACCCAATGCAGCCAAAAAAAAAATTAAGAAAAAAGAAAAGACGTAGAATAAATTAATATCTATTGCTTGAACTCCTTTATTTTCTCATAGATGTGTCAAAGACCAACTACTTTTTTCATTCTGGTCAGCAGATGGCACTGTTTTACTTTATTTAGGTAATAGAGGTGTTTTTGTTGTTTTCTTTCTCTCTTCTGAGTCCTTTAGACTCTTACAATTCAGACTCAACCTATTAAATTACACAGTATTTTTGAGAGTTAACTTTACACTTTTTGATATAAAAATAAATATTATAGAATGGGGCTGCTCCAGATTAAAAAATAATTCACACTTTTTTTTTCAGTCAACTTGAACTTTTTTAAATTCTTTTTATTTTTAAAAAATTGTTCTCAGTTTTGTAAACAACAGGAAAACCCAGTTTATTTTACTTTGTTCCTTGGCTTTATTTCTGAGAAAGGTCAATGTTGAACAGTACTTCTGGAAATAAAGTTTAAATTATATTTAAACTAATGTGGCATAGTTAAAAGTTTCATTGGGCTTCAGTTTCTCACCTGTAGGATTAATCCATTCAACTCTGAAGTTTTTGAACTTGAGAGTGAGTCGGGAGATCTTGGTTTTATTCAGAGTACCCCCAAATATACACTAAGTGACCTATAATAAGCCATTTGAATTTTTTGCCAAATTTTTAAAATGAGTTTAATAAATCTAGTCTGCATACTACTATATTTAACTTGTAAAAACATTGTCAAGGTACTCTTTTAAAAGTCTGAACTCTCTATAAAGAAATATTGATATAAGGAATTGAAAGTTAAGAGAACCTTCAAACTTTAAGTAGAAATACAAATCATTAATAATGAATTGTTCAAAAATCCGTTTCTATTATAATCATGATCATTATGATGAGCAAAAGCAAAATTGTTAGTATTCAGTTTCCTCATGTGGTCATTTACTCTTCAAAATCTGAAGAAGCTTTACCTTGTATCACTTACTTAAGTAAAAATACAAAAACAATACACCAAGCTACAACCTAACCTCCCCCCACCCCCACCCCGACAAAACCCCCACAAAACAGTACCTCTTTTGAATGTATGTATAAGAAGAACAAAAAAAGTCTCTAATTAGAACTTTCTAAAAGCATTTCTCCCCAATTAGAGTGCAGTAATGACTCTAAATGGCACTGTCTGGAGGACAGCTCATCAGTTAATTATATGGAGTTCTCTAAATTGAGGAGTGAAGAATGATACTAAATTTCAACCAGTGCAGATAAATATGGCTTGTCATTATTCACTTGATATTTTAGACAGTCCATCTAAAGAGGAAGAGGTGGAGCAGAAATATTATTAACTGTCTTTTCTAAAAGAACAGAGATTATGAGAATAAAACTGAATATTTATCCAAGACTATATTCTTGTCTGGAGTATGTTTTTTATAGTCATTCAATTCCCATGATCCCCAGAGACTTTCATTTGCTTGCCCTGTTTATTTTCCATTTGGCTCTGTCAAGCAAGGGAAAACAATATGGCATTTCTATTGTTGTACCTAATAGCCTGGGAAAATGGACACATATTTCAAAAATAATAGTTATGTAATTTAAAAATATGTTGATTGAAGTTTCAATTCCTTTTAATCTTTGTGTTCCAGCATAATTTAGCATCCTGTATCCTGGTGATAAATATCTTAAAAATTCTATAACTTACTTATGCTTATCTGTGAGATAATTCTACCTGTTTAACTTTAAATTGTTAGTGTTAAATGCAAATGTAAAGAAAATAATTGTTTAAATAACAAATTGTCAATACATATTATTTATCCTAACAATTTTCCAAATTTGTTATTTTCTACTATTTTTTATTTTCTTCCGCTTACATTTCAATATTCTTCATGAGCCAAAGTTATGCTTTGCTTATTCATGCTCATAGAATTCTCAATCATGTTAAAAACAAATATGGGTTTTGTTTATTGTCACAGATATTCTCTTGATCGTTATTCTCCACAGTCATTTTATTCATGAACTGTAATTTGGGGACCAGACTCTGCTTAGAAATAGCCCTTCGTGTTTGCTCCTCTATTCCCAGAGGAGTTTGTTGCACATGTCTTGATCCTTTTCCATCTGGCCTCTGCACAAAGGGTTTACCCGAGTTTAACACAATTCTTTGTTTTATAGAGGACCTTGAGTTTATCTGAGAGTGAATACATATGAAACAATAACCATGTTGCTGGAGAACCTGATCTGACCTTTATTTTTATCCCCGAACCCTAAGATGACAGAGAAACTACACTTAGCCAGCAACAAAGACTAAAGAAGGTAAGGGCTGTAATGATGACAGATCTGAAGCAGAGCTGCAAAAAAGTGAATATGAAGGGTCTGATTTTTCTGGGTACTGTCCATTATTACAGTGATTATGTTTACATGGCTTCAGTAAAAACAGAAAAAGCTTGCTACATTTTTATCACTTTTTTTATCAATATTTTATCTTTTTGTCAATATTGTTTATTTTTACACAACTTTTTTGGAGTATAATTGCTTTACAATGTTGTTACTTTCTGCTGTACAACAAAGTGAATCAGCTATATGCATACATATATCCCCATATACTCTCCCTATCACACCCCTGTCAATATTTATATCACTGAAGAAACTATGTGAGATTTTTAGTTTGTAAGACATTAACAAGAAAGGGCTGCATTTGCATACTGATCTATCCATGCACTTCATTGCAGTGTATTTTCTTCAAAAGAAAAACGTTTCTAATTAAAGTGTTAATGACTTTAAAAATGTAGAACTCTTCTTTCTTCGGTGTAAATAAAATCATAATAAGTTTCCTGAAACCTCATATTTAACTGAAAATCCTTTTAAAACGCATGCTGCCCACAGTGTTTAAGTCAACTGATTTTCTTACTCTGTGTTCATGTTATCCATTTTATTTTCTCTGAAAATATTCACTTTTATAAGGAAATACTTAAGAATCAAGAATTTTGTGGTAATTTTGTCTAGTAATAAACTGGAGAAACACAAAATCTAAATAAAGAATAAACACCTAAAGGCCAGAAAGAAAACACACATGTAGACACACACACACACACACACACACACACACACACAGCCTTACATCATGTAGGTGCTTTGTTTTTACTTTACTTTTTAAATTTTTT
>NW_020175084.1:3370356-3373656 GCF_003031525.2 Neophocaena asiaeorientalis asiaeorientalis
GAGCACAGGCTCCGGATGCGCAGGCCCAGCGGCCACGGTTCACGGGCCCAGCCGCTCCACGGCACGCAGGATCCTCCCAGACTGGGGCATGAACCCGCGCCCCCCGCATCGGAAGGCGGACCGCCAACCACTGCGCCACCAGGGAAGCCCAGGTGCCTTGTTTTTAATAATTTATTCTAAAATGTATTATACAAAGCCGTCTCAAAGACTTTATTTGGGTTTTAAAGAGTTTTAGATGTTGATACAGGTTGTTGATTTCAAATAGAAGAATTACTGGTATTGAAAGATGGCGACTGAAATCTGGAACCGAACTAGGTACAGGTTACTTTGTGAGGATCAAAGAAAAAGATTAGAACCCCACCTCCCTGCCTCCCACAGTATACCAATGTTTTTTATTAAAACATATTTTTAGGTTTGTTTTGACATATCCTTTTCAAACAGCTTGAAACACATATTTATAACAAAATTTTACATTTGAACTTAAAAATATTACTCACTTTGAAGTAGAATATAAAACTGCATTTTAAAACATTTCTCTCTATAATTGGCCTATGGAAGGGAATAACGTTTGAACACGTCTACTCATCTTATTCTTCAAGGGCAAGGTGCTTTTTTTTGATAGCCACTCTGACCCTTCCCAAAGTGCTCACATACAGTATCCCCTGTATTTGTCAGCAATGCTGGATCTTGAAGTAATCTGTGAGTGAATCCTTACAAATGGGTCCAACTTGCCAAAGGCCAAGTGGCTGAAAAGAAGCAAACAGCAAGTCCAGCTTGCTTCATCTTTAGTAGAGGAAATTCACAAGCTTCTGTAGATTGCTGTGTTAGGAAAAACAAGTTTGTCATTAGAACGATGATATTACCACTTCCCCACTCTAAGCCTGCTTAAGGGAGTCCACTCACAATTGCTGGCTCAGCTTGCCTCCATTGCCAGGGCTACAGTATGCCCCAAACTGTCCACTGGGTTGATTAGCAACAAACAACAGAGGGGCAAACTGATGATCACTAGCATCTCTAGCTTTACCAAAGCGTGCTAATTGGGTCTAAACACTTGTTTGTTAGGACTGCAAAGGTAATAAGTAATGCCCTTTACAGGAAAGGGGGAAAAAAAAACCCAAAAATCTTAAGGTGACCAGCTCAAGGTCACTGAGAGAAGGCAACCGAGACCGGGCTCTTCAATGCCTCGGTCCTTTATTGGGCCGGAGCCAAACACGACACCATCCAGGAGTTTCAAAGCTGCGTAGTAGAACAGCTAGCGTGGGCAGTCCTTTGTACTCCAGCTTGTGTAAAATTAACCCAGCCTCCCGTTCTTCCATCGCTGCCTGACAGCATCCAGCAAATGGGTGTAGGGTTAAGGAGAGCAGAACCCAGCTGTCCTTTCTTAGCTGAGTCTTTGGACTAATTGGGACCGAGGAGGGTGAGAACCGCGGGAGAGGGGCTGGGGTTGGAAGAGGGAAACGGGAGCAGCTGAGAGCAGGACGGGGGAAAGGAAGGAAGCTGGGGTGTGTACCTCTTGGAAGGGAAGGGAGAGAGTGAAAAGGGGGGCCAAACTCAGGCTAAGAGAATCGGAGCCCGCTGCCTGCAAGAGGGGGCGAAGCCAGCTAGTAAGAGAAGGGTAAAAGCGGGAAGCAGAGGGAAGGGAAGTAAGGAAAGAGGAAGGAAAGAAGGGTTAAGAGGAAGAGCGTCTGCAATTTCTGCGGCCGGCTCAGTAGGAGGGGCAGGAAGGGAAAGAGGAGGATCCAGAGTCAGTCAGTCAGGCAGCCAGCGGGAGGTGGAGAAAGCCGGAGGAGGAGGAGGAGGAGGATTAAAGATGGCCACCAACAGCTGCGGGAAACGGCAACAGCCCCTCACTTTCCGGGATGGTCCCTGCGGGGAGGCCCGGCCTTGATGGAGAAGAGAAGCCCGAGAAGCGCCGAGGCTGAGGCGGCGGCGGCGGCGGGGACCCAGCGAGGAGGAGGACGCAGGGGAGCAGGGAGAGGGGCAGGAGAAGGGAGAGGCGGCGGCGTCATTATTAAAACATATTTTTAGGTTTGTTTTGACATATCCTTTTCAAACAGCTTGAAACACATATTTATAACAAAATTTTACATTTGAACTTAAAAATATTACTCACTTTGAAGTAGAATATAAAACTGCATTTTAAAACATTTCTCTCTATAATTGGCCTATGGAAGGGAATAACGTTTGAACACGTCTACTCATCTTATTCTTCAAGGGCAAGGTGCTTTTTTTTGATAGCCACTCTGACCCTTCCCAAAGTGCTCACATACAGTATCCCCTGTATTTGTCAGCAATGCTGGATCTTGAAGTAATCTGTGAGTGAATCCTTACAAATGGGTCCAACTTGCCAAAGGCCAAGTGGCTGAAAAGAAGCAAACAGCAAGTCCAGCTTGCTTCATCTTTAGTAGAGGAAATTCACAAGCTTCTGTAGATTGCTGTGTTAGGAAAAACAAGTTTGTCATTAGAACGATGATATTACCACTTCCCCACTCTAAGCCTGCTTAAGGGAGTCCACTCACAATTGCTGGCTCAGCTTGCCTCCATTGCCAGGGCTACAGTATGCCCCAAACTGTCCACTGGGTTGATTAGCAACAAACAACAGAGGGGCAAACTGATGATCACTAGCATCTCTAGCTTTACCAAAGCGTGCTAATTGGGTCTAAACACTTGTTTGTTAGGACTGCAAAGGTAATAAGTAATGCCCTTTACAGGAAAGGGGGAAAAAAAAACCCAAAAATCTTAAGGTGACCAGCTCAAGGTCACTGAGAGAAGGCAACCGAGACCGGGCTCTTCAATGCCTCGGTCCTTTATTGGGCCGGAGCCAAACACGACACCATCCAGGAGTTTCAAAGCTGCGTAGTAGAACAGCTAGCGTGGGCAGTCCTTTGTACTCCAGCTTGTGTAAAATTAACCCAGCCTCCCGTTCTTCCATCGCTGCCTGACAGCATCCAGCAAATGGGTGTAGGGTTAAGGAGAGCAGAACCCAGCTGTCCTTTCTTAGCTGAGTCTTTGGACTAATTGGGACCGAGGAGGGTGAGAACCGCGGGAGAGGGGCTGGGGTTGGAAGAGGGAAACGGGAGCAGCTGAGAGCAGGACGGGGGAAAGGAAGGAAGCTGGGGTGTGTACCTCTTGGAAGGGAAGGGAGAGAGTGAAAAGGGGGGCCAAACTCAGGCTAAGAGAATCGGAGCCCGCTGCCTGCAAGAGGGGGCGAAGCCAGCTAGTAAGAGAAGGGTAAAAGCGGGAAGCAGAGGGAAGGGAAGTAAGGAAAGAGGAAGGAAAGAAGGGTTAAGAGGAAGAGAG
>NW_020175084.1:3373692-3412248 GCF_003031525.2 Neophocaena asiaeorientalis asiaeorientalis
GCAGCCAGTGGAAGGTGGGGAAAGCCGGAGGAGGAGGAGGAGGAGGATTAAAGATGGCCACCAACAGCTGCGGGAAACGGCAACAGCCCCTCACTTTCCGGGATGGTCCCTGCGGGGAGGCCCGGCCTTGATGGAGAAGAGAAGCCCGAGAAGCGCCGAGGCTGAGGCGGCGGCGGCGGCGGGGACCCAGCGAGGAGGAGGACGCAGGGGAGCAGGGAGAGGGGCAGGAGAAGGGAGAGGCGGCGGCGTCGCTACCCTGGCCGCCTAGCGCCGCTGCACGCCTCGGCCGACCGGCTCCCGCACCCCGCGGCCGCAGCATCAGCCCCAGAGCCACCGCCGCCGTCTCTAGGGCTGAAGGCCTGGCCTGTGTCCTCCACCGCAGCCTGAAGAGGGCGCCGTAGCGGACGGGTCGGGGTTGGGGTCAAGGGCTGCGGTCGGTGGGGAGCAATGCTGGGGTAGTTCGGGAGGTGGGGGAGGAGGGGGCTGGACGCTACCTCCTGTAAGCAGTGGGGGCGTAACTTGGCGATACAGGAATCGGGGTCCGGTCCGGGTCCCTCAGCCAGACCCCGCGGGGTCTCGGGTTCCGGAGCCCCCCGCCCCCGGGCGCCGTCGAGCGAGGCCTCCATCCCTCGGGCGCTGTCTCCGCCGACTGCGGGCCTCTCCTGGCTTATTCCCGAGCCCTGCTCTTCCCCCCACCCCCACGCCCTGTGCTGGAAACCTTCGTTTGTGGAAGCAACCAGAGATGCTCTCGCGGAGTGTGTTTGCCCTTTTTTTCTCTTGTACGGGGGATGTGGTGGCATCGCGAACATTCACGGTTACTGTGGGATTTAAACAGCAGATGTGACCTTTCCGACCAAAAGCCATTCGGCAGACCTGGCCAGTGTGTGATCCTCAGGTGCAGCGTTTCATTGATTTTTACCATTGAATTCCGAGATCTACGGTATTAGGTTTTCCTTTCACTGAAATAATCAGATAAAATCGATTGAAAGGATGTTTACTATGTATGTGAACCCTTGCCTCGACTTCCAGTGCCTTAAAAATCGTTGTTTCCTGTGGGAAAATGGTGCTACTGCATGCGAAAAACTATTTTTTGTACAGTGATGGGCATGAGTTGGTCAGTGCCAAGTGGTTATTGTAGTATGAAAACGAAACAGTTAAAGAAAAACAAAACCTTTTGCTTTGAGATAGCAGCATATTTCCAGGTTGGAATTATTTGATAGCAGGTTTGGAACAGTTTCCACCATCAGACGGGGTAACAAATAAACAACATAAAACAACCAAAAATGTGTTTGATTAAAAAAATAAACTAGATGTGCTAGTAGTGCGTATGTCTAGGAAAATATAAATCTTGCTTGAAAAGAAAAATAAAACTTTAATATGGGACGCTAAGCATAGGAATCAGTTTTTTTTGATATTTAAAAATACATACTGCATTAGACTGACTTGGGAACCCTTCCTATGATATTTGAGCATCAGTGGTGCATGTTACACTATGAACCATTCATTCTCTGGCTGGTAGAAGTATAGGTTTCTACTAATAGTGTCTTTTTGTGAGTTGAAATTGATTCATGTAAAAAATGTTATGCTTCTAATTTAAAATTTCTGCAGAAAGGAGATATGAATTAGAAACATGATGTTCTGGTCTTACTTGGAAAAGAAAAGTTTTTTTAAAAAAGTAAATGACAGTGTGCTGTTTCAATATTAGTTGGATTCTCTACTTTGACAATTCTTAAAATCCACTGCTCAACTTTGTAATTTTAAGAGTTTACATCAGGCATTTTTAATTTCATGCATGAGCTTCAGAGGGTCCTTGAATCCTTGGGAATCATATGAATGCAGCATATATTTGCATTTTCTTCTGGGGAAAGGGTCCATGGAGTCAACACATTCTCAAAAAGATCTGGCTATGCAAAGAATTATGAACCACTGGATGTATAATTAAAGAATAAATCTCCTATGTTAGGAAAATTAAAATTCTTAGGATTAGATTTGATAATTTATACCTTTCACTTCCAATTATGCATAAGAAATGTTTGTTATTGATAGTTTAGCACATAGAAGTCATTTTTCGTGCATTCTTATTGAAACCTCAGGAAAATGTTAATCCCATTTTACAGATGGGGAAATAGATATCGAGAGAAGCTTGTTCAAAGTCATAGCCACTGGCGGGCCAGCATTTGAGCCCAGACTGTCTAAAGTCAGAGCCAGCACTCCTAACAACAAGGCTGCACTTGGCTCTAAGTCAATGACAGCATTTGCTTGATGTTAAAATGAGTAATTGATGTTTCGTTGTAGTTGAAAAGTGGATCTGACATTGTCATAACGCAAAATATCACGGGATTTTTGAGCCACTGACTCTGAGTAGGAAGAAACCTTAGTGATACTAACCTCTCTTAATGATACTAGTCTGGAATGACACTCAAAGTAGGGCCATTTCTACATTATTCTTGGCAGGATTATCCCGACCCTATTTTTTTACTTCCTGTGATTACAAGTTCACTTTTTTTTTTTGTTTTACCATTTTAATCTCTTTCTCTTTATGTGAGTTATCTATTTCCACTAAGTTCCAGTTCCCTCTTTGTATGTGTGATGCATTTGTCATCCATAAAAGAATTAAGAGATAAATGATTTCTACTCTATAATTTTTTTGTAGTCAGGTTTACTGGGTATAATTTACATGTGGTAAAAGTTTTGGCAGATGTATACAATTGGCTGATCACCACCACAATCAACATATGAAACATTTCTATCACTCCAAAAAGTTCTCTCATGCCCCTCTGTAGCGAATCTGTTCCCTCTACCTCCAGGCCTTGGCAACTGTTAATCAAATTAATGTCCCTGTTGTCTTTCTAGAATATCACATAAATGAAATCGTACAGTATGTAGTCTTTGGTGTCTTCTTTCATTTATCGTAATCCTTTTTTTTTTTTTCCCAACATCTTTATGGGAGTATAATTGCTCTACAGTTGTGTGTTAGCTTCTGCTATATATAACAAAGTGAATCAGCCATACATATACACATATCCCCATATCCCGTCCCTCTTGCGTCTCCCTCTCACCCTCTCTCTCCCACCCCTCTAGGTGGTCACAAAGCACCGAGCTGATCTCTCTGTGCTATGTGGCTGCTTCCCACTAGCTATCTATTTTATATTTGATAGTGTATATATGTCCATGCCACTCTCGTCCCAGCTTACCCTTCCCCCTCCCCGTATCCTCAAGTCCACTCTCCACGTCTGTGTCTTTATTCCTGTCTGGCCCCTAGTTTCTTCAGAACCATTTTTTCTTTTAGATTCCATATATATATCATAATACTTTTGATACTCATTAAGTTGTTGCATGTATCAGTAGTTTTTTAAATGGTATGCTGATAAACATTGTAACAGCCTGCTCTCCAAAAAAGAAAAAACAATCCCTGATTGATAGCATCTGCTAATTATTGCAGTGTGTATACTCTCATCATGGCCCGTGTTAAGCTACCTAAATCAGCTTGCAAAACTCCTGAAAATTAACAGTGGGCTTTCATAAGCTGTACCAGTCAGCCCTAGCACGCCACTAAATTTGTTCCTTTGTATTGTTGAGTAGCATTCCATTATATTGAGGTACCACGATTTGTTCATCTGTTCATGAGTTGGACATTTGAGTTCTCCGTTTTGGGCGATTATAAATAAAGCTGCTGTAAACAGTTATGTACAGGTCTGTGTGGACAAATGTTTTCAGTTTTCTTGAGTTGTACCTAGGAGTGGGGTTACTGGGTCCTATGAAAAGTGTGTATTTGTCAATATTGGTATTGAACTGCCAAACTGTTTTCCAAAGTGACTACTGTTTTGCATTCTTATCTGAAGCAACGTAAGAAAATTTCAGTTGCTCTGCACCCTTGTTGACACTTAGTATTGTCAGTTATTAAAACTTTAGCTGTTTGTTATATGTCTAGTGGTCTCCTTTAATGTTTTTGACTTCTTAATTCTTACTTTCAATAGTATTTGAACCAGTGTAGGAAGTTTATGACAGACATTGCTAAATAATTTTTGGCCTGGTCATTGGTCATGATCTCAATATGAAGGCAATAGCACTTAAAGGATGTTTCTTTGAGTTTCTTATTGTACAGTTGGCTTTCATTTATTAAAATTGCTTTTATAAAAGAAAGCATCATTAGAGAATTCTGATACTTAGCTGTTAACATTTTTTAATGTGGTTTTAGAAAAAGCTAGGTAAAGTTTTGTTTCTTTAAGAAAAATTTAGAATTAAAAAATTCTCAAATGATAAAGCATTTCTTCGATTTTTACTTGGACTTAAAGGGAAAACAATAGACTGAAATAATTCAGTCAAGTAGTCTTTGAAGTCATCCCAGATCTTGTAAGGAGCATTAATCCATGAATAATTGCAGCATTACTTTTCAATATTTAGAAAGCTAATTTTCATGTAATATTACAATGTGTGTTCCCCTCTGTTAAGGTGACTTTTGAGCAGAGGTTTATTAACGCATTTAAGGGAGTGAGAGAGTTTTAGATCTGGGAGAAAAGCAGGTGCTGAGGCCCTGAAGCAGGAGGGTGTTGAAGTGTTTAGAGAACAGTAGGGGGTTGGCTGGAGGGAGGTGAGAGCTGAGGTCAGGGTAGTGGAGGCCCACGGACCCTGTAGGCACTGTAAGGACTTCTGATCTCAGTTTGAGCCTAGAGCGTGTCCTCTGCATGGACAGAGAAGTGTTCTGTTTCCTGCTTGAAGTTTCTGAAGTGTGCTACCCTCTCCTTCCTGGAAGCTGGTCCTTTTACCAGTAGTACTTGGTTGTCCCTCCCCTGTGTGTTCCCTTAGCACCTTTTGTCGTACCTTTACTTAATAGCTGCTTTATTTATCTGTCTCCTCCCCCTAGATGGAGGTCCTAGATTTTTCTTTTAAACTTCTGAATTCCTGTTTCATTGGATGAATGCTTGTGGAATTATGTTGCTGAAAATGGTGTTAATCATTAAAAACTGGGTAGGAGATACCCAAGGGTATTGCTCATGTGGACGTGGATTCTGTCTGTTTTGCTGACTGCTGTACATTTAGTGCTGGGGCAATGAGCTGTGCATAATAGGTGCTCAATAAATACTTGATGAATGACTGAGTGGACATCCATGTGCCAGCCTCTGCTCACTCTTTCCTCTGCTTCCCTTGGGCAAATCCCTTAACATGTTTACCATGGGCAAATCCCTTAACATGTTTCCCTATGGCCTTCCTTCCTCTAACTGCATGCTCAAGAAATGCCAAATACTTAGGAAATTCACTCATTCATTCATTCTAAACAAATGTAATAATAAAGAAACGTAGATAATTTCTCTCCAAGCTAAATAGGATTCATTGCGCAATGTTTTTGTTCATTCACACTTCTGTTTTCCTTTCTTTAATGGGAATTTTTGAGGTTACTTTATTACTGGGCCCCTGAATCTTTAATAAACAAGACACTGATTATTTAATAAACAAGACACAAGGTCTAGAATATCACTTCTGTAAACAACTGAAGCAGAAGCCCTGCAGAGTGAGAAAAGTCTAGTATAGCAATAAAGCTGATATTTTGTAATGTTTCATTTGGTTGAACAGGCAGTCATAGCTGCTGTATTATTCGACTGTACGGATGCAGTTTTGGGGTTTTGTGCTCACCACTGAGTTTGTAGAAATGTCAGGCTCCAGCACAGACACGCTCAACACTGGAACATCTAGTTTATCATCTTAAGCCTAGAATTGTTAACGGTAACTGCGAATCCCTCCGTCCTTACATCTCAGCCTTCCTCGTTCTGTCTGATTCCCCAGTACCTGCATGTGTTTGAACCTGCAGGAGAAGGACATTGGGAGATGCTAAGTATTGCATCTGCAGAAGCTGTAAGACTTGACGAAGAATATTTAAAATAATGTTTTTTAGTGATATGAGTCATTTTCCCTCCATTTTTTTTTTTTTGCGGTACACGGGCCTCTCACTGCTGTGGCCTCTCCCGTTGCGGAGCACAGGCTCCGGATGCGCAGGCTCAGCGGCCGTGGCTCACGGGCCCAGGCGCTCCGTGGCATGTGGGATCTTCCTGGACCGGGGCACGAACCCGCATCCCCTGCATCAGCAGGCGGACTCTCAACCACTGCGCCACCAGGGAAGCCCTTTGACATACCTTTGATAGGTATATCTTTAACACTTGATGAATCTGCCAGGCCCAGCTTCCTCTTCCTGTATAATGTTTCTTCCTAGTTGTGTCCCTCTGTTCTCTAGCCAGTATGGACTTCAGGGAGGCCAATTAATTTAATATTAGCCTAAGAAAAGTAGGAATCTGATACACAGTCATTATCGAATATTAGAAAGTCATACCAAAATTATTTTGTATTTGTTATTTTTTCTTTAGGGGGGACAACTAGTTTATCTGCACAGAATCTTTTAGGTTTATTGCCTTCCCCTAAGTAAAGCATCCACTAAAAAACAGCATGTAAGTAAAATTTTGCTTTATAAATTATATAACTTAGGAGGTGATTAATTATTGTAAATATATAGGACTCAACACTTTAAAAAGAATCCCACAAGTATCTTCTCAAAATATCCAGATTTCTTAGTACATTTTGAATGTTTGAGTTTAGAGAAGCAGCTTACTTGTTTTAATTTCCCTAACATTTGTTCAAACTGCATTACCTTACTGATACATTTTTTAAATTTTGAAGAAATTATAAACTCACAGTAAGTTGCGAAAATAGTAGAGTCCCATGTACCCTTCACCTATCACTCTTGACCAGTGGTAATATCTTACATGACTATAGTACAATACTGATTTATATACTTTATTACTAAAAGCACAGTGATCTTGCTAGCCTTGAAAAATGTTGACAAATACAAGAATGTTGATATTTTTGTTCTCCCCAGAGAGTGAAGAGGTTAGATTCTATACTTTGTTTCCATGGGCCAGCAGACCAAGGGTCTGTTCCTTCCCTTAATTTTATGTGAAAAGGGCAACAGGTAACTACGCAAATGGCTGTAAGTCTTAAGAAAATAAATGTTTACTGTCACTCCTAGGAATTCTAAGACTTCATTATCAAGTGAAAGAATGATAATATGTTTTTTTATGTTTCCTTATTCTCTTTGTCCTAGAAATCCCTCAGTAAATTCATAATCAGATCTTCTTGATTAAAGCCTGGGTTTCTCTGACTCTAAAGCCCAAGTTCTTTTCCTGTGGCACACTGCTCATTAAAACACAGTGATTTAGATGATAAATGCCACAGTTAAGTAAACAAGTATGAAATAAAAATAAACTCAGTTATTTTTAGAAATATCATTGTCGATTGATTGCCTAATAATTTTATTATATTCAACTTGCTCTGGGAACCTACTTCTTATTTCCCAAAATGATAATACACTGTAAGTAGATTCTCAAATGATGCTATAATGTATATTAATAATTCTATACTCTTTTCCTAATTATTTATTAAATGTTTTATTGTATGCTGTCCTGAGTACTCTGGTAGATACATGGATGTTTTAAGACATGCATAGTCCTGCTCTCAATAACTTTATAATATAATGGAGATAAGATGGATGCATAAATAATTGAACAGTATGTGATTAGTCTGTCTGAGGGGTACAGAAGTTCTATGGATACTTAGAGAGTAGAAAGATTACTTTTAGTTGAAATGCTTAGGGTAACCCTAAGATGAGGTTTGATCTGAATATCAGGTGGATTGGTAGAAATTCCTTGGTGAAAACTGTGAGATTTACTTATATCAGAATTACAGAAAATTATAAAATCAATCGATTTCACCATCAATGAATCAGATGAGGTCTCTTGGGAAAAAATTAGTCTGAGTTTATTATTTAAGTAATGAAGAAAAGGAATAAGGATAAAGTAAAACATTTAGAAGAAAACATATTTTTAACATGAAAACCTTAGCTTTGCTCCTGAAGCATTTTACAACTAGGTCACCATGAAAATCGTACTAAATATGACTTCCCTAGCATGTATTCTTTTTAAAGGTAACTTGATCTGTTGGATTGATGACAGACATGCTTTATGTATTTCATTTCATTTGCTAAGTCCAGAAATAAATTAGATGAGTTACCTCTTTGGTCAAGATGAAAACTGATTTGTTGCTGTTTTATTATTTCTGAAGTCTGACCAGTGTTTAAAGTATTTTTATTATCTCGGAGTGAAGTAGCATTGAAAAATTTATCTTGACATTGTGAACTTCAGCATTGCTAAGAGATAGCTGTTGGTGGTGGGCTTAAAGCAAAGGCTGGAGAAGGAAGGGAAAGGACAGTGTGGGTGAGTGGAAACACCATGAGGGGGGAACAGGGAGAGAGAGAGAAAATAAAGAGTTCCCTGTAAAAGGGACTTGTTCTGCTCAGGTCATTCAGTCTAGCAGATGCTGACCTATACCTAGTCAAACCTGGAGCATTTCCGAAAGCTCGTTTCTTCGTCAGACTTATAAAAGAGCAGAAAATGTTGAGTTTGCTTCAGTTATACAATAAATATTAATGAAAAATGGTGTCATAACATGCATTTGTATTCTCTGCCTCCTTTTCCACAGAGACCTAGATTTAAATCTGAATCACCAGAGTAAATAAGTTCAGTGATTCCCAGCTTGAGTTAGGTTACATAACCACTACATGCGTTGGCATAGGTGTTTATACTTTAAGGAGGATATGCGGAACCCTGACGTGACATGGCAGCTGCGGAAAAGGCATTAAGGCCACCATAGCACCAACATGCACTTGTGTAGTTGGGAGAGGGCAGGGGGAAAATGTGCTGAATAGCCTTTCTGAGATGGTAATACCAGTGATGTCTATTCATAGCTAGGGGTATTGTGTCTTTCTTAGAAAGCTTATTCTTTCTTCTCTTTATGGATTTTCATGAACTCTGATTTTTCTCAGCCTAATGCATTGATCAGAAATGAGCCATTTTTGACTGCTGTTTGCCAGCATTAAGAGATCTTTAAAAGGATCCCCATATTCTAACCTTTCTTCTTGCTACTCTGCTTGTTGACACCCACTTTAGTGCAGAATTTAATAGTTGCTTTGCATATCCTAATGTCATCCAACAAAGCATCATTCCAGTCCAGTGAAGTTCTGTTGAGTGCTTTTTTTTTTTTTTTTTTTTTTTTTTTTTTTTTTAAGGCTCAGCGGCCGTGGCTCACGGGCCCAGGCGCTCCGCGGCATGTGGGACCTTCCCGGACCGGGCACGAACCCGTGTCCCCTGCATCGGCAGGCGGACTCTCAACCACTGTGCCACCAGGGAAGCCAGTGAGTGCTATTTTAATGGAAGAAGACTGGTTGCACTTCAGGACCTAATTGTTAATTTGGTCTTGTTAGTTAACATTAAGCAAGCATACATTATAGACAGTAATCACACCTGGATGTGCTTTCTTGTGTTTTGTTAAAGTTTAGACATGCTCTTACATGATTAATGTAGTGGTGGCACTGATTTGTAGTAAATTTTTTTATCTCATTTTTCTAAGTAGCAGAGTTAAGTACTATGCACAGGTTTTGAGTTAGACTTGCATTTTGTCATCAATTATCATTAAGAGATCAATAAAAAAGTCCTGTTTTTATTTAAAAAAAAGTTTAAAGATGGCAGAGTGACTAGTAAAAAATGCTATAGCTTATTGGAGTTACAATTAAAACTAAATTTCATTATTATTTTCCTCTTGGGACTTCAAATCACTAGAAAATGTCTATGAACAGCAATTTAGAAGATAAATTGGCCAGATGACTGAAATAGAGAAGTCCTACCAATGTAAACAAGTAGTAAGGTGAATTTTTAAAAGATAAATATTAAACATAGTGTTTGAGAAAAGTGTTATAGTAATATTAAGTTAGAATAGAGGGAAATAATTACCTGGTGAATAGTTAAAAGCAGATGAAATTAATCTATCATGTGAGCTGCATTTTGCCTTGTGTTTATCGACTAGTATGGAGTGTTTTGGGGAAATGGGACTTAAGACTCACATTATACTTGGTTTTCTTCGAGTAAGGTCCTGCCTGGCAGTTGTCATTCCACAGTGGCTTTATTACACTGTAAGATGAGTACATTTGACACTGTTTTACTAGCCATCTGAATCCTTGATTTGTTTTGTTTGTTTTTTTTTCATTCAACAAGAGAATATTAACTGTCTACTTTGGGTTCTGAAAATAATAAGATGATAAGATACTATTTCTCCATTCAAAGAGCTAGTAATCTAGTTTAGTTTATGAACAGATAATTATTAAATAATGTGGTAATGACATCTGCTTTGAGGTTTTATTGGCTTTCCTTTCTAGCCACAGTATTTGGAGTTCCTTATTATCCATTGTACTTGTTCTTACTGCAGCCCTCTTGGCTTATAAGAGGCCTGAGGTAAATACACACAGCTTTTTCCTTGAATCTTGGGCTATTTTGCAGTTTTTTGTTATGTCCATAATGATCCCATTTGTAACTTGATCTTTAGTTAGGAATCAAGGTAGAGAAAGCCAGGAGGGGAAACACCTTTAATGAGGATCTACTATTAATAACAAAGCTAGACTTTGGAGAAAATAATGGAAATCCCATTTTTTGGCAATAGATGGAATTAGAAATTTAATCATGTTTCATAAAGAAGAATTTAGCATTGATCAAAAGAGATACTAATTTATATGATTAGATGTATATACTTTATTACTTTGATGTACCTTATTGTTTTGTGTCAAGAAATTTCTGCTTGAACTCTTGGGAATGAAATGGTCATTTCTGTATGCTATAATAGAATATAGTTATAAAATGTGATTTTTTTTCTCTAGTTTTAGAAATTATAATCTGATGATGTAAAAAAAATTTTGGCATGTAAATGTCCAGGATTCATATGATGTTATTTTAATATCACTGTATTACAAAGTTTCCAGTTCATACCATTTAGAAAAAATTTCTCATTTGTTTATTTGTTTCTAAATTATGTTAAGTTTGTATACTTTTACCATATCTCAAGATTTGATAGAGTTTTATTGTGTTTGTGATATGACAGAGCATGGCCAAGTTTTAGAGTAGGGTCGAGCTTACTGTTATACAGGACAGACTAGAATGAGTCCACATTTGAAAGATTGCTGCATGTTAGAGCCAATCTCACCTAAACTACAGGTGTTTGAGAAAAAGTTCTCTTTGGTAGCCCATGTCAGGGATTGAACAGGCAGAGAACAATCTGCACAATCTATTGCTAATGGGAATTCAAGGTGAAGAAGCACATAGAATTGAGAGAGAGAGAGAGAAATTAATGAGTGAGTTCATAAATTTATACATATATTTATATGATTGGCTGCCAGAGAATTTTGTCTGGGTACTGGACTCTAGATAATGGCCTGATACCAGTCCTTGGGATTGGGACTGATAATCGAAAGTAGGCGTCCCAGTACTAGGAAGACACCAGGCAGGGACCAGACTAGGAATCTCCAGAAGTGTTAGAACAGAGGCCTAATTACAATAACTGAGGTATAAACAGGGCTAGAACAGCAGAGAGGGTAAGAGTAGAACGCAGTGGGTATCAGAACAAGCTAGGAACCCTAGTAATCTAATCTGGGATGTAAAGGCTGGGTGAATTAATGTTAATAGTGACTTGATCCAGAATTGAAGATTAGGGCTGAAACTGCTTAAGCATCCCTTGTCAGAAGTCTATATCTAGGATATAAGTGACTGGAGAAGCAAGGCACATGGAGAGCACAGACAGACTAGGCTTGAAATTTTTTTTATATACTATTGTCTTTTAAGGACAGAATTCATTTTCATTGTTAATCAGTAATCATTCACTTTGCTTTGTTGGCACTAGTATGGGATCACGAGATGCAGAGAACTGCTGACATTTCAGAGTAATGTCTTAACACGGAACTGGTGCTAAAATGAACAGACTGAAGCTTTGGGGTAAATGTGCTTTCTTGCAAAGTAGGAGGATATGAAAAAGCACGTTAGGCATGAGAGTTCTAATGTCACAATTCTGAAGGCAAAAGTACACTATGTTAGTTTAGTTTTTGAGCAGGCTAAGAGGAAGCAAGGAAAATGTACGATTATGATAATTTGACGTTAAAATGAGAACCTTGCATACCTTTTTACTTCCTAGAAGAAGTCAGTAGCATTTTGGGGTTTCAGTCAGCTGATACTCACCAACTTAAGGGGGACCAAAAGGCAGTTTTGGAACCCATACTGGAAATTGATGAATGGAATGAGTGGGGCTTGAACAGAAGAAACCAGAGCAGCTCTTGGGAGCTCATCAGCAGGAGTTTTTATACCTTCTTTCCAGACCCCTGCCATTAATGTGACTTCACTGTAAAGATTTATTCTCTGCCTTGCCTTTTCAATTTTTATATTCCAACAAGAAATTATTAGATTAGTCCTTTTCAGCTCAGGGATCTGTCTCCTAGATCCAGAGGACCCACGGTTATGATGTACAGTCATAACCCCAGGAGTCTGCCCCTGTGTGGTGGGGACCATCCCCACAGAAAGAGAAATGGAAAGCCAGGCAGCCCTCCTAGGGGGTGTTTAGAAGATCTCACCCATTAGTAGTTTAACTACCCCTTTTCCTTCCCTTCTCTTCTTTCCACTCACTTCCCTCCCCACTTGTATAAATGTTGAGATAACCCTGCTATATCCCATCCATGGAGGCAACTTTTCTAGTGGGAGAAAATCTAAATGCAAGCTGAAGTGCCATATTCAGAAGCAGTACCATAGGGCTACTGATTCGGGATGATATCATACTGCCCCTGGTTCCACTGTGATTCTATCTTGATATTTTACAACGTAAATTTAATTCCTGCTAACTTGCCATCTTCATGATTGAGAGAAAGGAAATAAAAAGAAAATGTATTTAAAGGGAAAGATGGGGGTACTTACCATCTACCAGTGACTAGTATGGAAACTAATGGTGACTACAATCCTTAATATTGTATCAGTGCACACACCCTGACCTGTTTCACTTCAGATTTCATACCTTCTGTTAGCATCTCGGCTTATCAGGATTCTTTTCCTCACAACCTGACCCAGTCCTTCATTCTTGAAAGCGTCTGAGCTCCTTGTAGCTCTGACTGTATGGTATTGTGATAGGCTTCCACTAACCTTAACACTACATAGTACTACCAGAACTTACTCCAGTGGATTCCCCTGAGTTCTTCTCATGGTCTTCCTAGCCCCCAAAGGTAGAGTAGCAACCTCTCTTCCCCTTGATAGTCATGGACAGTCATTCTTAACCCATCCTGTAGCCTTCATTTTTGCTTGTTTTTCTACTGTCATGAAGAAATCAAACTGAACATGATAAGCTCAGCTTTCAGTGGAGTAAAACAGTTATTCTGTCTCCTGGTAGAAGTATTTTTTTTTTTTTTTTGGTACTAAAACTTCTAGGTCAGCAGATTCCAGAGTTCATAAGATAAAAAGCAAAACTTTGAGAGCAGAAAAGACACCACTCCACTATTACTGTTTGGTTCCCACATCCAATATATTCTGGAGATGGGAGACAGCATATTTTGGTAGATGGTTCTGAGCCCATTTTGTATCCTGCAGGACAGCACCCAAAATTCAGAAGTTTTTAGCTCTGGCAATAACTCTTACATCAAGCTTCTATAATCATTGCTTCCTACTGTGGGGACACCTGTGTCTGAATAAGAGTATTTGATAAGATTAATCAGGCCATGTGCATCTGCCCATTGCCATTTGAAGTGAATTCCTGGATCAGACGCCATGTGATTTATAGGAAGCATTCAGTTAATCCTGCATAGTGGTGCTGGCAGAGGCAAATTCAGAATTGGTGACTCTCACAGCAAGGATCGCCGTCACCATTTCTGTAATCCAAGGGGCTTGATGCCTGCTAAGAGGTAGTGCCTGTGGGGGACTCAGGCAATTGGCTTCTCAATAGTAGAGGCAGTGAGGTCAGTCTTAGTGAGTCAATGTAATTGATCCCTTGCATAACTGCTTCTCCTGCCAGCTGCTTGTGGTTATTTTCATGAAACCACTGAGCAAGGACTAGGCTGGCTAGAGAGGGAGTATGACTTGATCTATGATGAGGGTCATCTTGTCTACTCGATTATTAACAGGCTTTATATTTTGATTTGTTTGCATTGATTGGCAATGGCAGGGTTCTGGTGAGGAATTTTTTTACTGCGGTTCTGTTGTGAGAGGTTCTTTCAAATAGCCATTCCCTAAATCTCCCTATTAGTTTTATCTCTGATCTTTTTCTTTAAGGCCATTGATCATGGCACAGAAAAGGGAAGGATTGTAGGCACTCTAGCTACTCTTAAGAAGTGTCTACAACAGAAATAATAATATATTCTGTAAGTTCCCAAAACTTAAGATTTCAAGTCACATCCAATGGCTGTGTTAAATTTTAACCTATTTTTGTCTTATTTGACTCAAATCTTTTCCCCTTTTGATTTCATGTTTTACAGTTCCTCAATCATAAAAGCCTCATTTAAAAACTTTAAAAAATTTTGGTTAATAGAATTTTAAAATGTCATATATCCTGTATTTGTGATGGCGTGTGTGTGTATGTGTGTGTAGCTATATGTACTCATTTGAGCAGAGAAAATGTCTAAAGACTGTTAAAGACTATCTTTGGGGCATGGGTTAGGGCAAAAGAAGAGTTGGTGTTGTGGTGGAGAGCAGTATTATTGTTTCGCTTCAAAAAATGTGTTCTACTTGACATTTCATACTCTACTAAGCGTGTATTTTTATTAATATGAAAAATGCCAACATATGATTTTTGTTTCTTATAATGTTAGGAGAGATAATTTTGGGATGATTAAGGACTAAAAATAGTACTTACATATAAAGCTATCTGTGCTGCCAACAAAAGCATATGAAATTTTTGTTTAAATTGAAGTACAGTTGATTTACAATATTGTGTTAGTTTCAGGTGTACAGCAAAGAGACTCATCTGTGTGTATGTGTGTGTGTATATATATATATATATATATATTTCAGGTTATTTTCAATTATATTTTATTATAAGATATTGAATATAGTTCCCTGTGCTATACAGTAAATCTTTGTTGCTTATCTATTTTAAGTATATGTGATGTTTTAAATTTTTTTAGCATATGTATTTGACAATCAGATGCTTATTGAAAGGCATTGCATGAATTAGTTTTTTATGTAATTACACTAAAGTTGAATCTCTTTGCTTTTCTCATCAACATAAAGTTTCCACTTAAAACTGTAATTGACAAAAAGTATAATATATCCTAATCTGAAATGCCTAGAATTCAGAGGTCGAATTGCAATAAGGAATTGCAGAAGAGAGGCCTTCAACACATTATTTTCCTTTGCTAATTTTAGTTTTCATGCCTGGGCATCTGATAGGATCCGGATGCTATGAAGGGCTCTTAAAGTATATGGATATATTTTCTAGTTTTTAGTATTTGCAGACCATTTTGTATCATCTTCAGACTACTAGTTGATGATTTTGTCACCTTTCAAAGAACCATCCATTATCTAGCTCCCTCTTTCTCTTTTTAAATAAACCTATTCCTTTGAGTATATACATAAATAAAAATGAAGAAATTGTAGGTGTACAGCTCAATGAATTTTTTCTAAATGAACATTCTGTACCATTAAAAAAATGAAAAGGTTAGCCAAAGACTGGGAAAAATATTTGCAAAACATATATCCAGCAAAGCATTTGAACCACAATATCTTAAGAACTCTCATAATTTAATAATAAGACAAAGAACCGTGTCAAAAAATGGGCCAAGGATTTCAACAGACATTTCACTGTGGGTATATGAATGGCCAATACATACCACATAGAAAGATATAAGTACATAGAAGGATGCTTAACATCACTAATCATCAAGGAAATGGAAAACTTCCCTAACATGGGAAAGGAAATAGTCACCCAAGTCAGGAAGCACAGAGAGTCCCATACAGGATAAACCCTAGGAGAAACACACCAAGACACATATTAATTAAACTAACAAAAATTAAATTCGAAGAAAAAATACTAAAAGTAGCAAGCAAAAAACAACAAATAACATACAAAGGAATTCCCATAAGGTTATCAGCTGATTTTTCAGTGGAAACTCTGCAGGCTAGAAGGGAGTGGCAGGATATACTTAAAGTGATGAAAGAGAAAAACCTACAACCAAGATTACTCTACTCAGCAAGGATCTCATTCAGATTTGATGGAGAAATCAAGAGCTTTTCAGACAAGTAAAAGCTAAGAGAATTCAGCACCACCAAACCAGCTTTACAACAAATGCTAAAGAAACTTCTCTGGGTGGGAAACACAAGAGAAGAAAAACCCACAAAAACAAACCCCAAACAATTAAGAAAATGGTAATAGGGACATACATATCAATAATTACCTTAAATATAAATGGAGTAAATGCTCCAACCAAAAGACACAGACTGGCTGAATGGATACAAAACCAAGACCTGTATATATGCTGTCTACAAGAGACCCACTTCAGACCTAGGGACACATACAGACTGAAAGTGAGGGGATGGAAAAAGATATTCCATGCAAATGGAAATCAAAAGAAAGCTGGGGGCTTCCCTGGAGGCGCAGTGGTTGAGAGTCCGCCTGCTAATGCAGGGAACACGGGTTAAAAAGAAAGCTGGGGGCTTCCCTGGTGGCGCAGTGGTTGAGAGTCCGCCTGCCGATGCAGGGGACACAGGTTCGTGCCCAGGTCTGGGAAGATCCCACATGCTGCGGAGCGGCTGGGCCCATGAGCCATGGCCGCTGAGCCTGCATGTCCGGAGCAGCTGTAGTAGCAATACTCATATCAGATAAAATAGACTTTAAAATAAAGACTGTAACAAGAGATAAGGAAGGACACTACATAACAATCAAGGGATCAATCCAAGAAGAAGATATAACAATTATAAATGTTTATGCACGCAACATAGGAGCATCTAAATAAATAAGGCAGATGCTAACAGTCATGAAAGGAGAAATCAACAGTGACGCAATAATAGTAGAGGACTTTAACACTTCACTTACACCAATGAACAGATCATCCAAACAGAAAACAAATGAGGAAACACAAGCTTTAAATGATACGATAGATCAGATAGATTTAATGGATATTTATAGAACATTCCACCCGAAAGTGGCAGAATACACTTTCTTCTCAAGTGCACATGGAACATTCTCCAGGATAGATCACATCTTGGGTCACAAATCAAGCCTCAGAAAATTTGAGAAAATTGAAATCACATTAAGCATCTTTTCTGACCACAACGCTATGATATCGGAAGCCAATACCAGGAAAAAAAACAGTAAAAAACACAAACACATGGAGGCTAATCAGTGCACTACTAAATAACCAAGAGATCACTAAAGAAATCAAAGAAGAAATAAAAAAAATACATAGAAATGAATGACAACGAAAACACGAGGACCCAAAACCTATGGGATGAAGCAAAAGCAGTTCTAAGAGGGAAGTTTATAGCAATTCAATTTCACCTCAAGAAACAAAAATCTCAAATAAATGATCTAACCCTACACCTAAAGCAACTAGAGAAAGAATAAAGAAAACCCAAAGTGAGTAGAAGGAAGGAAATCATAAAGATCAGAACAAAAATAAGTGAAATAGAAGCAAAGAAAACAATAGCAAAGATGAATAAAACTAAAAGCTGGTTCTTTGAGAAGGTAAACAAAATTGATAAACCCTTAGCCAGCCTCATCAAGAAAAGAAGGGAGAGGATGCAAATCAATAAAATTAGAAAAGAAAAAGGAGAAATCACAACTGACACTGCAGAAATACAAAGGATTATAGGAAACTACTACAAACAACTATATGCCAATAAAACGGACAACCATGAAGAAATGGGCAAATTCTTGGAAAGGTACAATTTTCTAAGACTGAACCAGGAAGAATTAGAAAATATAAACAGACGTATCACAAGTAATGCAATTGAAACTGTAAATAAAAATCCTTCAACAAACAAAAGTCCAGGACCAGGTGGCTTCACAGGTGAATTCTATCAAACATCTAGAGAAGAGCTAACACCCATCCTTCTCAAACTCTTCCAAAAAATTACAGAGGGAGGAACACTCCCAAATTCATCCTCAAAGCCACCATCACCCTGATATCAAAACCAGAAAAAGATATCACAAAAAAAGAAAATTATAGACCAGCATCACTGATAAACTAGATGCAAAAATCCTGAACAAAATACTAGCAAACAGAATCCAACAACATATTAAAAGGATCATATATCATGATCAAGTGGGATTTATCCCAGGGTTGCAAGGATTCTTCAATATATGCAAATCAATCAGTGTGATACACCATATTAACAAGTTAAGGAATAAAAACTATATGATCATCTCAATAGATGCAGAAAAAGCTTTTGACAAAATTCAACACCCATTTATGATAAAAACTCTCCAGAAAATGGGCATAGAGGGAACCTACCTCAACATAATAAAGGCCATATATGACAAACACACAGCAGACATCATACTCAGTGGTAAAAAACAAAGCATTTCCGCTAAGATCAGGAACAAGACAAATGTCCATTCTTGCCACTCTTATTCAACATAGTTCTGGAAGACCTAGCCACGGCAATCAGAGAAAAAAAAGGAATAAAAATTGGAAAAGAAGTAAAACTGTCAGTGTTTGCAATTGTCATGATACTATACATAGAAAATCCTAAGGATGCCACCAGAAAACTACTAGAACTAATCAGTGAATTTGGTAGGGTTGCAGGGTACAAAATTAATGTACAGAAATCTCTGGCATTCCTATACACTAACAACGAAAAATTGGAAAGAGAAATTAAGGAAACAATCCCATTTACCATTGCAGCAAAAGGAATGAAATACCTAGGAATAAACCTGCCTAAGGAGGCAAAAGACTTGTACTCAGAAAACTATGGAACACTGATGAAAGGAATCAAGGATGACATAAACAGATGGAGAAGTATACCATGTTCTTGGATTGGAAGAATCAGTATTGTGAAAATGACTGTACTACCCAAAGCAATCTACAGATTCAGTGCAATCCCTATCAAACTAGTAATGGCATTCTTCACAGAATTGGAACAAAAAATTTTACAGTTCACATGGACACACAAAAGACCCCGAATAGCCAAAGCAATCTTGAGAAAGAAAAACGGAGCTGGAGGAATCGGGCTCCCTGACTTCAAACTATACTACAAAGCTACAGTAATCACGACAGTATGATACTGGCATAAAAAAGAGAATTATAGATCAATGATACAGGATAGAAAGCCCGGAGATAACCCACACACATATAGTCACCTAATTTACGACAAAGGAGGCAAGAATATACAATGGAGAAAAGAAAGCCTCTTCAATAAGTGGTGCTGGGAAAACTGGACAGCTACATGTAAAAGAATGAAACTACAACACTCCCTAACACCATACACAAAAATAAACTCAAAATGGATTAAAGACCTAAATGTAAGACCATACAGTATAAAACTCTTGGAGGAAAACATAGGGAAAACACTCTTTGACATAAACCACAGCAAGATCTTTTTTGACCTACTTCCTAGGGTAATGAAAATAAAAACAAAAATAAACAAATGGGACCTGATTAAACGTAAAAGCTTTTGCACAGCAAAGGAAACCATAAACAAGAAGAAAAGACAGCCCTCAGAATGGGAGAAAATATTTGTAAATGAAACAGTGGACAAAGGATTAATGTCCAAAATATACAAACAGCTCATGGAGCTCAATATCAAAAAAACAACCCAATCAAAAAATGGGTAGAAGACCTAAATAGACATTTCACCAAAGAAGACATACAGATGGCCAAGTGGCACATGAAAAGTTGCTCAACATCACTAATTAGAGAAATGCAAATCAAAACTACAATGAGGTATCACCTCACACTGGTCAGAATGGCCATTATCAAAAAATCTAGAAACAGTGCTGGATAGGGTGTGGTGAAAAGGGAATCCTGCACTGTTGGTGGGAATGTAAATTGATACAACCACTATGGAGAACAGTATGGAGGTTCCATAAAAAACTAAAACTAGAACTACCATATGACCCAGCAATCCCACTACTGGGCATATACCCTGAGAAAACCATAATTCAAAAAGAGTCATGTACCACAATGTTCATTGCAGCCCTATTTACAATAGCCGGGACATGGAAGCAACCTAAATGTCCATCGACAGATGAATGGATAAAGAAGATGTGGCACATATACACAATGGAATATTACTCGCCATAAAAAGAAACGAAATTGAGTTATTTGTAGTGAGGTGGATGGACATAGAGACTGTCATACAGAGTGAAGTAAGTCATAAAGAGAAAAACAAATACTGTATGCTAACACATATATACAGAATCTAAAAAAAAATGGTACTGATGAACCTAGTGGCAGGGCAGGAAAAAGACGTAGATGTAGAGAATGGACTTGAGGACATGGTGAGGGGAGGGGAAAGCTAGGGTGAAGTGAGAGTAACATCGACATATATACACTACCAAATGTAAAATAGATAGCTAGTGTGAAGCAGCAGTATAGCACAGGGAGATCAACTTGGTGATTTGCGACAACCTAGAGGGGTGGGATTGGGAGGGTGGGAGGGAGGCTAAAGAGGGAGGGGATATGGGGATATATGTAAGCATATGGCTGATTCAGTTTGTTGTACAACAGAAACTAACGTAGTATTGTGAAGCAATTATACTCCAATGAAGATATATTAAAAAAAAAACAAACAAACATGAAGATACTACTGTACACCCACTAGCATGTCCAAGAATCGAGTCTCACAGTCTTAAGATTGATGAGGATGTGGAGCAACTAGAAGTTTCCTCTCATACATTGCTGGTAAAATGGTATAGCCACTTTAGCAAATAGTTGGTTAGCTTCTTACACAGTTAAACTTATTCCTTATGAGCTGTAAATTCCATTCCTAGGTATATATCCAAGAGAACTGAAAGGATATGTCTGCAAAAAAGCTGATTTTCATAGCAGCATTATTAAAAATGGTTTTAATTTGCTTTTCATGAGTAAATAATATTTACATCCTTTCATCTGCTTGTTTACCATCTACATCTGGTTTATTTTAGAAGTATTGACATCTTTTGCTCTTTTGAAAATTAGGCTTCTTGGGAAATCCCTGGTGGTCCAGTGGTTAGGACTCTGCACTTTCACTGCCGAGGGCGTGGGTTCAATCCATGGTTGGGGAACTAAGATCCCACAAGCCACAAGATGTGGCCAAAAAATAAATAAATAAATAAAATTAGGCTGCTTATTTTATTATTATTGAGTTATAAGAGTTCTTTCTATATTTTGGAAATACCGGTCTTTTAGCTGATACTTGTTTTACAAATACTTTCTCCCATTTTTAAAATAGTGGCTTCATTTTTAGAACAGTGTCTTTTGAAGAACAGAAATTAATTTTTTTTTTTTTGCGGTACGCGGACCTCTCACTGTTGTGGCCTCTCCCATTGCGGAGCACAGGCTCCGGACGGGCAGGCTCAGCAGCCATGGCTCATGGGCCCAGCCGCTCCGCGGCATGTGGGATCTTCCTGGACCGGGGCACGAACCCGTGTCCCCTGCATCAGCAGGCAGACTCTCAACCACTGCGCCACCAGGGAAGCCCCAGCAGAAGTTAATTTTGATGAAATCCAGTTTCTCAGTTTTTTCTTTTATGGTTTGTGCTTTATATCCCATAGAACTTTTTGCCTAACCCAAAGTCACTGATTTAGCACCGTTTTTGTTTTTTTTTTTGCAGTACATGGGCCTCTCACTGCTGTGGCCTCTCCTGCTGTGGAGCACAGGCTCCGGATGCGCAGGCCCAGTGGCCATGGCTCACGGGCCCAGCCGCTCCGCGGCATGTGGGATCCCCCTGGACCGGGTCACGAACCCGTGTCCCCTGCATCAGCAGGCGGGCTCTCAACCACTGCGCCACCAGGGAAGCCCTAGCACCGTTTTATTCTAGAAGTTTGATAAGTTTAAGGTTTTACATTTAGGTCTGTGATCCATTTTGAGTTAAAGGTTGGATGTAATGTGATATATGGGTTGATTGAGTTTTTTTTGTTTTGTTTTGGATTTTTGTACGTGGATGTCCAGTTGTTCCAGCACTGTTTGGTGAAAAGCTTTTCTGTTCTCCATTCAGTTGCTTGACATCTTTGTCAAAAGTCATTTGACCGTGTATGTCTATCTCTGTTTCTGAAATCATTCTTTTCCATTGATTTAGGTTTCTGTCCTTTCACCCGTACTGCACTGTCTTGATTACTGTGGCTTTATAATAATAAATCTTGGTATCATGTAATATGAGTACTCCAGTTTTGTTTTGTTTTGAAATTATTTTGGCTATTCTAGTTTCCTGGCTTTTCTATGTAAATTTTAGAATCATTCTGATGGTTTCCAAAAACAAACAAACAAAAAAATCTACCTGAGTTTTGATTGGGGTTGCATTGAATCTGTAGACAAATTTTGGAGAGGAGTGATAATTTAACTATGTTGAGTCTCCCAGTCCATGAATATGGTATATCTCTTCATTTACTCACATCATCTTTGATTTATCTCATCAGTGTTTTATGGTTTTCAAAATACAAATCTTGCATATAGTTTGTTAGATTTATCCTTAAGAATTTCATGGTTTGGTGGTGGTATTATAAATGGCAATGTAGTGGATTGGCCAAAAAGTTCATTCAGGTTCTTCCATAACATCTTAATGGAGAAACCCAAACTTTTTGGCCAACTCAATATAAATATGTAATTTCCAAGTGTTTCATTGTTGATATGTGGAAACATGATTGATCTTTATATATTGGACTTTGTATACTACAACCTTGTTAAATTCCCTTATTATATCTAGTAGGCTTTTTGTTGTTGTTTTTGTTTTTTGTAGATTCTTTGGGATTTTCTGTCTATATAGACAGTCATGTTGCCTGGAATAACGACAGTCTTATTTCTTCCATAGTAATGTATGCCTTTTATTTCTTTTTTATACCATATAGCACTGGCTAGTTCTTCCAGTATAATGTTAAAGACAGAAAACATTCAGTCTTTTGCCATTATGTATGATGTTAGCTGTATTTGTTTTATTTATTTATTTATTTTTATTTTTGGCTGTGTTGGGTCTTTGCTGCACGTGGCTTTCTCTAGTTGTGGTGAGTGGGGGCTACGCTTTGTGGCGGGGCATGGGCTCCTCATTGCAGTGGCTTCTCTTGTGGTGGAGCACAGGCTCTAGGTGCGTGGGCTTCAGTAGTTGGAGCGAGTGGGTTCAGTAGTTGTGACATGCAGGCCCTAGAGTGTAGGCTCAGTAGTTGTGTCGCACGGGCTTAGTTGCTCTGTGGCATGTGGGATCTTCCCGGACCAGGGCTCGAACCTGTGTCCCCTGTATTGGCAGGCAGATTCTTAACCAGTGTGCCACCGGAAGTCCCTGTATTTGTTTTAAAGATGCCATTTATCAGCTTAAGTTCCGTTGTATTCCTTGTTTACTAAGAGTTTTTTAAATCATGAATGAATGTTGAATTTTGTCAAATGCTATTTTTGCATCTATTGAAATCATCGTATGGGCTTTTCTTTATTCTGTTGATATGGTGAATTATATTGATTAATTTTTGAATGTTGAACCAGCCTTATATTTCCAGGGTAAACTTCAGTTGGTCATGATGTAATATCCCTTTTATATATTGCTAATATTCTGTTAAAATTTTTTGCATCTGTGTTCAGAAAGGATATTGGATTTCTGGTCTTCTTTTCTCTTAATGTTTCTGTCTGGTTTTGGTATTAAGGTGTTGCTAGTCTTATAAATTAATTTGGGAAGAGCTTCCTCCAGTCTCGATTGAGCTGGTTAGTGTAAACACACATATTAGCTTGCTATCTTTTGTGAAAAAATGGCAGGGGTGGGGAGTGGTAAAACGCACTCATATCTGCTTAACTTTACAAAAAGAAGGGGCAGTAGAGAACAAAGATTTATGGGAGGGAATGACACTTCTTAAGGCTATATACCTTTTTATATAGTTTTGACTTTTCAAAGCATATTATCTTCCATATTGAAAATAAAGATGGGAATGGGGAAAGTCCTAAACCACCAGAACAAATGAACCTGATTGTACTATAAATTAGTACTATACTTACATTGAAGGGGAAGAAAGAGTGACTCTAAGTAATTTTTTAACATAATATTTGACTGTTTACCCTCATCCTGGGTAGCGGTAAGAGAGAGGGATTGCAAACAAATCCTGAACTGTTTCCTCTAGAGTTTATTTTTTGTAGTGATATGGACAAAGCAACTCTGGGTCATTTTTAGGTGTATTATGGATTGAGTAAATGTTTTCAGGTTGTTGAAGCTAGGACCTGAGGAAGGAGGGACATACAAATATGCATTGGGAGAAGGGAAAAATGAATCCTATGGGGATGGATTGGAATTGAAGGTATCAGCTTAAATTTATTATTTTTGAAACCAGTATGTATGCGCATATGCACATGCATATGTATGTATGAACATATATGTATATTTATATGCATATGTGTATATGCATGCATGTATTTCCTAGTAGTTCTGTCCAAGAAAAAGGCAAAGAGCAGTGGGCACACCTAACCCCCCAATCTCGATCTCTAATAGTATTCCCAACACAAAGGAACTGGAGTTCCTCAGAGGAATGGCTGATTGCAAGGGTATATACCAGGTGAATCTGTACCTTTTTTTTTAATGCTAGAAAATAAAATGTTTTTGAAAAATATGGGAGCATGTCACAAGCCTGTTGGAGGTCCTACTGGTCTAGTCATCAGATTAGTAATGAATTATGAACCATTAAAAATAGGAATCCATTACCCATAATGATAATAAACTAGTAAATAAATGGACAAATAAAGAAGAGAGCTCTCATGCTTACAGCAGAATTCTGAATTCTAGAGTTGGAAAATCATCATTTTGCAGCTCTTATTAGGCAGGGCAAGAGTCATAACAGAATCTAGGGGAGAAATATTGATGAGGAGCAGGGTATTTCCATAGAGTTAAAGTGTCTCCCCACCACCTGTGTATTATTTGCAAGGTATAAAATAGGGATTAAGCGTTGGTGAAATCCAACAACAACATGGGTACTACGTGAATCTAGATATGATGCCCTGAGGGGATATATCGTCATCTGTGTAGTATTCTGGCCAAGACTACATAAACTGAATCTGGAGGAAACAATAGACAAACCCCACATGAGGAACATTCTACTTAATAAAAAGGGGAGGAGGCTGTACTCTTAAAACAAAACAGAAAACAATGTCATAAAAGATAAAGGCTGCGGAAGTGTTTCAAATTATGGGAGGCTTAAGAAAGATAAGCCTAGGTATTGAATGAACTGCAATACCTGACCCTGGACTGGATCCTATACTGGGTGGGGAGAAAAATACTATAAAATGATTATCATTGGATTAATTGAAATTTCAGTTGGAGTACTGATCCTAAATACAAATATTGTAGCAATGTTCAAATTACTGACAATAACTGTACTGCGGTTATGAAAGAGAATATCTCTAAGGAAATACACATTGAAGCAAAGGCTCAGAGAACCATGATATACATAATTTATCCTCAGTTGCTTTAGGGAAAAAAAAGACAGCTCAAGTGTGTCTGTGTGAAGGGAAAGAAAGTTTATGAGCACAAATGACAAAATAAAGAAGGTAACGTTAACAATTGGTGACTTTGAGTATAAGGGTGATTCTTGTATTCTTATATTTGCAACTTTTCTGTAAGTTTGAAACTATTTCCAAACAAAATAGTTAAAACACTTAAAAGTATCTGTCCTTTATTTTTAGACTTTCTTTATTTATAAAGAGCTCAGTTATTTATCTGGAACAAGTTTGGAATGAACATTTTAATAATATTTTCCTATGTGTGTTGCGGCTCTGCAAACTAACCATTGTTGAATATGATAACAGATGGGAAATAAATGTCACCCTGTGGACAGCCAGAGACTAAAACCTAATCTGGCAGGGGGTTGGGGGGGCGGGGAACCATTTATTATAGTGGTTACTTAAAGTTTATGGAAGTATTGGCTACAACATCTACTGAAGTCTTTGAGTTATTGTTGTTATCACTTAACTATTGAAGAAATATTAGAATGATTCTTTTACATCAATAATCTAGCTATTGTCTCCTGATTATTTATTTTCTTTTGTAAACTCAGAAAGATTGTCATGTTTAGCCCTAAGAGTGTAACTATTCATTTCTTCATTCAAAAAATGTTTATTGAATGCCTACTATGTGCTGGACCCCTTCCTAAGCATTGAAGATGTAGCACGAAACAAAACAAAGCTCTTGCCCTTGTGGATTTTATGTGTTTGGGGGAGGAAATACACAAACAGGAGTAGAAGTGAAATAAATGAATATTAGTAACATTGGAGATAAATAAATCAGGGAAGTGTGTTAGGGATGCTTGGAGCAGAATAGTTACAGTTTAAAATAGACCGAGTAGGAAAGAGTTAACTCAGACATTTGAGCAAAGATCTGAAGATAGCAAGGGAGTGAGGCAGGTGGAGATAATCATCTCAGAATAGCTTTGAGGCAGAGAGGACAGTAAGTGTAAAGGCTCTGAGGCAGGAGTATGCCTAGCCTGTATAAGGAATAGCAAGGAGGTCAGTAGGAAATGAGGTCAGAGCTAATGGGGGCTAAATTATGTAGGTTCTATTTTGCCGTTTTAAAGATTTTGGCGTTTATGAGATGAGAAGCCATTGGGAGATTTTGGGCACAGATGTTACATTGTATGATTTATGTAAGATTATCAGGATCACTGTGGCTGCTTTGATGAAAAAGGGCTGAAATAGGGCAAGGTTAGAAGTTGGGAGGCCAGTTACTAAACTATGGAAAAAAATCCTAGTGAGAGATGATAGTTACTACTACAGTTTCTACGTAGATGATGAGAAGTAGTGACGATTCTGGATATATTTTGTATATAGAGCCAGTAGTATTTGCTGATGGGTTAGAAAGAAGAGTCGGAACTTGAACTCAGCGATCATGGAGAAAAGGAGAAATAAGCAAAGGGAGCTGAGGAGTGGCCAGTGAGATAGGATGAAACCAGGAGAAACTAGGAGTCTTTGTTCTGGAAGCCAGGTAAAGAAAGTATATCAGGGCTTGATGAGTCATGCCGATTGCTGCAGATAGGGCAAGAAAGATGAGATCTGACTGGCTTTTGGATTTTACAATATATATGTAAGTAACTGGTGACTTTGGAGTTTCAGTGCTGTGTTCGGGATCAAAAGTCTAATTGGAGTATATTCAGTTTGAACTGAAGAATACTTGAAGACAGTAAGGACAACTCTTTTCTGACTTCTCACTGAAGAGGGAATCAAAGAAATTGGCCATAATCTAGAGGGGTGTGTGGGGTCAAAAGCTTTGCTGCTGATGTTGTTTATTTTCTAATGATTGGAAATACACACACACACACACACACACACACACACACCACTGGTTCTGCTTTTATTGGGAAGGCAAAATTAAGAAATTGATGACAAAGGAAAGAGAAGTGGGACTTACTAGAGCGATTTCCTTGAATAGTAGGGACATAACATCTAGTATTAAAGTGAAAGAGTTAGACTTTGATGTGGTTTCAGAAAGTTTAAGCACAGTAGAAGGGTACAGATTCAGGTAAGTGGGTGAGTGTGGTTCTGGAAGTTCTTTTCTGATTGCGTACATAGGAGTCAACGCCATCATTGTAGAGTGATCTCGGATTTTATGTGGCTTCCAATTTTTTTTTTCTGTGTGATGCTGTTCATCAGGTGATCTGCCAAGAGTCCTGAGAAGCCATAGGAGGACTATAGCCCTGCTTGTTAACTTTTGTTTTTCAGATATTTAGCTTTTTGTTACTCTCTCCAGTTTACTTAACACTTGGGAAGAGATTCCTAAAACCCTTTTGGGGATATCTGGAAAAAAATTTTTTTCTCATTGATCTTCAAAGAGTATGATTCAAAGGTCCTTAGAATTTACCAGCACAATTTTCATGTTAGGTATAAGAAAACCAACTTAAAGACATAGTTAGGCCAAGGAGGTACAGCTAATTGTCTAGCCAAGCCTGGAATGCAGGTCTCTGTTGTTCTTGTTTATATAATTTAGTTTTGAAATTCAGTTTTTATACCTATGTACATATACATTCATACTCAACGTTTTGACAATAAAGCTAACTTATTCTAAATTGGAGCAAACCAAAGCATGAAATAAAAACACTTAAAATGTCAGGGTCAAAATGTAAGTCTGTCTAAAATGTGATTTAAATTTTGATTTGTATAAAATGGATACCTGAAATTATATTGCATATTGTAATTAGAATGCACTGAAATCATATCAAAGCATTTGCCCTTGGCTAAACTTATACTAAAAGATTACAAAAGAGGATCAGTAATACACCATTTAAAATTTCTGGTACTTTAAGACATCTGTAGATTGTAATAAAATACAAAAATGGGTTGAGAAAAGCATTGGTATTCTAGCTTGCTGTTTCCAGTTCTGTCTGGCTTTCTGCTCTTTCTGCTTCTTTATCTCAATACTTGGCTATACCTGGTAATTCAAAATGGATAAAACCAAATAATCAGCATCCAAAATACATATATAATTTCTATGAAATAATAAGTAAAGGGCAAAAAACTAAGGAGGAAGTGGCTAATAGAAATAAAGAGGCATTTCATAAAAGAGGAAACATGAGTTAGCCAGTAAACCTGAAGAAATGCTCAGTATCATTAATCAACAGAAAAATGCAAATTAAGACTACAGTTAGATGGTTTTACACCCCCAAATTAAGAAGTTGGCATTACTGAATGTTGGAGAGCATGTAGATCAATATGAACTACCTGGTGCTGATGAGATTGTACATTGCTAAACACACTTTGGGAAAAAGAAAAATTGGCGACCTCACAAAAAAATTGAAAACACATATATTCCTCAACTCCTAGGCAAGTACTTAAGAGAAACGTTGGCACATGTGGAACAGATGTGTATGAGAACTTTCATAACAGTAATGTTCATAATAGCAAAACGAAACAAAACCTTGGGAGAAAATAAGGTGCTATCATAAAGAGAATGAATAATTCAGTCATGGTGTATTTACACAATGTAGAATTATTCTGCCCTGAAATGAATGAACTACAACTATATGCAACATTTAGTTGCATATGTATCATGAATACATCTTGAAAACATAATATTGAATGAAAAACAATGAAAGTGTTGTTGAAGGATATGTACACATGTGATATGCTTTCTAAAAATCAGAGGAATGATAAACACAAAACATAGGATAGCAATTACAGAGGACTGAAGAGATGAGAGAGGTGGCGTATAGGACAGGGAAGAGCAAATCAGTAAAACATTACCAGCAACTTATATTTAGGTTCTCGTGTTGGGTGACAACCAACATGTTTTACGTAAGTTGGTAGTTAATATATTAAAAAAACAGTGCAGGTATATTCTGATGTTACGATTTAGGAGACATGTCATCACTTCTGCCTACTTTCTCACTGCCAGTTGAATCCCAAACATCACTCAGAATTTCACTAGAGGGATCTTGTTTTAAAATCTTATATCTCATTAAGCATGTGTCTGCCATCTGACAAGCCACTCAATAACAACTTGGATGAATAACTGAATGAATGATTTGGGAAAATAGTTTAGAATTTTTCTTAGAAACCACCTAAGAGGTAGATTTCTTTTTAAAATAAATTTATTTATTTATCGTTTTGGCTGCATTTGATCTTCGTTGCTGTGCATGGGCTTTCTTTAGTTGTGGCGAGCTAAGACTACTCTTTGTTGCAGCACGCAGGCTTTTCATTGCAGTGGCTTCTCTTGTTGCAGAGCACGGGCTCTAGGTGCATGGGCTTCAGTAGTTGTGGCACGTGGACTCAGTTGTTGTGGCTTGTGGACTCTAGAGCACAGCCTCTGTAGCTGTGGCGCACAGCCTTAGTTGCTCTGTGGCATGTGGGATCTTCCCGGACCAGGGCTCGAACCTGTGTCCCCTGCATTGACAGGTGGATTCTTAACCACTGCACCACCAGGGAAGTCCCAGAGGTAGATTTTTTTTACGGGATCCTCCCAGACCGGGGCACGAACCCGCATCTCCTGCATCGGCAGGCGGACTCCCAGCCACTGCGCCACCAGGGAAGCCCTATTTTTTATTTTAACTTAGAACATATCAATTCAGCTCTATACCACATTTATCTTCAACTACTCCTAGAGAAATAACATGATTTTTTTTTCTTTTTTGCTCATATTTGGTTCTCCAAAAAGAAACATTGTGATCTATGATGTACAGATGAATACTGGACTAGAGTGGGAAGAATTAGGTTCTGAACCTGGCTCTGCCACTAAATAACTGTGTTGTCGTTGATTCTTTGCATAACTTTTCCTGGTCTCGGCTTCCTCACCAGTAAAATAAAAAAGCTGAACCAGATGGTCTGTAGAGATCAGTTTTGAATGACTCTATATTCTCCTTTGAAGTTTGAATAGCAGATTTTATCTATCTTAAATAAAGTGTTGTCTTGTGTTCCAGTATGAAGCCATTGGCAAGAAATAAGGAGGTAAAGAGAGAATTAGTAGGAAATGAACAGCTCATAAAAAACATTCTGAAAATAAACTGGGCTTTCTTTTTTTTTTCTTTCATCACAGGTATAATACTTCTCCTCGTCTGCTTCAGGAAGAAAGTGCCTGCCACTACTATTGTATCTACGCAGGTTCATGCCAGCCCAGAACATAGAATCAGGTCAGTTTTAGGATTGTTTTGTCTGTTGAACAAGAAGCCAGGAACAGAATCATGATAATCTTTGCTGCCTCGTTGCATTGTAACTGAACTGTGACTCGGAAAGGCTGGGTTTTAATCCTTCTTTACCACTGATGGCTGGGTAAACTAGACAAACCTCCTTTCCTGGATGGCTTTTAGTTTTTTGCACCAAAAAAAAAAAAAAAAAAGATATATTGGAATATATTTCAGTTTCAATTTTGGCTTTAAAGCATCATACTTTTATTGTAGACACCTACATAGAATAAAATCATGTTATTAAAGTTTTTCCTTTTTTTCCTGGAAAAATCTAGTTGTAAACACAGGCTTTGGAACTCTATTGTATTATAGTAACTTTGAGTGACTAGTTTGAATAATGAACTATGTTGTGAGGCACTTGAGAGTACTATGGCTACTTAGTTGCCTGAGTTTTAGTGTTTTACTTTGCTCTATTGTTACTGAAAAGTTTCTTTTTCTTTTTTTTTTTTTTTTTTTTTTGCGGTACGTGGGCCTCTCACTGTTGTGGCCTCTCCCGTTGCGGAGCACAGGCTCCGGACGTGCAGGCTCAGCGGACCATGGCTCATGGGCCTAGCCGCTCCGCGGCATGTGGGATCTTCCCAGACCGGGGCACGAACCCATGTCCCCTGCATCGGCAGGCAGACTCTCAACCACTGCGCCACCAGGGAAGCCCCGAAAAGTTTATTTATTTTTAAACAACAGAAATTTATTTTCTCAACAATTCTAGAGGCTGGAAGTCCAAGATCAGGGTGTCAGTGTGGTTGGATTCTGGTGCAAGCTCTCTTCTGACCTGTAGATGGTCACCGTCTAGCTTTGTCCTCACAAGGCAAAGAAAAGGAGAAAGAGAGGGAGATCTCCCTTTACCTCTTCTTATCATATCAGTTTAGGGCCCCACTCCTATGACCTCATTTAACCTTAATAGCCTGCTAAAGACCCTATCTCCAGATACAGTCATGTTGAGGGTTAAGGCTTCAACATATGAATTTTGGGGGAACACAATTCTGTCCATAGTAGCCACCTAGTAGTAAGATTGCTGGGTTGTATGAAATCTGCACTTTCAACTTTTCTAGATATTTCCAAATTGATCTCTAAAGTGGTTGTAATAATTTACACACCCCTAGCAAGTATATAGATGATGGGATTTTTTTAACTAGAAGAACTAAAAAATCCCAAATGGAAGATAGAGGGTATATAGTCTTTTCAAATTGCAACTTCTTTTTCCTATTCCACCAATGTCTGGAAAGTCTTCCAAATAGCTGTTTAAACCTTGGCTTCTGTTAATCAGTTCTTTTGTTTGTAGCCATGGTACTACATGGAGTGCTCTGTTCTCCTCTTTTTTTTTTTTGAATTACTAGTCATTCGATAATGTTCTTGAGCTGTAGAGAGGGTATATTTTTGACCATGTTAGTTCTTTATTGATTGCATGTGACTCAGTTCAAATTAGCTTAAGCAGAAAGGGGAAGTTATCAGCCTTTTGGGCACACCAAAGGATCCAGGGCAGAAATGCAGCTGGGCTGTGCAAGGAGAACCCAGGAATCAAATGTAGTCAGGTCTCTCTCAAGCTCTCAGCAGCATGCCTCTCCTGTGCATGTCTCACTCTCTTTGGCTTTCTCCATGTTTCCATTCTTTGTTATGGGAAGCGTGGTCGCCACCACTGCCCATGATTTATATCTTGTAATTCAGACTCCCAGAGAAAGGCTTACTCTTAAGTACCTAATCCCAGATATTCCAGAAAAAAACTCTGATTCCCTGGACAAGTTTGCAGTGGCTGTCTTGCCATCTTTGTTTCAAGGCCTGTTCTCTGAAAAGGAACTGACTTACTCCTAGTAAAATGCAGATGACCAATAATACAGTATTACTCCTTCCAGGTATATTTGTTAAGCTAAAGGTGTTTTTCTAAATGTTAAGCTAAAGCTGTTTTTCCAAACTGTGTGGAAGTGAAATCTTGTGTTCTAGTATATAAAAATGATTAACCCAGATGCAAGAAAAGTATTAGGAATTGAAAGGTAGTGTTTTAGGTTTCAGGGAGTGGAAGAAAATGAGTAACTATGTAGGTAGAGGAGGAGGGCAGGTAGATAGTCAAATATATACTTCTAAGGTAGCAGTGTTACAAAGATTGAATATAGCAAGTAAAAAAAAGCCTTCCTATTTGCCTTTTTCGAGAAAAGATTTGAAGGTAGAAGAAAGGACCATTAGGCTTAGTCCCACCTCAACTACTAACTATGATTTTGGATAAATCACTTATTCTCTGTGTAGCTCGGTTTACTAAATCCTGGCTCCTTATCAGCTGTGTCCTTAACTCCTGGACACCAGTTTCTTCATCTTAAAAATGGAATTGATGATAGTGGTGCCTCAGAGGGTTCTTGTGAGGAATTAATATATGTTAAGTGTTCAAAATAATTCCTGGCGCATCAGCAGCAGCAGCGTCAATTTTTGAAATAAGTCAATTACATTATATGATCGCAGGAGTCCCAGCTAACTTAAAAAAAAAAATCTGTGGTCTAAGATTTTCTGATACAACCTTATGTCTTTTTTCAGAATAAAGATTTAGAAGCTTTGGCCATCTACTTGAGTCCTGCATTGAGGCTAATTTTGGTATTGCCAATAAAAGTCATTTTGAATTCAGTGTATGTATTAGTTCTTTTTGCTACATGTATTAATTTGTTAAGGTTGTCACAACAAATTACCACAAACTGAATGGCTTAAACAGCAGAAATTTATTGTCTCACAGTCTGGAGGCTAGAAGTCTGAAATCAAAGTGTCAGCAGGATTGGTTGCTTCTGAGATCTATGAGGGGAGGATCTGTTCCAGGCCTCTTTCCTTGACCTATATTGATGGCCACCTTTTCTCCATAGCTCTTCACATTGTCTTCCCTTTATGTGTGTCTGTCTCTTTGTTCAAATTTCTCCTTTTTATAAGGATACCAGTCATATTGGATTAGGGCCCACCCTAATGAGCTCAGTTTAACTTGATTACCCCTGTAAAGGTCATGTCTCCAAATAAGGTCACATTCTGAGGTGCTGGGGGTTAGGACTTAAACATATGAATTTTGAGCAGGACACAGTTCAAGCCATAGCACTACATCACAGATTACCCCAAAAGTTAGTGACTTAAAACAACAAACATTATCTCACAGTTCTTGTGGTCAAGAATCTGGGTGCCATTTGCTGGGTCCTCTGGCTCAGGGTCTCTTGCAAAGCTACATTTGACACGTCCACCAGGGCTGATCTCATCTGAAAATCCTAGAGGAGGATCTGCCTGCAGTTCACTCACATGCTTGCCGGCAGTACTTAGTTCCTCACTGGTTGTCGGGCCGAAGGCCCCAGTTCCTCATGTTGGCTGTTTGCCAGCAACCTCCTAGTCCTTGCCGTGTGAGCCTTTGGTTTTTGTAGTGTAGTCTTGGAAGTGGCAACCCATCACTTTTTCCCTATTCCATTCACTAGGAGTGAGTCATTAGGTCCAGTCCACACTTAAGGAGAGGTCCAGTACACACTTACACAGGGATGTGTATCCCAGGAGGGGAGGTTATTGGAAGCCATTTTGAAGCTCCCTATGTAGACTATAAGAATGAAGAAAGAAGAAAATGTGCTAAGTGGAAAAATATATAAATTATTTAATATTCAGGAAGCTTTAGTCTTAAACTCTAAGCAGAAGTTTATCACTTTTGTGCCATATAGCTTTGTAATCAGAAAGTACCCCCTCACCCTTAAAAAAGGAAAAATCTAACTCTTATCATTTCCTTTTTTTTAAAGCAAAGAGGAGTTAATTTTGTTCCATTTCATCAAATTTGTTATTTTTTTAATCCTATGTAGAATTCTTCAAGTGGTACCTGAATTTTTCACTTTGCTGAGTAAAACCTGGTATTTCTCATAAAATATCCAAAGGCCTACCCTCATTTCCCTAAAATAGTTAAGAGCAAGGGTCGTAGGTTATTGAGTACTTTAATTTTATCAGCTTTTCTGTGGTCACTTTCTACAACTAAGTTATAAAGTGTGAGAAGTTATCAGACATTTGTGAAGATATTTAGTATACCAAATTGGCTAAGGGAAATGCCCAATTACAGTTACTTTTACAGAATATAGTGGCACAATCATGTATACTTCATTTACCAGCTAGTAGTTCTCAATATTTATATTGATGGAAAGATAATTGGAAAGTGTTATGGATTCATTTTTGTAATCTTTGTTTTGGAAGGCGGTATAGTTGTGTTTCTGGAAGCAAGATTTGACCTAGTTGGCATTATCTGTATAAATTAATCTAACGTGTGTGTGTCTGTGTATGTGTGTGTGTGTGTGTGTGTGTGTTTAGCGCATGGAATAACAGTGTTTTAGTAAATTTAGTCTAAGAAAATCTCAAATTCATTGAGAAAAGATTGTCTTAACTCCTTTAGGGTAGATTGAGCATGTACTTCTAAAGCATCTGATTACATGACTGAATTTTATAAGGAGTTTTAAAATTATAATTATTTGTGAATTACTATAAATATAGATCATACATTTTAGTTTAGTTATTATTAGAAATGATGAGACTTATTTTTAAATCTCAGTAGGTTTGGAAGTCAAAATTCTCTCATACTGTACAGAAATTAAATGAGTATGAATTCAATAGAGTTTCTATGTGATATCCCTTTTTACTTGTTAGGGGAATGTAGTTTAATAGAAACCATACAAAATTTTTGATTTAAAGCTTCCTTTTGACACACATAGAGTGGACTGGGGAATTCATTCTTATAGTTGAACAAATGGTAATGGTTTTTCATAGAAAAAAAGCACTGTTGCATTGATATGGCAAAGAGGAAGTTTTAAACTTAAACTCTTAGTATTTTGCATTACAAGGATATTGAGCTAAGAGTTTTGTTTATAATTTACTCCCTTGTTTGAAAACTTCTGGGAATAGATTTATGACTAGATTTTGGTCTTTAGACTCTATATGAGAAAAATAGTATAGCATTTTTTGTGGTTTAGAAAACTATTACCCACAAATGAAAGTCTGTAGAATGTATTCTTTCTAGAAACATATATTAAGAGAGTTTAAAAAGTTCAAAGAAGGGAACTCAGTGCAGTATAAAAAGTACAGATGTACTTAATGTGAAGCTTAAATTACAAGATTTAAAAGGTTTTTATAATCAGAAAAAATAAGTTGAAAAGTAAAGTAGCACTACAAATTGGAGAATTGAGATTTAAAAATTTAATGCAATTTTTCTTTAAGAAATAATACTTAAAGCTTGCGACTTAAAAATATGAATCATTTTAATCATACTTTAACCCATGTTGTGAAACTTTTTTTTTTTTCTTAGACTTTTGGTTTATTGTCTAGAGCTTACCGTTTCTATGACTATATCATTGAGTTGATTTTAATCCTGAATATCACTTATTTGGCTCTTGTTTTGAGGTCAAATTATGCATCAGTCTTTATTGACAATATGTTAAAAAATTGTATAAAATATTAAAAGTAGATATAAGAGGGGATAACTGCGGTGTGCAATATGTATTAAGGTTCAGTTTCCAAACTTAGTCATACTTCCTGGTTTAGATCTTGGTGTCATTGCTTACAGGTGTTTGCCCTAGTATAAATTTCTTAATTTCTTATGTCCTCATCTGTTAGATGGGTTTATTGATATGGACGTTCATAAGGGTTAAATGAGATAATGCTTGTAAAGTGCTTAATATTGTGTCTGGCACATAGTAAGTAAAAGCTAAATTCATGTTAGCTGCCATTTCTTGTTACAAGCATCGGCCTTAAGTCATTTTTACTTATGTTTTTGAAGGATAGAATATAAGCAAAATGATGTCCTGTTAATGATAATATATAACCCTTAGTATTCAGTTGACTGATTACATATTTTATTAGCATATAGACTTTATTTTTGAAAAGTAGAATAGAGTTTACATAAAAGGTTATGAGTTTAGAGGCATCACTAAAATTATTGACGTAAAAGGGGGGAGAAAAAGGGAATGGAGGAGGTAAGTGTGCTGTTTTTGCTGTAGGTCTGAGGAGAGAGTTTGTAGTCACTAACAACAGTTTTTTAAAAAAATTGGAAACATTAGGATGTCAGCTTTTCATTTTCTTTTTAAACTTTAACTGTTAGCCACTCTGTTCCGGTTTTTGTTTTGTTTTGTTTTGTTTTGACCTGGGGAAAAAGAGTGGGAGAAGGTGTGCCTGTTTTTTTCCTAGTCTTACAAAGGATATATCCTTTGGGTCTTGTGTTCCCAGTGGTAGGAATGTCCCTTGCACCTCAGTTTTATGAAGACCTCTACTAAAAGGTATCTTTAAGTATATTAATCTGGTTGTGAGATGACTGTGGCTGCTTCGTAGCATCCTAAGAAAGCTAAACTCCTCCGTTTAGAAATAGGATCTATGCCTAAGTTGGGGGAAATAGGGAATTTAGGAGGAAGTTTCTGGCTCAGGTACATTTGCTCCTAATTTGGTCAAACATCAGCTCTATCTTCGCCTGAGGACATTTTAGTTGTGTGTGTGCTTTATATAAATGAAAACAAGACCGCTGCTCTCCTAAGAGCTTGTAAATGGAAAGTGTTATACAACATACATGATATAGAAGGAAAGGGAATGGGGGAGGGGGATTCTGAAATATAAGCTCTAAAGCTGTTTTATTATCTTCTTTGTGTGTAGTCGGGGAGGAGCTTTAAAAAGCCTAACCTGGAATCATATTTTGAAAGTAAAGATTCAGTATCTCTTGACTGAATGAAGGATTGTCGTGAATATGTCTATATGCTGAAGCAGAAGGTGAGTTAAAGAATTATTTGATTTCAAAATGTGTAGGGAAGGAAGTACAGGTCCTTTTAATTTAAGTTGATTTAATTGTTTGCTTTTTAGTTTTTTACATAATCATTTTGGGTCTTTAAGTACAGATTAGGATATTTTGGTTCTTTCCTCTTCCAGATAACTGAAATTATTTGTAATAGTCTGTTCTCTCTTCCTTCCACCTTCCTTCCCTTCCTTTCCTTGTTTCCTTCCACATAGTTTTTGACCTTTCAGTTGGTTCTTTTATATTTGGTCTTAACCACATGTTTTGTAGGAAGCTGTTTTTCTCCTTATGGTATCCCTAGCTGTTTCTTAACTGTATCATTGCCTAGTCCAAAAAACCCCATAGGAGTGAATTTTTGTAGTTACCTCTGAACCAATCAGAATTCATACTTTCTGAGGGCAGTTACTATTTGTTTTATTTTTTTAATCTTTTATAATTAAAAAAAAATCTTTTAAAGATTTTTACCTTCCTCTGACATCAGTTAGATTATCCTGTGCTTTGCTGTATCTAAGTGGGTGTTCTGGAAAAAGGGCTTCCTTTTTCGGCCAGAGTTGGTTGAAGGAAAGCTTTTTTTGTTTTTTTGCGGTACGCGAGCCTCTCACTGTTGTGACCTCTCCCGTTGCGGAGCACAGGCTCTGGACGCGCAGGCTCAGCGGCCATGGCTCACGGGCCCAGCCGCTCTGCGGCATGTGGGATCTTCCCGGACCGGGGCACGAACCCGTGTCCCCAGCATTGGCAGGTGGACTCTCAACCACTGCACCACCAGGGAGGCCCCAACTGTCATTTAATTCTTTAAGCAATATGTATGGAGAGTTAATTAAACAACTTTGTGGCATATAAAAGTTTTTACTGTACTATTGGACAGTATATTTACATGCTTAGACCTGTAGAAATCCAAGCAAAAGAGACCGTCAACTGAATTGACCTTTGGTATTACTTCTCTGTCTCTCTCTCTCTCCCCCCACCATCCCACCCCCTCCACATGCATGCACGCAAGTGCACGCACAGTTAAGATTTTTATTTAAAAATTTTATTATTATTATTATTATTTTTTTCACCGCACCACACGGCCTGTGGGATCATAGTTCCCCGACCAGGGATCGAACCCACGCCCTCTGCATCGGAAGCGCGGAGTCTTTTTTTTTTTTTTTTTCCCC
>NW_020175084.1:3412268-3590336 GCF_003031525.2 Neophocaena asiaeorientalis asiaeorientalis
GCGGCATGTGGGATCTTCCCGGACCGGGGCACAACCCCGTGTCCTCTGCATCGGCAGGCGGACTTGCAACCACTGCGCCACCAAGGAAGTCCGGAAACGCGGATTCTTAACCACTGGATCTCCAGGGAAGTCCCAAGATTTTTAAATTAAAGTTTGAAGGACAAATGTTACTTGTTATTGAAAGAGTAAATGTGGTGATGAAAACAGAATTTTTGTGAGGAGAGCAGACCATGCCAAGACTTATTTAATCTTCAGTACTTCTATTTAGTTTGTTTTCTTCCTTCTTGATTTTGTTTTCACTGCCTAAAAGTACAGTTTCATAAAAATGTTCCAGTTCTAGGAAAAGAGGATAATTTCTATAAACCTGAAAAAAGCTATAAGAAGTAAGATTTTTGCCCTGAGGAAGTAAATTGTTTAATGAACTCTTTAATATATATTTGCCATCTTTTTTTTATATTCTTAGTATAAAATATAAAGAAATTTTATATTTATAAAATAAAATGTTTTATTTATCTTTATTGTGAGGCTTAAAGTGCCACATGAAAATTATTTGAATCTATTACTGATATCTAAAATCTACAATATGGGTATAAAAGTGGGATCCTAGAATTGAGATATAAATATATATTTTATAGCTTTTGTATATAATATATACATGTATATTATATATGTATATAGTTTTATATAGTATATGGGTCTATATTGATTCCTTGAACTGCTTATACTTTTCAGTGCTTATAGAATATACTTTGATTATGAATAATACTGCTCTCAAGTAACTTCTGATAAAATGTCAACTGTTCATAAAGAACGTAGAATTTCATAAAGAAATTGTTCCATTAGGAACAATTAAGAGGGCTAGTTAATTCTCAAAAGGTTGACATCTTACCATGAGACAGATCTATGTTTTATCCTGAAATCCTAGAGAATAGATTTCTTTTTCTTTTCCCTTTCTTTCTGTTACCTTCTCTATTTTGCCCTCCTCACTTTTCAATACTTGACCCTTCCTCCCTTCTATTCCCTACCTTTTCTTTCCATTCTTTCTTTTTAATGACCTCTTTTTCCAGAGGTCCCATCTCATGTTATTTGTGTAAAACGGGCACTGAATATATTGCTCAATAGCAATTGCTTTAGGATTGGGTCCAAGATGGCTCTTGCAGTTGTTTCATGACTAAGTTTACAATTATGTTAGACTAGCTCTTAAGGCTCTGGGCAATCATTTTTGCTTATTTGGATCTCAAGATCCAAAGCAGTGTATTTTATCAATATTGGGATTTTTAAGTTGACCCAGTGCATTCTTTCCTGCCGATGTTCAGTACCAGTTGAGAAATATAGAGACTGACATGATCAGGTTTCATGTGGGGAAAGGGCAGTCTGTAGCAGTGGTTAGAGAGATTTAGAGCCAAGGCTGGAGAAAGGGTGATCATTAGTAGATTGTAACAGTAAATCAGAGGAGAAATGCTAAATGATTAGGACCTGAACCAGTTTGGTATGATTGGAGAAAACAGGACAGATATACAAGATAGTCCCTTAGGATATGTCCCTTTGGGTTTCGGAGTTGAAAGAAAGGAAGGAAATGAATTGAAACCCTTGGGTAATCTAGGTTAACTGCCAAGTTTCTAGCTGGATGACTGGTTGACAGTGGTCCTGTTCCGCTATGTAGAAATTATAGAAGAAAAATAGAATTTAGTGGACTTCCCTGGTGGCGCAGTGGTTGAGAATCGGCCTGCCAATTCAGGGGACACAGGTTCGATCCCTGGTCTGGGAAGATCCCACGTAACGCCGAGCAGCTAAGCCCGTGCGCCACAACTACTGAGCCTGCGCTCTAGAGCCCACGTGCCACAACTGCTGAAACCCGTGCGCCTAGAGCCTGTGCTCTGCAACAAGAGAAGCCACCACAATGAGAAGCCCGTGCACCGCAACAAGAGTAGCCCCCGCTCACGGCAACTAGAGAAAGACGGCGCCCAGCAACAAAGACCCAACTCAGCCAAAACTAAATAAAGTTTAATTTAAAAAAATAGAATCTAGGGAGAAAAATAATATGTTAGACTTTGAACATAATGATTTTAGGGGGAAATAATTTCAAACTTACAGAAAAGTTACAAAAATAATATAAAGAACATCGATGTACCCTCACTCCAGATTCACCTATTGCTAACCATTTGTCCTCAAATGCTTTATTATTCACTTTGTAAATGAATGTTTCTGTGTATATATTTATAAATACATATGCATATATGTGTATTCTTTCAATGTCCATCTGCTGTTTATTTGTGATATAAAATTTGACCACCTGTTTCATTGTCTGATTTCTCCACTGTGTTACTCTCCTCCCTTACAACTAATAAGCAATCCCTGAGCAGATACTTTAAGACAATTAAAATACCCCACTCTTCATCAAAATGTCATGTAGGATCCATTGATGATAGCTTGCTTGAACCATGGTTCTAAAATGATGGTTTTTTCTAACTCCAGAACTCCTACTTTTACCAGTCATTACTCAGCATCCTACTGTAATAAGAGCCCTTTTATTTATCTATATATATTATTAGTTATTAAACTCATGGATTCCTATTTTTTCCCTGATGATTAATAATTCATTACTGTCCTTAACTATTTTGGCCTTCAAATTTTCTCAGATCTCACCAGTGGGACCCTCTTCTTTTCATGCTGCCTCCTTTCGTTTTTCATGCCCGCATCACTTTTTCTTAATCACTTCATTATTTTCATCATTTATAAGACAACTCATTGTTTATCTTCTCTGCCCAGCCTAGAGTCAGTCATTTCTCCTAGAAGGCCTGGCCCCTTTGAGTGGGGAATGGGGAATGACAGTAGGAACCAAGATCTGGACACACAGTATGTACGTTGCTACTTGATGTATTTACTTCTGAGCCCTGTGAGGGGACAGAGCTAGAAAATATGTCTTTATATGTACACACGTACATATGTATATACACATTTGCATGCATATGCTCATGGATGTATGTTTGAACCTGGATGCATATTTTAGAATATGAATTCACACTGATTTCTCCAATTCTCCCTTGTTCTGTAGTGAGAACATGGGCTCCTAACAGTACCAACATTCTTACGCATTTGCTCTAAATCAGTATCACCTAAAATAGTTTCAGAATTGTTTCATCTATACCACTACAAAAACAAAACAAAAGCAACACTCCATTTTTGTAGGTAAAACATTCATTGGTTTCTTGTTTATCCTTCTGATTTTTCTTTTGGTAATGATGAGCAGATATGGTTTTTTCTTTAATAAATTTATTTTACTTATTTATTTTTGGCTGCATTGGGTCTTTGTTGCTGCACGCGGGCTTTCTCTAGTTGTGGCGAGCGGGGGCTACTCTTCGTTGTGGAGCACGGGCTCTAGGCATGCAGGCTCAGCAGTTGGGGCACACGGGCTTTGTTGCTCCACAGCATGTGGGATCTTCCTGGACCAGGGCTCGAACCCATGTCCTCTGCATTGGCAGGCAGATTCTTAACCACTGCACCACCAGGGAAGCTCTATGTTTTCTTATTTCACTTTTTTCTAACACAAAAGGTAGCATACTGTCTATATAAGTACTTGGGCACGTAGTGATTTTCACTGAAAAATGTACCCTGGAAATCACTCCATATCAATTCATAGAGATTGCCATCGTTCTTCTGTGTATGTTTGCCAGTTTATTCATCCTGTCTTCTGTGTTTGGCTATCCAGGTAATATTTTGCAACTTTAGAGTGCTGCAGTGAATAACCTTGTGCATATGTCTTTTTCTGTTGTTGGAGGTGTATCTTCAGGATTAATATAGGAGCGGGTTTATTGGGTCAAAGGGTAAAATGGATATGTATATAGTTTTACTAGATGTCACCAAATTCCCTTTCACTGCTGTTGTACTGTTTTGCATTCTCACCAGCAATGTATATGAGACTGCCTATTTTTCCACAGCCTTACCAAGAGAGTATATTGTCAAGCCCTTGAGTTTTGCCAATCTGAAGGGCAGAGAAATAGTATCTCAGTATAGTTTTAATGTGTATTTTTCCTGTGAGTTGAGTTTATATCTTTCAGATCTGTAAGAGCCATATATAGATATATGGGGACATTTATACATGTCTTTTTCCATTTTTTGCTAAGATTTTTGGTCTTTTTTTCCTTCAGTTATTAAGGTCTTCGTATATTAGGGATATTAGTTCTTTACCTGTAATGTATATTTGGAAATATATCTCCCAATGTTTTCATTTGTCTTTCGACTTTGCTTATGGTGTTTTTTTGCCATTCAAAGATTAAAAACAAATTTTATATAGTCAAATTTATAATTGATTTCTTCTATTGCCCTGGCATTTTTGAGTTTTAGTTAGAAAACAATGAATTTGGTGTATTTCACAGTGAAGGAATGAGGTAGTAATCTATACCAGAGAAACAGAGATAATTCTCTGTGCCCTGTTTCTCACTGACTCACAATTTTACATTTTAAAGCCCGAACCATAATAATAATAATCTGGTATTTCATACATAGAATATGCCAATATATTTATTTTACTTTTAACTTTTTATTACAGAAGATTTTAAACATCCATATAATGAACACTTATATATACCTATCATATAGCTTCAGTATAGCTTTTAAAGCTACTGGGCCAAATGATCTAGATTTATAGGTTTTCAGTTATTGTGAATTATCTTTGTAAAGAGGAAAGTTTGGACTAGCTTAGTAGGCTTTGGCCAACTGGCCTCCCAAGCTCTCTGGCCTCTTTTCAATGATCTTGACACCAGACCTGACCTCTTTCAGGCTTCTGTACCTCCACCATCTCCACAAATCTGAATTGTATAGAAAAAAGTTGAGAAAGATAATAAATCAGAGAGTAGTAATGTTGCCATGGATCAGTGGAGTAACTCAAGAGAGGTCCGCTTGATTGATGCATTAAAAGTTATATCTCTTATTTCAGGTCAAAGTAGACTGTTTACTGTGTACATATATATTTACATATATAGTGTATTTATGTTTTTCGTGGTTCAATGTTATTAGAGTAGAACCAGCAAATATCTTTTATCAGTGCATCTAAGAAGATAACCTACAGAAATTTGCTACTAGAATCTAAACATAACACAGAAAACACTCAAAAATTCTAACTTGCTTAATCGAATTTTCTTTGTACTGCAGTTATTTTAAACTGAAATTATATTGTTTTCATTTGATAGCCTCCATGGAAATTGTTTTATTAATTCAGTATATTCATTTTCAGTTTATCGAGAGGCAATGATTAGTGTCAGAGAATGCCTGGAGATCACAAAAGCTCTGGGATTCTTCATTTCATTTTAGTTTAAGGGCCTGTATCCTATTTGGAACAACATTCTTGATACATCAAAACCCAGTTGAATTACAGCTTTAGAGTTTTAGAATAGCTTTATCTTCTCCTCAGATAGAAGCCAAATAGTCACTTGCAAGCACTCATATTCTGAGAATATCACTGTTCTTTTAAAAATACTTTAACAGAGGCAGGAAGGAAAATCAGTAAATTCTTCATCTAATGACTGTAAATAATTTGCATAAGTAAAGTCCACATTTGGTTTCTTTTTTTCACTGAGGATAACAATGGTAGTGAGCATGGCAAGACAGAAGGCTTTCTGGCAAGAAGTGGATGAAGAGGACTGATAATAATCACAGGGGAATGTTGCTGCATATGTCTGTATTCACTGTTTTTCCTCTGCCCATTTCTGTGAACTTGCCTCGATGGACTAAATGTTATCTTTTGCTTGTATTTTGCATTTCTTGACTTGTCCTTTTTGTCTTTCTGTTTTGCATTAGTTTATGATGTTTTTCATCCCTCTTCTAAAATTATAGCTTGTCCACAAAAAGGTGGTCTTTTTATCCTATCCAACATGATATTAAAACATTTTTATGATTAATATCTACCCCTAAATATATGGCAGGCTCTACTTTTGTGAATTAGGAACATCAAATGGAATTTCAAGATTTACTTTATTATGAAACAAATTCTTTATTAGTTTCTGGAAAATGGTAGCATTCCTTATTAGAAAATAGCATGTTAAGTGATTGCTTTCGTGCTGCTTGCCAAAAGCATGTAAGACCTTTTCTCCTAGTTTCTGTTAATTGAGGTTTGCACACTTAAAGTTTCTACTGCTGGACTTCCCTGGTGGTGCAGTGGTTAAGAATCCGCCTGAGTGCAGGGGACATGGGTCCGAGCCCTGGTCCGGGAAGATCCCACATGCCGCGGAGCATCTAAGTCCGTGCGCCACAACTGCTGAGCCTGCGTGCCACAACTACTGAAGCCCGCACACCTAGAGCCTGTGCTCTGCAATAAGAGAAGCCACCACAATTAGAAACCTGCGCACCTCAATGCAGAGTAGCCCCCCCCTCGCCACAACTAGAGAAAGCCCACATGGAGCAACAAAGACCCAACGCAGCCAAAAATAAGTAAAATTAAATCTTAAAAAACAAAAAGTTTCTACTACCAAGAAATTATATAGTTTTGATTATTAAAAATTTACATGCATATATTTTTTCTTGGGAGTCCCATTTTTAACCAAGTTTAAAGAGAGAGTTGTCCATGTGGAAATAGAAACAAAGTGAAAAGAGACAACTGAAGACTTCAAGCCTGCAATGAACTTAGCTTTTATTTCCATGCAGTATTTCTGAGTTTAGCTTGTCTTGAATGCCAAGTTCTTTCTATAAAAACAAAAATGCGTTTCTTTGGGTTAATTTATAAGCTGCTTTTTTAGTATGGCCAGTGGAGTTGGATGCTTGCTATTAATGTTGGCTATATATCTTGAAGGTAGTACTGCATCAGTTTTTCTTGATCTGAAATTTTTGTTGTAATAGGCTTAGGTGTAATTAAATTTTGTGTTTCACGGATAATATTGAATCTTAAATGCTTTAATTTAAAAAAATTCTGGTTAAATAAATAACCTAAAATTTACCATTTTAACCACTTTTAAGTGTACAATTTAGTGATATTATGTATATTCCAAATGTTGTCTAACCATCACCACTATCTATTTCCAGAGCTTTTTCATCATCCCAAACAGAAACTCTGTATCTATTAGGTAATAATTCCCCATTCTCCTTTCTCTTGGCCCCTGGTAACCTCTATTTCTGTCTCTATGAATGTCCATATTCTAGATATTTTATATAAGTGTGATCATACAAAATTTGTCCTTCTTTTTGTGTCTGACTTATTTCACTTAGTATGTTTTCAAGGTTCAATCCATGTTGTAGCATATATCAGAACCGTATTCCTTTTTATGACTCAGTAATCTTCCACTGTATATATATACCACATTTTGTTTGTTCATTAATCTATTGACAGCACTTTGGTTATTCCCACCTTTTGCTATTGTGAAATCTGCTGCTATGAACGTTGGCTCACAAGTACCTGTTAGAGTCTCTGCTTTCAGCTCTTCTGTACACACACACACACACACACACACACACATACACACACTAGGAGTGGGATTGTTGGGTCATGTGGTAACTCTGTGGTTAATTTTTTGAGGAACTGCCATACTGTTTTCCATGGTGGCTGCACCATTTTACATTATCACCAGCACTACACAAGGATTCTAATTTCTCCACATCTTTGCCAAAACTTGTTATTTTTTTACAATAGCCATCCTAGTGGATGTGAAGTAGTATCTCATTGTGGGTTTGATGGGCATTTTCTTGCTAACTAATGATTTTGAGCATTTTTTCATGTGCTAATTGACTGTATACCTTCTTTGGTAAAATGCCTGTTTTAAGTCCTATTTTTTAATTGGGTTGCCTTTTTTTTGTTTTTTTCCGGTACATGGGCCTCTCACTGTTGTGGCCTCTCCCGTTGTGGAGCACAGGCTCCGGACACGCAGGCTCAGCGGCCATGGCTCACGGGCCCAGCCTCTCCGTGGCATGTGGGATCTTCCCGGACTGGGGCCCGAAGCCGTGTCCCCTGCATTAGCAGGCGGACTCTCAACCACTGCGCCACCAGGGAAGCCCTAGGCTTTTTTTTTTTTATATGTTACAAATATCCAACTTAATTTTGGTCCTTTCAGACTGCAACAAAGTTTAGAAAACTTGAACATCAGCTGTTATTTTCCTTCTCTGTTGATATACAAATCTTATTTTCATCAGTTTTTTCAGAGTAGGTTTGTATCCCCTTCCCTTAAAAGAATATTCCCCCCAATATTTTAACTATAGTTCTTAAATAAATTATTTGGGATTTAGAACCATGAAGTAAAAATATTTTGTAACAAGAATACTGGGCTATAAATTAAAAGCAAAAGCCTCTAAGAAAGTAAATTTAACCTCTTTAAAGTTTGTTATAAAGTAATTAATTCTGTCCCATACATTAAAAAGATACCCCTCCTCAATAACTCAATTGATTACTTTCACTTTTTTCTAATAGGTCTCACAATTTTTTAGAAGTTGTATAATGGCCAGTCTTGTTCTATCTGTATCCTCATACACTTATTCTACCCCTGAATTATTTTGAAACAAATCCCAAACATCATTTCATCAGTAAATATTTTAGTAGTTGTGTGCATGTGTGTGTGTGTGTGTGTGTGTGTGTGTGTGTGTGTACAAACAGACTGCTAGTATACAGTTTAGGGCAAATCCATTCAATAAATAAATTTTTGAATTTCTACTATGGTCCAGATGCAGTGGGGGATAGAAAAATTTTGAAGTCATCATCTCTGTCCTAGAGGAGCTTACTTTATAGCTTTGAGCCAGTTCCTAAGTTGAAAATTTGTCGGCACTGAAGTCCTGAAGAATTTGAGTCCAGCCTTAGAAAAACTAAATAGAACTCTTGAGCCAAATAAGAGCAGTGAGCTGTATTCTGACGTACCTGACTCACATACTCAAGGAGAGGTAATGCCATATCCTTTTAGTCCTTTTATCTTAAAAGGGGAAAAAATAAAACTGTACTTGATATCAGCAATAAAAAAATGTTAGAAATATATAGAGTTGGGCTTATCAGTTATAAATGACTTAAAATTTTAGGTCACGTGAATTAGAATGATGCAGAACCACTTACACTTTCATCATATTGACTTTATAGCTCCTTTTTTTTGGACAGTCATAATTTTAAAATTCATTTCCATTTTCAGAATGTACTGGTGATTTTTATTAATTTAGAAGGTATACAATATATACCAATTAAGATTTTTCTTTTATTTGTTCAAAATATTTTTTATAGTACTGTAATTTTCCTTTTTTAGAGCTTTGAGATGTTGATGACATTTACTTTCAGATATAATCCCAAAGTTCTGTTTTTGTACCTTTTTAATGTCTATTGATTTCACCTACTACTTTTTCTTGTTGCTAACATTTTTCAGTGCCATCATCCTGCCTAAACTGAATGGCTGCAATCTCCTCTTTTTTAAATAATTTAAAAAATATTTATTTATTTATTTGGCTGCGCCGGGTCTTAGCTGCGGCACACGGGATCTTTAGTTGCGACATGCACGTGGGATCTAGTTCCCTGACCAGGGATCGAGCCCGGGCCTCGTTCATTGGGAGCGTGGAGTCTCAGCCATGGGACCACCAGGGAAGTCCCTGCAATTTCCTCTTAACTGTCTTCACTAGAAAGAGCTCCTTTGGAGCCCTTTTCCATACTGCAGCCGGAGTCCTCTTTGTAGAATGCAAATCTAATTTTCTTACTCTCCTTTTAGAAATTCTCAATGCCTCCCTAACTGCCTTTAGATAAAGCCCGGAGTATGGTATATCACACATTTCTTTACCCAGTTGGAGCTTTTATGTCCAGTCCCTTCAGGTGTTGTCTCTTGTGCTTTCCTCACTCCTTACGTGTAGATATTTATACCCATAACCATTCTTGCCTCCTGCAACAATTTCTCCTCATCTTCCTCTCTCTTCTTTTGAAATCTGGTATTATGTGCTGGGTATACAGGTAGGGTCTTGTTAGTTACCTTTTAATTAAAAGCACTTTTACCTTATTACCAGCCTTTTTAATTTCATCCCCTCTGTGATACATATAGTGTCTTATTTGTTCTCTGTATCTTTGGGGCCTGGTGACTGGGACATAATAGGCACAGATTGATATTTATTGAATAAATGAATGAATGAATGAATGTTACCTATCGCTATGATATGTTACCCTAAAGCTTAAAAAAAATAAACAAGCATTCATTATCTTATAGTTTCTGTAGGTCAGCCATTCAGGAGTGGTTTAGCTGGGTCGTTCTGGGTTGGAATCTCTCATGAGGCTGTAGTCATCAAGATGTTGGTCAGGCCCTCTCCATAGGGCTGCTTGGGTATCCTCATGACACGGAAGTCAGCTTCCTTCAATGCAGGTGATCCAAGAGAGATAACAAGGAGGAAGCCACAGTGCCTTTTATAACATGATCACACAGTCACTGCCATTACATTCTGTTCTGTCACTAAATTTAACTCACAATTAAGAAGAGACTCAACTTTTTTTTTTTTTTTTTGAGACTCAACCTTTGAAAGGAGGAGTATCAGAATTTGTGGCTATATTTTACAACTAACCACCACAGAGTGGAACAGTAATTTATGATTCTCCCTTGGACGTGACCAAAATAGGTCATTTTCCCTCCTTTTGAAATGCATTTGTTCAAATGGAAATAAAATTTAAATGTATGCCTTTAAAATATTTTATTTTTTTAAACTTTTTTTTATATTGGAGTATAGTTGATTAACAATGTTGTGTTAGTTTCAGATGTACAGCAGAGTGATTCAGTTATACATATACATGTATCTATTCTTTTTCAAATTCTTTTCCCATTTAATATTTTACTTATTTTTGATAACTAGATTGCACATAAATACAGTTATTTAAATGAGCTAATTTTCTAAATATTCATAATTTTATTGTAGCTTTTTCACTTAGATTCTGGAAATAAAATAAGAAAGTCATCTAAGTTTTATATTGTCTAAAATGAATGTGACACAGTATTCACTGCTTTAAGGCTTATTGTAGGTCTTCAAAAAATCAAACACATCTATCTGTGAGCCATATTTACATACTTTTAAGAGAAAATGATAATATTTTAAACTTGTAGCTTAAAACAGTTTAAGTTAATTGTACAAAAATTAGTCTTTTTAGACTAATATATATAACTTGCTCATTCAAGAAAAATTGGAGTCCCTAATATGTGCCAGGCATTTTACTAGGTGCTGGGTATGTACTGGTGAATAGAATAGACATATTTTTTCCACTTGGAGTTCGTCTGTTGGAGAGCAGGTAATAGATAAATAGATATCTATGGAGGAAATAAAGCAAAGTGACAGAGGACTGTGGGAAGACAGATACTTCCACATTGTTAGAAAAAGATTGTCAGGGGAAGTGACCTTGAAGCTGAAAACTGAAGGAGTTATCCTTGCCAGGAGCTTTAACGCCCTGCAGTGTGAACAGTTGGTATATGAGGAGTTGAAAGGATGCCTGGAGATGTCCACGGGGGGGAAAGTGGAATGAAGTTTGAAAGGTAGAAAGGGATCATATTATCTAGCTTAAGAGTCCATGATAAGCAATATGGATTTTATTCAGCGTATTGAAAACCATTGAAGGATTTTGAAGTTATGATTTGTGCTAACCCCCTCACCCCCCAAAGAAAGCTTTTTTGCCTGCAAAAAAAGAGAAGAGAGGGGAAATGGGAAAATGGTAAGGAGGTCATTATATTGATAGTAGTCCACATGAACAATGATGGAGGTTTGTTCTAGAGTGATGGGAGAGAAGAGGATGGGTTTGAGGTCTAGTTTGTAGGTAGAACCAATGGGACTTAACATGGAGTGTGAGGGAGAAGGAAAGTATGGACAATACTCAGGTTTTTGGCTTGAGCAGACCAGTGAATGGTAATATCCTTAAATGAGATTGGAGCTCAGTGAGAAGGAAAATGGGGTTTATTTTTGACAATGTTAATTTTGTGATGTCCGCAAGTCATTTGGTGGACATGTCAGGTGGCAGACAGTTATGCAGTCCTGGAGCTCAGAGGTTTGAGAGGAGATATACAGATGGTATTTAAAGTTGTGGAATGGTTGAGATCCTTTCTAGGGAGGGAATGCCCTAGGAACTCCGGCTTTTAGAATTTGCATGTGTGGGCAACATTCTTGCTTTATTTTGTGAAACAACAAAAGACAAAACTACAGCACAGAAAATTTGGTTTATTTCTATCTAATATATATTGAAGATACGTATACTTTCTTTCCTTCAATTTGACAGTAGTGTAGTATATGAGAAAAAAGTTTAAAGCTCCACCCAGCCACTTGTTGAATGAATAACTAAGCCACTTACTAGCTGTATGACTTTGGAATTTTACCTCTCTGAGCCTCTGTTTCCTTATCTGCTAAAGGAAGTAAGAGGAGAGTTATTTTGAAGATTAAATGAATTAATTTATCCAAAGCGCCTAGGACAGTGTCTGGTATATAGTAAATACTCAATATTCTTTATTTTCCCTTTCCTTGCTTTTAATTTGTTTATATGTGTGTCTGTGAGCAGGCGAGCCACTCTGAAACAGGTGTTATATTTAATGCCATTCCCCCTGTTCTCATGCAGTGTTAGAGAGAAAGGTAGATATAGACATGTAACACATAAATATATGGGTGTGTAGCATAGTTTCTTAAATATCTGAAAACTATTCTTTGCTAAATGTTCATACACTGTTTTTGTCCTGCTTTTCTTAGACTGTCATAACTCTGCTGCCTTCAAAGAAGGTTATCTCTTAAATAATGAGATACTAAGATAAAGGGTTTTTTTTTTTTTTTTTTTTTTTTTGCGCTACGCTACACGGGCCTCTCACTGTTGTGGCCTCTCCCGTTGCGGAGCACAGGCTCTGGACGTGCAGGCTCAGTGGCCATGGCTCACGGGCCCAGCCGCTCTGCGGCATGTGGGATCTTCCCAGACCTGGGCACTAACCCGTGTCCCCTGCATCGGCAGGCGGACTCTCAACCATTGCATCACCAGGGAAGCCCTAAAGGTTTGTTTTGAAATATGAAATCTAATGAGTATGAGAATGAATTTAAACAGTATTATAAAAATTTTCACTCTTATGTATTGAAGCTTTGTAATTATTAACATAGAGTTCTCAATTGCATATTAAATTGTTCGTTGTCAGATATAAAATTGGATAATCTAATACTTTGAAGGCAAAAATAAAGTGTTAAATTTGAATCTATGAGGTCTGCTTCTAATTCATCCTTTCCCTCCCTCCCTCCTTCCTGCTCTCTTTGTCTCTTCCCTTTCTCTCCCTCCCTCCTTCCAAGTAAAAGCAGTGACTCAAACTCTCTTCATGTATGCTCTGCTATGGAAAATTCTCTAGAGGTGTCCCTTTGCTTTGAAATAAGTGATCATGTGTTTAATATCAAAAGGAAAACATGTATTCCTTATGTGTTATTTCAGTTTTCTGTCACCTAAATGTACCCAATACAGCTACCAATGTTTTGGAAAGACCAACGTGCATTGTACAGTGGGGCTTACAGTAGACCTCCTTGCCTAGTGCCCTACATGTGGGACAGCCTGCAAAACCTTAGTCCTTTGTTCTTTATTAATATTTCTCGGTACCTATAGGTATTGGCACAGTATTACAGAGAAACTCCTTGTGCCTTCAAATACCCTGTGATAAGAAATCCCGTTTAGTAGATTTATTACAACCTTATTACCTTTCGTTTACGAATTTAAATCATTGTAGAATGATGTACTGTATTTCATCAATTCTAAGATGCACTTTTATCTCATTCGCAGAATTTTGAAACTAGAATCATCTTACAGTAGATATAATAGGAAGTTATGTTTTTTTTTTAATTGGCAGTGTTTTTTCTTGGTGGTACATAAAATAACAGTAGTCTTATAATTGATGGTAACTTGGGTTTGATGAAATTTGGTAGCCCTTCAATGGCAAGTCTCTAGCCATAGAATGCATTTGATATTAATTAATGCTTATGTAAAGTAAGAATCAGTTTTTTAAGAACTGATCATGTTTTTTACATTTGTTTTCTACTTGATTTGTTGAGTATAACACAAGAGGTCAGCAAACTTTTTCTGTAAAGTTTTGGCTTTGTGGGCCATACAGTCCCTGTTGCAGCTGTTCAACTCTGCTGTTCCAACAAAAGCAGCTTTAGACAATACATCTGAAAATAGTTCTGTTGCAATAAAACTTTATTTACAAAAACAGGCTGTGGGCCAAATTTGGCCCATGAGCTGTAGTTTGCCAGTCCATAGCAGAACATGTAATGATCAAAGAACTTCTCGAACGTTCACTCCCCAAAATAGGACTTCTGGATCATCTTTGAGCCTTTGTGCATGTATTCTATACCTAAAATTTTCTTTTTGTTTCTTTTGGTTGTTTGATCTATTCCATCTGTCTGTGTCTAAATCAGGGTCATCATACTTAGGTTCATGAACCAGTAGATATTTTGTCTTTGTCCATGTGAGTGATCTTTGGTTCAGATTTGTTACCCACTCTAACAAATAATTTGCCAGTTTGTGCAGTGAAAAGCTATTAACAGATTAATGAGTCAGAGATTTTTAAATACTGTGCCTGAGAATAATAGTTTATTTTAATTCAATCCTCTGCCTTGCTTGTCAGAGTTGGTATCAGAAAGTCAGCTGCCTTTGGATCCATGCTAATAAAGTTGAATCTGAGCGGTAACCTAATGAATTTGAATATGAGAGGTAGCATAATAAAGTCATTAAGAGTACTAACTCTGGAGCCAGACAGCCTGATTAAATCTAGGCTCTACCATTTACTGGTCTTGTGACCTTGGGCTGCTTGCTTAACCTCTCTATGCCTCAGTTTACTCTTTGTTAAAATGAGGATAATAACAGTACTTATAGGGTTGTTTTGAATATTAAATGAGTGCCTAGAACATAACTGTCATAAATAAATTGGATTTTAAGCATAAGATATATGATCTTTAGAAATAATTCCATTACTATTGAATTTAATTGTCAGAATATTTGCAATTTAAAATGATAAATTAAAAGGAGCTCATAATGAGCAATATTTTCTCCTTTTTTCCATGAACATATTTTAACTATCAGTGTTTTCTCTGTGTTTACCTCCATGGCAGCATCCAGCATCTGGCTCTCAGTGAATGTTAATTAAATGAATGGGAATTTGTGTTTTTGTTTCAAGGTGCTGTTTTTCCAATTATTTTCCGAACTTTTATAAGACCCATCTTTTGTCTGATTTGGAGAGAGTAGTCTCTTGCTTGTTGAAAAACATGTTTTATATTTCACTATAATCTAAAAGTCTTTGAATTAATTGTTCTTAAGGCATTTCTGTAAGCCATTATTTCCCTCACTTTCAATGCCTCCTAGTGATATTTCTGATAGAGACTGCTATAACTATATACAAATATAGTTAACTTTTGTTTGATCTCAGAATAGGCTGGGTTAACAACTGACATATTAAAATGGCTGTGAAAAAAAGACTGACTAGTTCATTATATAGCAATCTTGGCTTCAGTTTTTCTTATGCCATAACTTGTGAGATATACATTTATTTCAGTTTTTGGTAATAAGAAAATGCCTCTTCCATAATATTTCTATGCCTACATGTATTTTCTTTGTATAGCTACCATTAGGTTTAACCATATAAAATTGCTGGTAGTCTACTGTTTCTGACCTAACAAAAATCTCATTTTACATAACCCAACCTAATAGAAAGCAAGATTTTTTTTCTAAAGTCTTATGCTGTTTGTAGTTTCATTTGATTTCAGCAATTTGTGATTTTCATTCATTTAACAACATAATAAACATTTTTCATCTTTAACTTTTGATAATACACACCTTCCAGGAGCCTTTGAGAACTATATGTAAGTGGTTGTTAGAAGCTATATGTTAAGCTTTGAATGTTCTGGCATCACGTAAACAGCTTAATGCACATTATCTCTGATCCTGACAATAGACCTGAAAGAGGAATTAATGTAAATAGCAGAGCTAGGATTTGAATTCATTCTAATGACCTAGTCTTGGAAGTTACATAGTGTTAACTCCCAGCATCCTGTTTGTTAGGAGTCCCCATTCAGGAGGAAGGGAGATAAGCTCCTCTTTTTGAAGGTATCTAAGAATTTGTTGACATTTTAAAGTCACCGCAAAAAGCTAGAGACTTTTGGATGTGTTTTCTGTCATGATGAAAAATTTTTCTTCTCTTTGATGTCGATGTAAATGATTTACAATTAGTGGTCATTCCTGAGTCCTTTGTCTTCCAGATTTTAACTTGAGACATGGTCTGTTAATTATACACAATGGAAGCAATCAATTTGAGTGTTCTTACTGGTACAGGGATCTTAATCTTCTAGTTTTTCATGTTTGATTTTTTTTAACCTATTTTATTGGATTTACAAAATATATAACTAATTTAAAAGTTGTTTTTATTATTGAGTCTGTGAAAGAACTAATTCCCATACCTCTGTTTTCCCTGAAAATTATTTTGTATTTGCCACATTTATCTTTTGATTAAATGTGGTTGGCAGTTAGTTTACACACTGCCCATGGGCAGTCTGCAGGTCTGGCTGCCGAAAAGAAAGTTAGAGACCTTGTACAGAACTAAAACATATATGGTAGAATCTTTCGATGTGTGTATGGAATAAGATGTCAGATTTTCTAGACAGCTTGGAGATGATGAGTGTGGAAAAAGGGCTGACAACTATGATATAAAACATACCTGTATATTTATGGCTAATCTGGAGAGCACAGTGGAGGTATTCTGAGATAACTTGATTGCAGTATTTCTTCATGTGATATGTCATATTTGACAGGGGAAGTATTGCATTGAGGGTTTTATGTTCACCCTCAGATATCACCTGTCAAACTGTGTGTACAAAAATCACAGAGAGTATTTCTCTGTGATGTAATGCTTTATAGTGATTCAATGATAAAACCAGGAATAAAACCCAAGAGTATAGCGACCTAGACCACACTTGCTGATCTGATCTTTCTTGGTAAACTCTCATTCTTTGGCCTGAATTTTTGGAGTCTGTTTCCTTATTAGTTTATTGTTTTTCTTTAACCTAACATACTGTTATATAAAATTTTTATTTTTCTAATTATTACACAGTGAAATTTATCTTTCTTTGGAGTACAGCTCTATGAACTTTGATACACAGATTAGTGTAACCTCTACCACAATACAGACATAGAACACTTTTACCACCCCTAAAACTTCCTTGTCCTATCTGTTTATACACTTTCTCTCCACCTCTAGCCCCTGGCAACCACTAATATGTCTTCATCAATAAAGTTTTCTCTTTTTAAAAATATCATATAAATGGAATCATGCAGCGTGTAACCTTTTGAGACTGTTTTCTTTCAGTCAGCATAATGCCTTTGAGAATCATTCAAGTTATTGTGTGTATCAAGTTTATTCACTTTTACTGTTGAGTTACGTGTGTGCCACAGTTTGTATATCCATTAACTGGTTGAAGGACATTTGGGTTGTTTCCATTTTTCTGGCCATAATGAATAGAGTTGCTGTAAACATTTGTGTATAAATTTTATATGATCATAAGTTATACAGATCAGCAAACTTTTTCTGTAAGGGACTAGATAGGCTGTATTTTAGGCCATATGATCTCTGTTGCAGCTGCTATGCTCTTGTAGGATGAAAACCGCCATACACAATACAAAAAAGAATGGATGTGGCTGTGTTCCAATAATACTTGATTTACAAAACAGGTATGGCACATGGCCATAATTTTCCAACCCCTGTTCTATGGTAAATTTCTAAGAACAGGATTGCCAGCTACATGATCAATATATTTAACTTGATAAGAACCTGCTGGTTTATTGATTTTTTTAAATACTTAGTTTAATAATATTTGAATTATGGAATTTTAATGAACGCAGACCTTATAGTTCACACATCAGGCCTATATAATTTATGGTAAGACAGACTTTGGTCTTGTCTTACACTGTGACTCTTTTTTGCCTTCTGCTTTTATTCATGTTCATGTGAGGTCTTTTTTTTTTTTTTTGCGGTACGCGGGCCTCTCACTGTTGTGGCCTCTCCCATTGCGGAGCACAGGCTCCGGACGCACAGGTTCAGCGGCCATGGCTCACAGGCCCAGCTGCTCCGCGGCATGTGGGATCTTCCCAGACCCGGGCACGAACCCGTGTCCCCTGCATCGGCAGGCGGATTCTCAATCACTGCGCCACCAGGGAAGCCTCATGTGAGGTCTTTTGCTTAGAGGAATCTTGTCTTCCCAGATAAAGTACATACCCAAATTTCAGTAATTTTTATTTGACTTACTTAAGATATGATGAGGTATTGCAGGGAGGTTGTTTTTTTCAGGAATGTATTAAGAACAGAGAATCAGAGTGAGAGCTGCTAGATTTCAAAATCAAACAGTTGACTTTTTTCCTATAAATTGAGTGTGACTGAATAGACTGCCATCACACCATGACATACAGTCTCTTTATGTGTGTTTGTTCATTTTTTCAGTTTCAAACCCAGATTGTTTATCCATAATGGGAGTCCATCTGGGAGATCATTGTCTTTATTTTGTGAAGTTCCTGATGACAAATTAGGTATTAAATCTTAGGTTTATGCTCATGCCTTGGAGTTCTTCTAAGGAACAGCATTCTACAGTTGCTATTGGAAAGCTGTTGTTTCTGTTTGTTTTTTCTGTGGGATGCAGAATTAGCTTTCCATTAGTAGTATTTTGTTGTGATTCCCATTGCCACAAAGCAGGGGTGTGGGGTTAAAAGGAAGGCAAAGAATCTTGGATGTACCACCAGCTAATGAAATTGGAGATGGTGAATAAAGCAAAGGAGGTGTATCTTTCTGGTTATGGTTTATGATTAGTTATGCTCTTCTGAAAAAGCAGTGAAGCCCCAGGACCATGACAGCATCAAAGAGGTAGGAGAACATTTGGTACTAATCATAGTCCTACTTGTTTTGATGTGATGGTTGAAAGGTTATGTCCGTGGGTGGGAAGTGCTACTGTTTATATATGCTTTTTTTATAGGAGGTACCTGTTATAAAGTATGGCTAGTGACCGCCATATTGGACATCACAGGCTTAAGCTCTTCCGTGTCCCCTAGGTTAGAATCCCTATAAAAGAGATGTTGAGTATGCAACTTCTTGGGGGTCTAATTTGTTTACTTCACTTCTGAATTTTTGCAGTCAAGCAGTAATCATTGTCTCTGGCTGTTTGGTTGTTAAATTTTAATATAAGTTAGGTTGTCTCTAAGTGTGAAACTTCTTTGTAAATCAGGGAGATTTAAAAGCATTTCCACCATTTGATCCTGTTTCTTCCATAATGCAGTTACTCGGAGCAGGTTTGTACTGGGCTGTTAGGCTTGTCCAGAGAATGTGAGGTGATGCTCTACTGAGTGCTGCACTGTGAGATTTCCCATATCACTTTGTCCAATGTGAGGAACACTGATGATTTAGAACCACCTTTGCCCAAGAGTTTTTTTTTTCTAATTTTTTACATTTTTATTATTTATTTATTGGTTGAGTTGGGTCTCTGTTGCTGCGCGCGGGCTTTCTCTAGTTGCGGTGAGCGGGGGCCACTCTTCGTTGTGGTGCGCGGGCTTCTCATCGCGGTGGCTTCTCTTGCCGTGGAGCACGGGCTCTAGGTGCGCGGGCTTCAGTAGTTGTGGCACGTGGGCTTCAGTAGTTGTGGCTCGCGGGCTCTAGAGCACAGGCTCAGTAGTTGTCGTGCACGGGCTTAGTTGCTCCGCGGCATGTGGGATCTTCCCGGACCAGGGCTTGAACCCGTGTCCCCTGCATTAGCAGGCAGATTCTTAACCACTGTGCCACCAGGGAAGCCCTGCCCAAGAGTTTTAAAAGTACATTTCCCATACTAGAACATTATTTAGTAACAAGATAAAAAGGTTAAGGGTGCCTTCCATAAAATCTGATCTTACGTTTCTATTCTCAACCCTGGGTGCATGTTAGAATCAACTGGGGAAGCTGTGAAAGCAATGCCTGGGCTCCAGCCCCAGAGATTTTGATTTGAATGGGGTGGGTCCTGGGCATCAGAATCTTTTTTCAGGGCCCTTACTTGATTCTGATTGAATCAGGTTGAATCAGATTTGAATCAGATTTTCAACCAGGTTGAAAATCCCTCATGTATAAGATAATTAGTGGACCTGGGCTAGCCATGTCGAGTAAAATATTCAGAATTAGAGACTAATTCATAATCTTTCCCTGCCCCTCTTTCCAGTTGGAGCCCAGATTTCAAGTCTTGAGTTAAAAATACCGTCAGGGAAATGGGCCTTATTGTGCTCACACATTCAGAACCTGTTATCCAAGGAATCCCCTAAAGATCAGTGTATGGGAAGAGAATTTAGTGGGGTTTTGTTTTTAATCTTTACTACCATTAAGTTTATTGGCAAATTAAGATTGCACATTTCTTGTGAGTAGAAATGCCTTTTTTAATTGACTAGATTTTTAGTGCTATCATTATAAATTTGCTTGATATAATACCATGTTTAGGAAATACAAATGTATCTTCACATATTGTTTATTTTTAATAGGCTATTTAAATAAGCATACATATAATATCTATCTATCTATCTTTATGCTTATACACATGTGACATAGCTTTGCAAAGATATTCAAGAAATGAAAACCAGTAATCAATTCTGGGAAGGCCAACTAGGGCCCAGTGGTGGGATACTTACTTTTACTGTATCGTCTTCTTTGCAGTATTTATTTTAACCCCAGACATATATTAAGTTTCAGAAAATCTTTTTCAATAGATAGAAATGCTTTTTTATAAAAAAGTTTTACAAATATGCTTATAGTTTTTTCTATTTGTAAAATAGAAAATAACATCACAGTCATTTAAATTGAAGATCTCTGCTTATTATTTGGTATATTACCTCTTGTTTTGGATGTGTTATTTAGGTATATATCTGCTTTTTTCTCTCCTGAGTCCACGTCCTGGGCTTTTATTTTGCTTTACATTTTCTCATGGCTCTTTTATTTCACCATAGCTAAATTTGTCTCTATTTTTATCTGTCCTATTAGTTCTTTTTTTTTTTGGGGGGGAGGGGTGGGTACGCGGGCCTCTCACTGTTGTGGAGTACAGGCCCAGCGGCCCTGGCTCACGGGCCCAGCCGCTCCGCGGCATGTGGGATCTTCTCGGACCAGGTCACGAACCCGTGTCCCCTGCACCGGCAGGCGGACTCTCAACCACTGCGCCACCAGGGAAGCCCTCCTATTAGTTCTTATTCCTTTACTCTGTTTCCTTACTTAGTCGATGACTACCATTCTTCCAGTACCTCAGGCTAGAAATCTTATTCTGTTTGATCCCGAAAGACATCTCATTCCCAGATTGTTAATCCTGTATTGGTGACATTTTCCCATACCATTGCTCCTCACCCCTACCTCCACTGCCACTGATTTGATCACTGAGGGATAATTAAAATATTCATCTCACACTTCACACTATGCTTAGAAATATATTGCTCTCCTGCTTAATGGGCATTTATTGTTATCCTAGTATGAAAGGCTTTTTATGATCTGCCCATGTCTACCTATTCTATGCAAACCTTATCTCCAGCTTTTGCCCACGTTCACCCTGTGTTCCAGCTCTGCTAACATACTAGAAAGACACAGCAGCATGTCTTGTGCCTTCTCTTCAGTATACATATGGTCTGTTTGCCAGAAATAAGGTCGGGCCTATTTGTCACCTGAATGAACGCCTATTCAGTTTCCAAAACAAAGTTCAAATGTCATTTTCTCTGTTGACCGTCAAATGCTTGTTCCTTTGTGTTCTCATAGCATCTTGTTTACTTATTGTTTGTTATAGTAGTTATCACATTACTTCTGTATCTTTAACTTAACTGTGAGACCCTAGAGGGTAGAACATGGTCTGTTTATTTTTCTGTTACTAACACTTAGCAGAGTACCTGGATGTAAAAAGTGTTAGAAATGAATAAGGAAATAAAAGTTAACACATACAAAATTTTGTACTGTTTATAATCACTTGAACTCACTAATTCAATGTTTTTAATAACTTAGTAAGAGCTAACCTAAACTTTGCATTTATGAAGAAAGGATTTGTCTATTAAGTCGAATAACTGAGATTGAGGAAGATGTTTACCCATTTAAAAGAGCTGACACTTTTAAAGTACCTTTAGATGATTCAGAAGAATACTTTTTATGCAAATCGATTTATGGTAAGTACAAGACATTTTGATGATTATTTAAATCAGAAACCAAAGTAAGCTTTTATTAACATAACCGGAGCTTATGTTCTTGAAAGTAATAATGCTATATTTACTTAACTTATATTCTGTTGTTTCAACATTTACTTATTCCCTTTTCACTGCCTATTCATTTGGATATTGATACCCATTTATTTGCCTTTTATCATTTCTTAGCTTGAATATAAGTATCATAGCAGAAATTTACTATAGTTCACAATTTTATATTCCATTTAGATACTTTAGTATATATTTAAAATTGATTTTGTGCTAATTTTTTTTGAACAAGAGTTATCAGTTTATAGATCTCAGTGGTTTATAATTTCTCAGATTTTCAGATAGGAACATCTGTTGACTGAGATAGAAAATGTAGGAATTGAGAAATTTAAGTTCTGCCCATCTATAGATGTACTACTCTCAATGGATGTTTAAATTTATCAATGGTAGATAAGATAAAGGATTTCCACTTAAAGATAAATGAGTGAAAGCATTTGTATTCTGTTCTCCTTCCTGATGCTAACTGGACATAACTAAAAGGGTGAAGACTAGGGAAGAAATCTTTTAACTTTAGTGAAATGAGTAGAAAGCCACAATCCCAATCCTCAGACTGCAAGAAGACCTGTAAACTTTAGAGCAAATTGAGGAAGTGTGCAAACATCTTAAACGTGGCACAGAGCTCTCCCAAAGTAGGTGGCATAGGGGCTACAGAGTGGCATGCTTGGTGAGGCTGCAAGAAAAGACACAGATGTACTTTTTATGCAGAAAACAGTGGGAAGACACAGCAGAGTGGAGGAGACAGTGTACAGAGCTGTTGCCTTGGTATCAGTTGATTCAAAGTGGCTGAAGAGAAGTAAACACTGAATCACAGTGCAGACAATCAACAGCTTAACACTTTCCCCCTCTCTCTCTGCTTTAGCCTTACTGGCTTCATTACAGTTATCCAACCATGCTAAGCACATTCTTCCATCCAGCCTTTGATTTTGCTTGTCCCTCAGCCTGGAAAATTCTTCCCCTAGAAATCCTTATGGATTACTCTCTCATTCATTCAACTTTCTGTTCTGGTGTTAACTCCTTAGAAAAGCATTCCTTGACTGTGCAGACTCAAACAAGCAACATGGGAATGTTCTATTTTCAAAGCTTACTTAGTTTTTCTTCGTAGCCATTACCATCAGACTTATATATTGGTTTATTTTTTTCCCTCCTTCACTAGAATCTGAGCTCCCAAGGGACACATACTTATTACTATGCCTGTATTCCCCCTCTGTATTCTGAGGACCTAGAACACTGCCTGGAACATGATGGTTGCTTAATAAATGAACACACAGGTCTTCCCATAGGCAGCAGTATGTACCCTGTACAAACTGGGGAATCCCACACTGAGAGGCTTAAAGGACATCATCACCCAATAGCAATAATTGGTCCCTATTTTGATCCTGATTCATATAAAATAACTATAAAAAATGACATTTATAAAGTAATTGAACATTGAAACACTGGATACTTGATATTAAAGAATATATAGTAGCAGTATGAATCATTCAGGATTTAGTTGCAGAGAACAGAATCCATTCTAGCCTGTTTAAGCAGAAAGATGCTTATTACAGGATATTTGTGGTTTATGAAGGGATAGAAAATGCTGAAGAAACAGATTTTAGGCTCATGGTTGACCTTTTATAAACATCTCCTAGTGCTATACCACAGAGCTGGGCCTTCAGGGGAGCTGCTACTTTCTCTATGGATCAGGATACAGTTGCAGGGGTTAGCAAACTATGGCCAACAGGCAAAATCTGGCTTCAACAATATATGTGTGTCCCTCCAGTTAAGAATGACTTTGTATTTTTAAATGGTTGAAAAAATCAAAAGAATAATAGGGTTTAAAAAAATTATTATTGGGTTTCCCTGGTGGCGCAGTGGTTGAGAGTCCACCTGCCAATGCAGGGGACATGGGTTCGTGCCCCGGTCTGGGAAGGTCCCACATGCCGCGGAGCGGCTGGGCCCATGAGCCATGGCCGCTGAGCCTGCGTGTCTGGAGCCTGTACTCCACGACAGGAGAGGCCCCAATAGTGAGAGGCCTGCGTACCGCAGGAAAAAAAAAAAATTATTATTGAGGTATAATTGACATCCAACATTTTATTAGTTTTAGGTTACAGAATGATTCAGTATTTGTATATATTACCATTACAAAAAGTCTAGTTAACATCTATCACCATGCATAGTTGTATTTTTTTTTTTATGATGAGAACTTTAAAGATTTACTTTCTTAGCAACTTTCAAATACATAATACAGTATTATTAACTATAGTTGCCATGCTGTTCATTACATCCTCATGACTTAATCTTTTTATAACTGGAAGTTTGTATCTTTTGACTCCCTTTACCCATTTGCCCATTCCCTCCCCCACCGGCCCACCTCTGGCAGCCACCAATCTGTTCTCTGTACCGATGAGCTTGGTTTTTTTTTTTTAGATTCCACATATAAGTGAGATCATATGGCATTTGTCTTTCTCTGTCTGACTTATTTCACTTAGCATATGCCCTTAAGGCCCACCCATGTTGTCACAAATGGCAAGATTTCCTTCTTTTTTTTTAATGGCTGAATAATATTTCATTGTGTATATATACACATTTTCTTCATCCCTTCATTTGTCAGTGGACATTTTGGTTGTTTCCATATCTTGGTTGTTGTATATAATGCTGCAGTGAACATGGGGGTACATATATCTTTAGTTAGTGTTAGCTGGTGTTAGTGTTTAGTTAGTGTTAGCGTTTAGTTAGTGTTTTAATTTTCTTCAGATAAATACCCAGGAATGGAATTGCTGGATCGTATGGTAGCTTTATTTTAAATTTTTTGAGGAACCGCCATACTGTTTCCATAGTGGCTATACCAACTTACCTTCCCACCAACAGTACACAAGGGTTGAATGTTTTGTGGCACCTAAAAATTTTATGAAATTCAAATTTCAGTATCCATACATAAAGTTTTATTAGAACACAGCCATAGTTTTTAATTTACCTGTTGTCTATGGTTGCTTTCACACTATGATGGCAACAGAAAACACATGGCAAAATATTATCTAGCCCTTAAAAAAAAAGTTTGCTAACCCCTGCTCTAGAATACACACATTATTGTGGGCAGCCAAATGTATGTGTCACACCCTGCCTCTCAGCAAACAGGAGGGTAATTACTACTGAAATCTCTGTAGCTTAAAAATGTAAATGTCATCCACAGTCCTTCACTTCTGCCTTTCAGAATTTGGGCAAGTGGGTTTGGATTGGCTGAACCTAAGTGGCAGCAAGAACCTATTTGCACATGAGTCTGTGGAAACCCTGCTCTTTGCTTTACAGTTTCTATAATGTAAACATTCTGCCTAATTCAGTTCTCAATGCCTTTACAGAAGTTATAACCTCTTGCTTCATTTCTTCAGTAAAAGACTAATAGACTTTATCCTCTTCTTTTTGGTTTAATATGGATTCATACTTAATGCAAAAGGCCTGTGATGTTCAATACTGTATAATTTATTACTTTCTTGGACAAAAAACTGTAGAAATTTTAGTATTGATATTATATACATTTACGTTTTATGAGGAACATATGCATAAGCTTCAAGCATAATATTTATATCAGAATGAAAATTTAGTCTTAGCAACCTCACAAGGAATAGACTTTGCCTTTAAAGTAGCAGAGTATGCTAAATCAGGTCAATCAGATAAGGATTCAGGGAAACATTTCCTATGAGAGTATTTTGGTGAAATAATATTTTTAATTTAGATCCTTAGTCATAATCTTGTAACTCTCTGAGGTTAAGTCTAAATGTTTTCAACGGTAGGCTTTGGAAAAAAATTAAATAGAAGGGCAGAGTCAGAGCTTAAAGAGAAAAAGAAGAGACATAATGAAGTAAATAAAATATAAGCTTTTAAAGTGCTAGTGAGGCCTAAGCACAGTAGTGTGCTGATAAATGTTTAACAACCGGCTCTTCAGGAAAAGACCCCAAGGAACCCCCATTTTTAGTGTTTGTTGATTTCTTTGTTATAAATGTTCTCCCCATGGCTAGTTTCAGGCTATTAAGGTTTGACAACTGGCTCTCAACAATTTCTGAAAATTTGGCCATCAGCTTTCACGAGCTAGTATGAGCTGGATCCACCACACCACTTAGCTTAGCCTAAGACCAAGGTAAGGAACAGTAGAGGCTGAAATAGTTGACATTTACATTTATAGTGAATATGCAGGGAAAATATTCCATGAAACCTGAATTTCTCTTTACATCAAAAGCAATCATTTTATAAGGATAATATAAAAGTATATTATTTTATTCATAGAAGAATAAGATGACTAGTTTCTGTAGATGTTGGAGTAAATTTTTTCTAAGGTTATTATCTCATATTATTTTTCTTTAATGGAAAAAATTGCTCAGAACATGTTAAAGTACATACATAATACATTGTTATATTTAATGGCTGGTAATATATTTTTATTTGTAATTTTACTTCAATGAATTCTGCCAAGAAATTATTTCCTTACTGTTTCTGAATATTGTTCTATATTTGGGGCTATGTGTTTGAGTGCATGGTGTGAGGATTGGGAAAGACTTGAACCAAAGAGAACAGGGGGGACTTTGCTAGTGGTCCAAGTGGTAAAGAATCCTTCTGCGATGCATGGGATGTGGGTTCCATCCCTGGTTGGGGAACTAAAATCCCACATGCCACAGGGCGACTAAGCCTGTGCACCACAACTGCTGAGCCTGCGCACCTCCACTAGAGAGCCCGCATGCTGCAAACTACAGAGCCCACATGCTGTGGAGCCCAGACGCCACAATTACAGAGCCCATGCGACCTGGAACCTGTGCGGCACAACTAGAGAGAAGCCCACACTCCGCAACAGAGATTCTGTATGCCGGAATGAAGACCCGACGCAGCCAATAAATAAATAAGTAAAATAAATATTTAAAAAAAGAGAGAGAACAGAAAATTCAAAGGAAAAGAAAATATAGTTAGGTGTATATAATATTCCCTTGATCTGTCAGATGTGTGTCGAGATACTAAGAACTCTCAGCCAAGATATTACTCATGAATCATTTCTTGTTGCCAGTCTGGTTACACCCTTGGTGGGAGATACACAGAGTAAACATGGGTTTTGTGTGTTTTTTTTTGTTAACTTCTTGGGGACAAAAATACTTGGGTTAATTTTGTCCAAATGTTTTTAGAGAAGAGCAAATAGTACTATCATTGCTAGGAATAGTTAGAAAATAAAATCACAGTTGCTTTCCTAAATAAAATTATTTCATAAAGACAAAGAGACAGCTTCCAGTTAATAGGAAGAGCACTGGTCTTCAGCTTACCTGTCTTGAATTCAAATTTCACGTAATGCTAGTTATTGGATTTTTTGGTAAGTTGCTTTCACCTCTCTGAACTTGTTTCTTAATCTAATAAAGTCGGCATTGTACCACTTGTGGTAGGGAATAAATGAATACATTTCTGTAAAAATAACTAGCATTGTACTTAGGTATGGATCTTAACTCTGTATTTCCTAGACAAAAACTGACACAGAAGCAGGAAACGAGAGTTCCTTAGGGATTAACTCCAGCCCTGGCTGCTAATTGCTGATGCTGTCCCTGTAGACTCTTAAAATGATTCAAGGGCAGAACGGCTGGTGTTTTCCATTTGGAAAAACTAATTACAAATCATGTATAGAAAAGTTTGTGCGTGAAGCGTTAACATACAGAAAACAAAGCTGCAAAAACCTGATTGTCTAGAATAGCCTGTGGATGGGCAGTGAAGTCTATTTGTTTTCTTCTGCTGTTGAAAATCTTCAAAAAATGTGCTTAATCTTCCCTGATACTCTTCCTCCCCACAGCCCGGCTACTCTGCAGCTAGATTAGGTTTCCCTGCTGTGCTTTCTTTATCCTAGTGTCCTATACTTCCATGGTATAACATGCAACACCTATATCACACCATGGACTCTAAGCTCCATGAAATCAGATATCCTAAAAGAGTTGTCATTTCATAACAAATGGTAAATGTTACATTTGCTAGTTGTTGTTGGTATTCACCACTGTATCCCAAGGATCCACCTAGAGCAATAGTGGCTGACATTTTACGCTTTACTCTTGATTCAGAATATTACAGTGCAGAAGTCATCATCCTCAACCATAATTCCATAGAAAAAATGGCAGATTATGCCAAAGTTGTAATGACTCCAAAATACTAATTGAAAATTGCTTTCTTTTATTAAAACCATATCTAAGTTACTGAATACTACAGTACCATCTTGGTATTCCCAATGTGATTCCCTGTTGACGAAAACCATGGGTAGGCTTCTCTGAGGATTGGAAGAAGCTCAGATTTATTTTGTTTTGAAAAACTGCACAATTTATTTTGACATAATAAAGAAACCAGTTTTATTTCCCCTTTTTTTCTCCGATAGTGGAAATCTTTCTGGATCTGAGGGAAGTTGACTGATTTGGCTCTTCCCTCTGAATCAGGTCCTGTTTCCTTATAGCTTATGATAGGTGGCAAGTTATCATCACTGGCCAACCAAGAGAGTTATTCCCTCCTCCCCAAGAGGATGGACGAGTCGATCCAGACTTTATTTTGTTTATACCATTCTAACAATCACGAATGTTAAAACAAAACAAAAAAAAACAAAAAACAGGAAACTTTTAGCCAAATATTCCTACAGATACCAGTTTTTTTCTTGTTGCTTATGGAGCAGATAAAATTTCCTTTAAGGAAATTTTTTTTTTTTTTTTTTTTTGCGGTACGTGGGCCTCTCACTGTTGTGGCCTCTCCCGTCGTGGAGCACAGGCTCCGGACGCGCAGGCCCAGCGGCCACGGCTCACGGGCCCAGCTGCTCCGCGGCATGTGGGATCCTCCTGGACCAGGGCACGAACCCGTGTCCCCTGCATCGTTAGGTGGACTCTCAACCACTGCGCCACCAGGGAAGCCCAAAGGAAATTTTTTAATGTCAGAGGAATAAAAAGGCTATATTGAGGAAATCGCTTTAGAAAAAAACCCTACTTGTATCTGATTTAAATATGGTTTCATTGAGAGTCATTCAAGAAATGAAAAAGTTGTTATTTAAGTAATTTTAGTTGTCTAATATAAATACATAGTTCTTATATAAAACAGTGATTTGTTGGGCTTAGTTTAACTGAATTCAAAAGTACTGGAAGGTAATTATTTCCTTTAAAGAGCCGCACATTTAGTGAGGGACAGGCACAACCCTTCTGAAGCATTTGGTGTTGTTCATTCATATGTGTTCTTGAAAAATACTTGTTTTGTGTGTATGTATATTTAATATTCAAGAACTGGTATGTAATATATATTTCATCCTATTTCTTAGTTCCTTTCACTCATCATTATGTTTTTAAGATGCATTCATGTGAAATATATACTTTTAAATGAATATGAATGATTGTACATCAACCCGGTTTTACTTACTCTGTTAGTGATGGCAGGGATATGGACCTCCAAATAGCCTACAAGTCCCCAGTCACCACAAATAACAGTTCAGTATACATACATTTACAAGTTCTCACCCTTAAGAATTTCTTTGGGATATATGCTGAGGAGCAGAATGCAATACTGAGTAATACACACTGCCCTTTAGATCCTCTGTCTGTTTTCCGTCAGTCATATATGTGGGTCCTGTCCACATCTCCAAGAACACAGGGCATTTTCCAGCTTTCTGCTTGTTGCTAATCTAGTAGGTATAAAGCGGCCTTTCCTTATTTTAGTCTGCATTTCTTTGATTACCGAGTCAATTAAAATATCTCTTGTTACATTTGATAGCCTTCCATTTTGCTTGTTCATATCCTTTTAAATTGGGATTGCCATATTTTTCTTGTTGATTTGGGAATTCCTTGTAAATTCTAAGTTATAATCCCTTCAGTTTTAGACATTTCAAATATCTTCTCCCATTGTGTTATCTCTCTTTTTGCTTGGTTCACAATGTTCTTTACTGAGCCAAAGTATTTAATTTTGATGTAATCACATTCATTTTATTTTTGCTTATGACATGCAGCTCTGAACTTATGCTTAAGAAATTTTTACATGATTCATAAAGATATCCTTATATATTTTCTTCTCTTAACTTTGTAGTTTTACCCACCTTTGTGTGTGGCTGTAGGTGTGAGTCTAATATATTTTATTCTAAGAGTTTGTCACTTTCCCAATACCATCTACATAACAATCACACCCTTTTCCTGTGACTTTTACCATGTATTAGGTTCCCAATACATATAAGGATCTGTTTCTGAGCTCTCTCATCTGTACTTTGGTTTGTTTATTCTTATGTCATTCAGCCACTGGTTTTATTACCATGGTTTGGTAGAGGACTGTCTTTTTAAATTTAAAATTATATGATTTAATTTTCAAGCTTCATGAAGTTTCAGCAAGTTTCACTGTTACCTCTTATCTTCCTTAAAGACATATATGTTATGTTTAACAATCTAACTAGTAACTGTTATGATCCTTGAAACATATGTATTGGAAATTCTTGATCAATTTCTTTAAATATTATTGTATTCCAATTCAAAATCCACTTAAAAATATAATTAAATATAATTGTTTCATGGGTCTCTTTTTTTCTCATTTTGTTTAAAGTGTTAAATTTTGCTTTTTAGGAACAATCGATTTGAAATTAAATGAGTTGTTATCTGAAGTTCGAGAGTATATTAAATGGTATAAAAAATTTTTAATCATTCAAAAATTAAAAATAAGTGAAGTTTTTTTAAAACCTGGATATATAATAGCAAGTTTCATTTTAGGAATAGTTACTTTGAAAAACCAGTCCAAATATTTCAAGTAATCAAAGTTGGTGTAGCTCTCAGTACTTCTGAATGAATTAATATATATTCTACTAGGAACATAAATGTATGCATAAACGAAAATGTCTTGGGATGACTCAGTTTTGACCACAGGATAACTTTCCTGAATGTAATTTCAAAAAGAAAAATAAATATGAAAAATAATCTATCTTTTCTTGAATCTCAAGTCTTTGCCTGCTGCTGTTCCCTACCTAGTAAATTTTGCTTAAAACCAATTGTAATTTTTAGAATGTTGTATGTGCTTTGTAGGTGGAAGGTGGTTAGAAACATGAAACTCTGTACCCTTTATTTATTGAAAATTTTATTTCTTATAGCTTATATTTTCTGTTTAAGCAACTCTTCTGTTTAGGCTTTTGGTTTCAAAAGCCCAGACATTTGAGATAAGATAACTAGGTGATGTATTTAATTTTAACCTCCAGTGCTAAACCTGCTAGCAAATATCAAAACTAGGAGATTTTAGTTGTAAGGTCTTTACCCTTGTCCCTCAGCTCTGGTTGAGATGTTAATTGTGAAATATAAAAGGAGCAGAATGAGAAGAATAGCTAGTGTGCTTGATCCTTCAGTCCTGAAAGAAAAATCAGGGCTTTTTAAAATTTTTCCCCCAAATAATGAGAGTTTGGCTTTATTATAGAATGTTTAAAATAAATAAACAAACATAGGAAATAGCCATCTCCCCAGTGTCAGGGGGTCAGTTCATTCAAGGTAGTATTTTATGTATTTTATTACATGGCATTCCTTCTAAGAGGAAGATGAGACTACTATAAGAAAAATATGGTAAACTGGGTTGTACTATGCAAGATTATTCACTTTAGTAACTTCCCAAGAATAACAGACAGTATATTTTAAATATTATTGTTAATATTTCAAATGGATTTATAAAATCTATTAAATAACAAACTGATAAGAATAGCATTTTTCCTCTTATTCTTCCCCAAAGGCATTTTTTAAAATAGGCTACATGTGAACAACACTGAAATGATATAATTGGGACATGGCTATTTGTGGTAATCATTCTTATGTTTTGCTCCGGTGGAAGAATAGAGAAACATAGCTTTCTTATTCTTTTCTCCCCTCCTTTCTTTTCAGCCTCTTCAGTCTTCAACCCCCATCCTTCAACCCCTTTAGTGAGAATGCACTTGTACCCCTTAGCCATGAGACATTTTTGTGTTTCATTTGTAGAAGATCTAATGCCAAAATTATAAGGAAGCAATAACACTGATTAGCAAAGGGTTATATCTGGTAACACATAATTTTTTTGTCCTTAAGATTTATATCAGTACCACCTTTGATATTTTAAAGTATGTTCTTTAAAGATTCCATAAGTTTCCTAATTGTTTTCATTCATATACCTCTATTAAGTGAATAAAGAGTATTTAAAATAATTATGATAGAGGAGTTTCTGGAAAAGTTAACAAATAAGGTGTCAGTAGGAAGATTTCCTGCCTCACTCCATCCATCCAACTATTCACCCAGCCATCCATAATACATTTATTAATTATCTAAAGTGTTTCAGGTACTGTGGCAAATACCAAAAAGTTGATTATAAAAAACACACGTCACTGACCTCACACTAGGTTCATTTTCAAGGAATGATGGAAAAGCTTTCTCTTCGCTGGAAATACCCTCCATAAACCCTAGGATGTTTTTACTGTACCTGGGGTAGGTTGAGAAATACCCTTATACAGGGTCAGACTAGGTTATTGGCTGTTGACTGTTAGCATAACCCTTGTGGAGAGGCTTGATGTAGATATTAAGTGCATGTTTTTCTAGGGGATGAGAATGAGTATTTGTGGATTTGGGGTGCATCAGACATACACACAGGGTAAATGAACAAACATCCGTACAACAAGGAGCAAAGAGCAGACAGAAAATTGTGTATTGATTTCCATTTCCTTTATTTACTGATGAGGTTATGCAGCCTTTGATAAATTTGTGGTCATTCATTTTCCTTTTTTTGTGAAATGCTTGTCTTTTGTCCATTATTGTATTGGATGGTTTGCCTTTCTCTCATTGATTTGTAGCTGTTCTTTACATATTTTGGATCTAATGCTTTTTTGTTATTTATAGGTATTGCAAATATTTCATTCCCAATTTGTGGCTTGTGTTTTCTGTTAGTTTTTCATGTACAGAAGTTTTTAGTTTTGATAAGGTTGTGTGTGTGTAGTTCTTTTTTTTAAGACATTCTTCCTTACCCTGAGATTATAAAGATATTTTCCAACATTTTCTTCTAAATATTTTAAAAGTTTTGCTTTTCAAATTAATGTCTTAATTGCTTTGGTGGCAAGGACATGGTGAATATAAGCTACTGAAAGCAGAGCTACGTGGCTGGAGCAGAGAGTGATGCAGGTGGGATGGGGAGTGCCTTGATAAATATTTCTTTGAATCAGTGATCAAGTTGCTACTACAGAGTTAGGTTTAAATTGTTTTGGAATTAAATAAGGTCCTGAACTATTCATGATAGATTGCCAGGCAGTAAAAAAATCTGAGTAGGCCATTTCCGGAAGAGGAAAGACCATGTGGGAAAAGCAACAAGGGTTTGAAATTGCATGGCCTGTTCAGGGAACAGAACTTAGGTGATGTGGTGTGAGCCGAAGCTGAGAGGAGGGATATTGCAGAAGATAGAGCTTCAAAATTAGATGGACAACAGATTTTGAGGAGCCTTTTATACCTTGCAAAGGGTTTTGACTCTACCTCATTGTAGGCGATTGTGTCTTTTTTCTTTTTTAATAAATTTATTTATTTTTGGCTGCTTTGGGTCTTCGTTGCTGTGCGCGGGCTTTCTCTAGTTGCAGCGAGTGAAGGCTACTCTTCTTTGCGGTGCGCGGGCTTCTCACCGTGGTGGCTTCTCTTGCTGCGGGCTCTAGGCATGCGGGCTTCAGTAGTTGTGGCGCACGGGCATAGTACTTGTGGCTTGCGGGCTCTAGAACGCAGGCTCAGTAGTTGTGGCGCACGGGCATAGTCCTTGTGGCTTGCGGGCTCTAGAACGCAGGCTCAGTAGTTGTGGCGCACGGGCATAGTCCTTGTGGCTTGCGGGCTCTAGAACGCAGGCTCAGTAGTTGTGGCGCACGGGCATAGTCCTTGTGGCTTGCGGGCTCTAGAACGCAGGCTCAGTAGTTGTGGCGCCCGGGCTTAGTTGCTCCGTGGCATGTGGGATATTCCCGGACTAGGGCTCAAACCCGTGTCCCCTGCATTGGCAGGCGGATTCTTAATGACTGCGCCACCAGGGAAGCCCCCGATTGTGTCATTTTTAAGGAAAGTTATATACTGATCTGTTTGGAATTTTAGAAAAAATACAGCCACACCATGGAGGTGGTTAAAAACTGGAGTTGGTACTCCCACAGCAACTTGCATATAGTAAGCAGACACTTAAGAAATTTCAACAATGGCATTGCTCAGAAACTATTTAGAATTTTTTCCCCATAATCAGCTTCAGAGTCTGCAATGCATTCTTTTGATTATTAGTGGTGAATTTTCAGTCTTTTTGAAAGGATTTGATATTTAGTAATCTGCAGAAGTTACTTGGGGGAAGTTTGGAAGCTAAGGCACAAATGAGCAAGCTGGGTAATTCCACTTTTGGTAAAACATGATACATGATGACACTAAGTTTTAGATATAGCTTATAAAATGCCTTGAAAGCAATCTTTAAGAGGAATTTTTTAAAGTATTTTGAACCATGTCAGCATCATTATGTGAATATAACCTTCTAAGATAACTAATGGGTAGGGCAAAATTTATCTGAAAGTATAAATGTTGATGTTTTTATAAAAATAAAAGTATAGGAACTCACAGTTTTAAACCCTCATTACCATTATTATTTTTGTTGATATCATTATTTTATTACTTTTTTCTTTCATTTGTGAGGTTTTACTAATATAATTCTGCATAATCTTTTGCATTTGTCATTTTCCTTTCATTGCTTTCAGACCGCAGCATATATTCCAGCTCATTCCATGATGATTTGTTATCAAAACTGGGGAGCTGACCTCTTCTTTTTGATATTCCTTTGTTGTTGATGCACCAATTCCCTGTGGAGGATTCCACTTATTGCCTTTTGTTTTGTCATCTTCTGCTTACCAACCAACCCTAACTATTAATAGTGATTTTATTTTTCTGCTTCTGCCCCTGCATTCACATTCATAGTTCGTACTTTCCAAATTTATACCAGTTTTCCCTGAATACGTTTATTCCTATGGAGTACTTAACACCTCCCAATAAAAACAGTCATATGGTAATGGTTTATTACTTTTTCAAGTAATAAAACTGAATTTAAACAAACCATAAAGAACAAAGTAGTCATCTAAGCCTTCTTTGTTTTAAAATAAACAGATAAGGAATTTAGAGAAAATTCTTTCTCTTTGGCCTGCTTTAAATTAACCTTAACTTATTTTTGGCTTGAGCTGCCTCTCATTCATTCATTGTCTAAACTTTTATTGATCACTTTTTACTCATTTGTTAATCATGTATTGCTTGTATCTTTTTTGCCAGGCATTGTGTTAGACACTGAGGGAAGAAGTTGCATAGGACATGATCTTTGCCTTCCATAATCTTATTTGTCTAGTGTTGGAAAAAGATAAACAAAATAACAGTTACATAACAAGGTGAGAAACGCTATAATAAAAATATGCCCAGGATTGTATGGGAAAAGAAGGGAGCATCTTTATTAAACTGAGAGATTAGGGAATGCTTTCTAGAAGAGGGGACAGTTGAGCTGAGGTTTGCAGGATGATTAGTAATTAGCTAAATGTAGAATTGCAGGGGGAAGGCCTACCACTCCCACCCCAGGAAGGGTATATGAAGGCACAGAACTGTGAAGGCACATCAGGGAGACATGCAGGAGACAAAGCATGGGTGGAATAAAGAGGAGGGTTAGATCCAGGCGCCAGGTAATGAAGAGCCTTGAAAGTTGTACTTTCCCTTAAAGCTATGGGAATTGTTGCTACATTCATCTGTTCATTTCTACTCTGTACTAAATCCTCAGCTAGTTGTTAAGGATTTGGAGAGCATAGCCTGCTTTTAGGGAATTCGTAATTTAATGAGAGATACTGATAATTAAGCAGAAAGAAATGATCTTTATTTAAGCAACGTGGTAACTTTTCAACTAAAAACAAATGGTTGTCAATGTACTTTTTTCCTGGAGATGTTTAAGAACTTCGACGTTTATGAACTGTGAAGACTTTCTTTTTTTTTTTTTGCGGTACGCGGGCCTCTCACTGATGTGGCCTCTCCCGTCGCGGAGCACAGGCTCCACATGCGCAGGCTCAGCAGCCATGGCTCACGGGCCCAGCCGCTCCGCGGCATGTGGGATCTTCCCGAACCGGGGCACGAACCCGTGTCCCCTGCATCGGCAGGCGGGCTCTCAACCACTGCGCCACCAGGCAAGCCCCTGTGAAGACTTTCTATACGCCGAAAACTAAGACATAACTTTAAAAAATTTTTATGTGTAATATGTAATTTTTTGTGAGGAATAGTAAAAGTAGCACATCCGGAATTCAGAATGTGTGCACATAAAATATGGTACTATATGCTACCATATAGTAGGTGTATGACCATATGTAAGCCTTTTAACATTTATTTACCCACCACCTACTATGAACTAGGGATACAAAGTTAAATAATATTTGTTTCCCACCACTGAAGACATGATAAGTTAGTGGGAGTAAATAACCACTAATTGGTATATGTTTGTTACAGTAGAATAGCAGTAAGAATAGCTGTCGCTTACTGAGCACCAGTGCCAGACATTACCCTAAAGCGTTTTCTGTGTAGTACCGCATTTGGTGAATTACACTACACCGCCACTCTGGCCTAGGTTCTGATAGTTACTCTCTTCTTACACTTGAGGAATCTGATACACAAGGATGGTGACTGACCTGCTGAAGTTACGCAGCTGGTAAATGGTGCAGCTAGGATTTGAATCCAGGCAATTAGTTGCAAAGCCTCTGTAACCACTATACTATACTGTCTCTCTTAATGAATATTTTATGCCAGACTATTAAAGTACCATGGTAGGATAAAACAACAAATTCTGCCTGGAGGTTTGGGAAAGACTTCTCTGAGAAGGCGGACTGAGAGCTTAGCTGCTAGGAAAAGTGGAAGAGGGGCCTTCCTTGGCAGAGAGAACACCATACACAAACACACAGAGGGCTAAAGAAACCAACAAGGCTGGGAGATACTTTCAGTGGAGCAGAATTTAGAGCAAAGCAGGTGGCTTAGTGAGAGAGGGGGCTAGAAATATAAATGGGGCCAGAATGACTAAGAATTTAGATATTAGATTAAGGTGCTTCAGTTTATTCTTAGGCAATAGGGAATCAGCAGAGGTTTTCAATCAGAGAAATGGTATATCTGCTTTGTTTTTCAGAAGAAAACTGAGGAGCTGTAGGGAAGATGCACTCAAGACAGGGGCACCGGTCATATGGTAGTGAGACTGAGACTAATTTTATCCATCGTTTCAAAGAACCAGGCTTTGGTTTTTTTGATTTTCTCTGTTTTGCTCGTTTTCAATTTCATTGATTTGTTGCCCTCATTTATTTCTGTTCTTTTGCTTCCTTTAAGCTTAAATTGCTCATATTTTTCTAGTTTCCTAAGGTGGAAGGTTAGGCTATTTTTTATATCTTTTGTAGTATATGTTTTTAGTGCTACAAATTTTCCTCTAAGAACAGCTTTCACTGCATTTAATGCATTTTGATAAGTTATATTTTTATGCAGTTTAAAATGTTTAAAAATTTCTTTTGACACTTCTTTGTCTCATGTTATTTAGATGCATATTGTTTAATTTCCAAATATTTGGGGGTTTTCCAGCTATCTTTTGTTACTGATTTTCTGTTTAATTCCACTGTAATCTGATAGCATATTTGGTATGATTTCTATTCTTTTGAATTTGTTAAGGTGTGTTTACAGCTCAGTATGTGATCTGTCTTTTTTTAAATTTATTTTTGGCTGCATTGGGTCTTCATTACTGTGCTCAGGCTTTCTCTAGTTGCGGCGAGTGGGGATTACTCTTCATCGCAGTGCATGGGCTTCTCATTGCGGTGGTTGGCTTCTCTTGTCGCGGAGCACGGGCTTTAGGCATGTGGGCTTTAGTAGTTGTGGCTCATGGGCTCTAGAGCGCAGGCTCCGTAGTTGTGGCACACGGGCTTAGTTGCTCCACTGCATGTGGGATCTTCCCGGACCAGGGATGGAACCCGTGTACCCTGCATTGGCAGGCAGAATCTTAACCACCATGCCACCAGGGAAGTCCCTGTGATCTGTTTTGGTGGATGTTCCATGTGAGTTTGAGAAGAATGTGAGTTCTGCTGTTGTTGGATGGATTGTTCTGAAAATATCAACTATAGTTCTAGTTGGTTGATAGTACTGTTCAGTAAACTGTATTGATTTCCTGCACACTTGATCTATCAGTTATTGTATGAGGGCTGTTGAAGTCCCCAACTCCAAAGTGGATTTGTTTTTTTCTTCCTTCAGTTCTATCAGTGCTTGCCACATGTGGGATTTTCATGTAGGCTTATACATGTTAAGGATTGTTAAGTCTTCTTAGAGAATTGACCCTTTTGTCAGTATGTAATACCTCTAACTATCCCCGATAGTTTTCCTTGTTGTAAAGACTGTTGTCTAAAATTAATATAGTTACTCCAGCTTTCTTTTGACTGGAGTTAGCATGGTTTACCTTTCTCCATCTCTTTACTTTCAGTCTATCTGATTATTTATATTTAAATCGGCTTTCTTATAGACACTATGTAGTTGAGATGTATTTTTTAATTCACTCTGACCTTCTGTCTTTTAATTGGTGCATTTAGTCCAGTCACATTTAAAGTGAGTTTTGATATAGTTGGATTAATATCTGTCTTGTTTAAAACTTTCGTAGTTGTTGCATTTGTTATTTGGTTCTTCCTACTCCCCTTCTGTCTTCTCTGGTTTTAACTGAGCATTTTACATGTTTTCCTTTTATCTCCTCTCGCTGTGTATCAGTTAAACTTTTTTAAAAAAAATTTAGTGGTTGCCCTAGAGTGAACATTTTTTTTTACTAATATTCATCTACCTTCAAATAACACTTTATTACTGAGGTATAGTATGGGTATCTTATAAAAGTATTCCCAGTTCCTTATGACATTGCTGTTATTCATCTTACTAATTCAGAAACTTTAAGCACCCAATGCATTATCACTATTATTACTTTAAAAACAATCTTTTAGATCAGTTAAGGATAATAAAACAATTTTATTTTACCTTCATTTATTCCTTCTCTGACACCCTTCTCTTTATTATGTAGATAGAGACATACCCTGGAGATATTCCAGACCACCTCAATAAAGCAAGTCCCACCAATTTTTTGGTTCCCCAATGCATATAATATTTATGTTTACACTATACTGTAGTATATTGAGTGTGCAATAACATTCTGTCTAAAAAAGTATACATACCTTAATTTAAAAATACTTTACTCCTGGGCTTCCCTGGTGGCGCAGTGGTTGAGAGTCCGCCTGCCGATGCAGGGGACCCGGGTTCGTGCCCCGGTGCGGGAAGATCCCACATGCCGCAGGAGCGGCTGGGCCAACTCCTAAAAGACCATCATCTAACAACACAGGGTTGCCACAAACCTTCAATTGGTAAAAACAAAACAAAACAAACCTCAATTTGTGAAGCGTAATAAAACACAGTATGCCTCTGCAATTTTCTGACCTATATCATTTTTTTCTCCCCAAGCAGCTATTAATATTTCTGGTATGGCATGTCACCTCACAATACTTTCACATTTTTTGAGTGTCTGAGAAATTCTTTATTCACCTTTTTTTTTTTTTCTTTTTAAGATTTATGTATTATTTATTTATTTTAGGCTGCATCAAGTCTTAGTTGTGGCACATGAGATCTTTGTTGAGGCATGCGGGATCTTTCGTTGGGGCACACAGCCTTCTCTCTAGTTGTGGCACGCAGGCTCCAGGGCATGTGGGCTCACTAGTTGAGGTGCGTGAGCTCAATAGTTGTGGCGTGTGGGCTGAGGTTGCCCCGTGGCACGTGGGATCCCAGTTCCCCGACAAGGGATCGAACCCGCGTCCCCTGCATTGTAAGACAGATTTTTTTTTACCACTGGACCACCAGGGAGGTCCCTCTTCCTTCACTTTTGAAGGATAATTTCATTGGATACAGAATTCTAGGCTGGCGGATTTTTCTTCCAACATTTTAAATATTCAATATTTCCTTTCATTCTCTTCTTACTTGAACGTTTTGGATGGGAAGTCCACTATAATGTTCGTCCTTGTCCTTTTATAGGTAAGGTTTTCCTCCTCCTCCCACCCCCTCACCCCAGTCCCTTTCAAGAGTCTCTCCTTATCTTTGACCTTCTATAGTTTGAATATGATATGCTTAAATGTACTCTTTTAGGTATTTAATCTTGATATTCTCTGAGCTTTCTGTATCGGTGGTTTGGTTAATTTTGCAAAGTACTTAGACATTATTACTTCAAATATGCCACTCCTCCCTTTTCTCTTCTCCTTCTGGAAGCTGATTTATCTTCGGGCTCACTGATTCTTTCCTTGGCCATATCCAGTCTACTACTGAGCTCATCAAAGCATTCTTCATAATTGTTACAGTGCTTTTGATTTCTTGCATTTCCTTTTGATTCTTTCTTAGAGCAAGAATTCTTTCTTAGAGCACTTTGGTTGTAAAGTGTGGAAGAGGAGAACTGTTTTATAATCCTGTGATTAAATCTCATCGTTTTGGTGGGACTGTAACTCTTGGCCTGTGACCTTCACAAGTATTTCTCCAGGGCTCTTTCTTCCCTCAGCCCCCGTAGGTGAGACTGGAAGGTTGGTGGGGAGTGGAGGAGGAAGAGGTGGGGTGGGAGAGATGCCCTTCCCTCAGGTGAGACAAGGCTAAGATAGTCTTTTACTCTGGAAAGTCAGCCTTTGTTATAGAGTATCCTCTGGGAACATTTCAAAGTGATTGTGCTTCCCTTCCCTCTTGCCAGAGCCAGGAGGAGGGGGTCTTTCCCACATCTCTGTGAGAAAGAATCTGGTGGGGTTTCTAGAAGTGCAACCCAGGAAAGTTGTGGTGAGAGCCTGAAGGCTGTGGCCCCCAGGAGTTTCTCCCTCTCATGCTAGCCTACTGTTAATAGATAAGCATATTTCATCTGTGAATTTCTGGATTTGCTTGTCTCTCCAGATTTCAGGGATTAGTTTGCCCTGCAACCTCAGTTCCCTGAGGGTTCCAGAAAAATCCTTGGTTTCCAGTTTATTCACCTGTTTCTTGTGTAAGTACAGGAGTGATGACTTCTAATCTCCTTACATTTTGGTGCTGAAATCCTGATTTTTAAAAATTTAACTTCTCTTTTCTTCCTAACTTTTAAGAATTGTACTATTCCATAATACAGGTGTACCATGAGTTGCCTATTCATCTATTAAAGGACTAGGCTATTTCTGATTTTTTGTTATTGTAAACAATTATAATATATAATGCAGTAAACTGTCTTGTACTATGAGTATTGCTCTAGGACAGCTTCCTGGAAGAGGTATCACTAGATGAAAGAGTAGGTATGTTGATACTATGAGATTGCCCTTAAAAAGGCTGCTAATTCAACAAGGTGTGTACATTTCAATTTTTTCTATTATTACTATGTATATATTTTGTAAATCCTATCAATTTTTTGCCAAACTGAGCAAATAGTTGTACTTGTTTTTATTTGCATTTCTCTGATTATTAGAGATTTTTAAGTGCCTTTTTATATGTGCATTGTGTTGCATTTCATGTGTATAGTATTTTTACGGGGGATAGTCTATTTCTATTAAATTTTTATTTTGTTATCGTGTTGTTGATTTTAAGAGTTCCATGGATAATCTCGTTATTAATGCTTTGTTATAAGGTTGCCTATTACTTTTGTGTTTTTTGTTGCTTGTCTTTTAACTTTGGGGTATTTTTAGCTATAAATCTGTCTTTTTTTCCTTTTAAGAAGAATTTACCCTAAATTATAAGTATTTCCTTTTATATTTGCTTCCAATGTTTTACTGTTTGTTTACATTTAGATCTTTAATCCATTTGGAATTATTTTTATTTATGAAAATAATAATTTTAGAAAAATCAAACTTTATGTTGTAAGAGGTCTGCAGAATTGTAGAATTTTCTCCACAGTATCCAGCAACCCAAAATTAGATGTGGAGAAATTGTGTGGTTGAATTCATCCAGGCATGGGTACTAGTTGGAAATATGTATAGGCAGGAGTACAGGAGAACTGAAGGTACAGTTGTTAATGTCTTGAAGAGATTGAACATCATCTGAGGAGTAGAACTGGGAAAGGTTAAGATGAATAAGCGATTCCAGTGAAGACCACAGATTTAGGAAGTGGAAAAGGCAGGTGGATTGAAAATTAAGATCTCAGAGTAAGATTTCAAAACTTGAAATTTCAGAAATAGAGAAATTCCTAGTGCTGATAGGTCTAGGATATGGCCCTGAAAGTTCTAGGCCTACTTATATGCACTTCAGTCCTGAGGTTAGTCTCCCTGCTCTGTGCCATCCATCCACTGAGGATACTGATGCATTCACAGAGCTGAATGACTTGAGCTAGAGGTTAGTGGAGATACAGGTATAACGCAAAATGTGTCAGTAGAAAGCAGTCACAACTTAACAGAAGCATCATGCTACAAAAATTCTTTTACAGGTCTTGCATACAAAATTTTGAACACATTTTCTTATTAAAGATACACTTTCAGAGAATGCTGGAGAATTTCTGGTCAGCCTACAAGTTTATCCCATAATATAATTTAATTGTACTATTTTAATCATATCAAATAACTGTCATGTAACTATTGGGGTAAATGTGCCTTTGGGGCTCCCAAAACAGCAGCAAGGGCCCTAGAAGGAGGGGTTTGAGAAAGGTGTCAGAGAGATGTCAGTAGTGGCTACCCATGATTGGAAATCATATCTAAATGAAGTGTCCTTAAATGGAAGCAATATCCTTTCATCTGTGAGGAGAGAAAATTAAGCACAATGAAAAAGATGTTTTGAGAAATTGTCCAGTTCAGTATATGTGTAGGATGATGAGTTCACCGATGAGGTCAGAAGGGTGAAGGATGTTGGGAATAGGTCTTAAGTAATTGTATTTTGCCATAGAAATGAGATGGCTGATCTTGTCATATCTCATAGGTGGGGCTAAAATCTGATATGACTGTTCTTGAAAGGCAAAAACAATGTTTCAGCAGGTAGAAATTTTAAATTCTAATTCAGGACTGTATTAGTAGTTCTTTTTCAATGTATGGGTTAGATTGCTGGGTTATATACACAGTTTTTTGGGAGACTCTCAGAGTTCTGCTTTCATTCTTCAAAAGTGTAAGAAGGGCTTCCCTGGTGGCGCAGTGGTTGAGAGTACGCCTGCCGATGCAGGGGACACGGGTTCGTGCCCCGGTCCGGGAGTGCCCCGGTCCGGCAAGATTCCACATGCCGCGGACAGGCTGGGCCCGTGAGCCATGGCCACTGAGCCTGCGCGTCCAGAGCCTGTGCTCCGCAACGGGAGAGGCCACAACAGTGAAAGGCCCGTGTACCGCAAAAAAAAAAAAAAAAAAAAAGTGTAAGAAGTTTTGCCTTTGCTCTTCACAATGTAAGAAAATAAATAGGACCTTTTTCCCCAGAAAGTTTAAGAAAAAATTAAAAACCTGAGGAATTATGTATAATTATGTGATGAAACTATAAGATTTTCCCTGAGTCCTGTGAGCTATTTATTTCTTCTTGTGGAATTAAGGAGTTACTTAGAAAAGCTATTTTGAGTTTTTAGCTGAGCTACTCAAAGGCCATTAGTTACTTGGCAAATATATTTTTACAAATTTAGGGTATTTACTTGTTCTATAATTTAAATAATGGCAGACTGTTTAAAGGACTTAAACAGTTTTTCAGGCATTTCCAGAGGATTTTTAAGCTTTAACACAAGAGATTAGAATAAGAACTGTCTGGGCTCATTGCAATAATTATCTCATTGCTATTTAAATAATCCCCTGTTGGCAGTACAAACACTTTTCTCTTGTGAAACAAAATAGAGTTTGCATTAGAAAACTAGTTCTTAGGCACAATAATCTTTGTAAATATTTTGAAAATCCCTGATAACATTACCCCCCAAAATAATCCTTCTATGATTTGTCCTCAGTATTATTAAATTTTGCCTGTCTCTTCTGTATTGCTTTAGAAACCTCTTATTGAGCATCTAAGAAATAAATTTTCCCTTAATTTTTTATTTATCATTTTGTAATGATATAGTACATAGTACTGTAAGGGCCCACACTCTTTCCTTTGCCTTACTTGCTTAAATAACGAAAAATGTAAACGAAAAGAAATTAAATGTTTCATGATCAAGCTGAAGGAAGAAGTATAAAAACTGTTGAACATAATTAATGTGTTTGGCACTTTATAGAAATGATGTTATTTTTTGTATGCATTACAAAAAGCCTATGAGGAAAGATTTTACGGGTGAGAAAAACCCAAGATTCAAGGGAATTAAGAGCCTTTCACCTGAAGTTACCTATCTTATATGGACGTGTTGGTACAGATTTCACCAAGAAGTACCCATTCTTTTCTGCTCTTTCACTGCTGAAGGGTACTTTAAACATGATAGTTCTTGGTCTGTATACTTTAAGTTACAGACATTGATGTGCAGACAAAGCAATGAGTCAGCAATCTGATATGCTTAAGTGTTTCTTGGTAAATTAGGAGAAAAGGAGGAATCTGAATTTTTTTCCCCATTACTGGGATTATCTGAGTAATCGAGAAATACCAGTAAATCCATTTAGCTGATTGATATATTGGGTTGGCCAAAAAGTTCGTTCAGGTTTTTCCATACCGTCTTACGGAAAAACCCAAACGAACTTTTTGGTGAACCCCATATATCCCTTTGTATCTGACAAATATAAAATAATGGTGGTACGATAGCTTGATTTACATCTAGCGAATGTCTTTGTGTGATTATGTGTGTGTGTTTACTGATAATTGATTAGTGTATCTTCAGAAAAGTCAAACAGATTTCTTTTGCATTCTAACTGCAACTTGATGCTAGCTAAATAAATATTCTAGAGTCACAGTTGCCAAAAATTTTGTAATTTAAAATAGGCACATGAATATAAGTAAGCAGGAAGGGCTGAACCAGTAGGTGGGAGTCCTGGATTCTCATTCAGTTCTTTTTCATTGTGAGATTTTGAGCAAATTGTTCTTGTCTTGAGGCCTCACAAAAAGGTAGAATTAATCCCCTCCTCAGTCCCCTTGCTTAAGTTGGAATGAGGACCAAAGGGAATGGTCTGAAAGTGCTTTGACGCTCTATAAATAAGGTTTGATGCTTGGCTTTTTAATGACATAGACCCCTTGAAAGCTGGAGATCTCTTTAAAATGTTTTTTGAAGTGTTAGGGGATCATGAATCCTGTAAATCCTATCCACACGCTTTAGATTATGAACTGAAGCTATGGGTTAAGGAAAAAGAGCAGATCTATGTATATCTAAAGTGTTAGCTAATTTATGCAAGGTTTATAGTTAACTTCAAATTTTATATTTGTTCTGGGGGTTTCCAGGACGAAAAATACCAGCATATAGTAGGCTGTTTGAATGTATTTGTTGAAATCTTTATAATTTGTACTTGGGGAACTTAACACATTTTTCTGAGAATGAAATATGTTGAACAAGTTTGAACCGGACGTTCACTTGTCATTTTGTAGTTCAGAGGGTCTCCTCGGCTCTGTGCCTGTGGTCTGAGCACTCTTCCCCACTACTGGACATTTTAGCAGTATTGAGTGCTCTTTGCACAGAGGTCCCTTGGCGCAGACCAGCCTTTGGCAGGGTGTTTTCCTGCTTCTCACCTGTGATGAGTCGCAGGTGGCCTCCTGTTGTAGGCAAGCTAGAATGCATAAACATGCGCCCGCAGGCAAACACGGAATCCACTCAAAATTCTCAAGGGCAAGCATATTTAAGATGCTAGTTCTTCTTAATTGTTTAAAAAAATCAATAGATGTTTAGTAAATAAACGTCTAGCTTTGCAGTGGTCTCTCATTTCTTAAGAAATGCCATGCTGGCTTATGTGGCAAAATTAAAAATTAATCTTCAGATTATTCCTGCTTTTCTACAGGTTAGAAAGCAAAATTGCCTTTTACTCAAGTTCAGTATATCCACAGTGTCCTCCCAGCCTTCCTGGTTCTTTTTGTAAGATATCCTGTTTTTGTGTCTGAAATTAGCTAATTGCTGGCAGGCACAGTTCATGGTGGTTGAAAAGGGCTGATGATGCTTTCTGAAAGCTTAGCGTTATTGATTCTGGTGTATGTTCTAACCCAGTGATTGGTTTACTTATTTCTTAACTGCAGTTCTAGCCAGGGATACATACATTTTACACTGTGATTCAATACACATGAATACACCCTTACCTAAAATAACTTTCATGAAATAATAATTACCCTTACTACATGTATTCCAATATCTTCTATTTCATTAAAAATATTTTTATTGCGGTATAGTTGATTTACAATATTATATTTTACTTCTTTTTTTTAATTGCTTGTCATGATCTATTAAATGAATTGACATGACCTGCCAAAGGGTTTCAAACTGTAGTTTGAAAAAACAGTCTTAAGTTATATGACAATTTTCACTTTTTTCTTATGATTTATAATATATTTGAGGGTATCCATTTAATTTGCATTTTTCAAACTACAAGTCTTCAATGAGGACTATCCCAAGTGTAATCCTTCATCTACAAAAAAAGTTAAATAATTAAAAACAGAAAACTTTGTGGGGATTTTTGTTTTTTTCACTTGTTTGGATGTTTTGAAGTGAGGGTGAATTTTCTGTTCTTTTATTCTTTTTCCATATAGTCAACTATTAAGCAACATATTAATTATAAGATTTATGATCCCTTTATTTGTTGAACTTTGTTATGACTAACTTGGAAATGTTTGTTGCTCGTCCAGCAACAATTAATTTTTTACATTTAATGTTTTACATTTTATACAAATTGTGGCAAAGCCGGTAAGGAACACTGAGTGGCATAATTTGTAACTTGTCATTTAGGGAGATTTATCAAAATTAGCTTTGCCTCTCTACCTTTTCTGTTCAAAAAAGTAGAAAAAATATTTTAGGCAGAATTTTTTTGTTTTTCTGGCTTTTAATGAGCTCCGTGCATGCTTGACCTGGTCAAGATAATGACATTTTGACTGTATAAACATCTTCCTACAGAATTAGAAGTGTTTATCACCAACCAGCCAAGATGAATATGGTGAAGAGGATCATGGGGCGGCCGAGGCAGGAGGAGTGCAGCCCGCAAGACAATGCCTTAGGACTGATGCACCTCCGCCGACTCTTCACGGAGTTGTGCCATCCTCCCCGGCACATGACTCAGAAGGAACAAGAAGAGAAACTGTACATGATGCTGCCAGTGTTTAACAGGGTGAGTCCAGGTTGCCAAGCACATGCCTTTTGTGATGGGGTGGTACTGCAGGAGTCTTGAGGTTATAATAAATCACAGATGGGAAAAAAAAAATGATTGAATGAATTTTTAAGAAGCCTGATTCCTTCCTTTCAATTTCCTATAAGGTGATTTGATGTGAGATCTGGTCAGAATGAACTCCTCTTAGTTCTAGCAGATAAAAAGGAAGATTGCGAGCATTTTGTAAAATGTCCCTCTAACGGTTGATACTTGGAAGAGGGATAGGCTGTAAATTACCACTTATGTTATTTCCATTACCTTTTGAAGTGATGATATATGGCATCAAATGGTGCAGTCGCCCAAGTCCTTTTTACACTTTGACGAATCATCTCAGTTTATTTTGTTGTTTGGTGGATTTTCTGTAAAAGAATTTGTAAGAGGATAGTTATAGGCTCTAGAGAGTCAAAATAGAGCTAATGTTTTAATGTATTTTGTCAAGTTGATCACATGTAGCAATCTTAGTGGGGATTTTTAAAATTTATATCAAAAATGTATATGTACATAGTTTAAAAAGTCAAGTACTTCCACAGGCTTATAGGGCCCTGCTGCTCTCCACTGATGATTGTTGCTGCCACTTTTAGCTATTTCAGCTTTTACATAACAAACAATACTTTTACTGTTGTCATGATTGTTCAGTTTTAATTGACTTCTTACTGAGAAACAGGAGAATTAGCTTTTTTTTTAAACTCCCCATCCCTCCAAAGCATGCACACACATACATTCACTCATACATGCTACCCTCCTCTTGTCCTTTCCATACAATAATGCCATTTGTTTAAATAAGATTCAGTGCTTACAGTCTACTGACCCTGCTGTAAATATTATTCATAGATGAACCTTATAGCAAACCACCACTATTTTGCCACTCTTATAGAACTTGTTTTCCCCAGACTTTGTAACATAACTGTCTCAATTTCTGTCTTTCCTCATGTCTCTTTCTTTTTCTCCCCCATCTCTCTTTTTCTCTCCTTAGACCTATCTCTGTCCTTCCCCTGTCTTTCTCTCCTTCCCTTCCTGTTTCTGTCTCTTTCTCCCCATCTCTGCCTGTCTTTTCCTGTGTCTCTTTTCCCCATCTCTCTCTCCTCTCTCTATTCCCCTCTCTTGGTCTCTGTCTCTCCCCCCACCCCCGACCCCCCAGTTCTCTTTCCTTCTTTCTCCCCTCCCATGTCTTTCTCTTTCCCCTGCATCTGTGACTCATTGTCTCCCTCCCAAAGTCTCACTTGATCTCTTTATTGTTTGTTCTCTGTGTCTGTTAGTCTTTCTGTCTGAAATTTTCTAGGTTCTTCTTCTCAATATTTTGAAATTTTGTTGAGGCTTCATGATGAACCTTCTTAATCTGCAAACTTGTACTTTTTAATTCTGGGAAAATATTTTGAAATATTTCTTTGTTAATATTCTTCCCCTTTTCTGCAGCTCTGTCAATCAAATATTAACTCTTTTGGATTAACCTTATGCTGTCATATTTTTAACGTCCTTGAATTCTTCTTTATTAATTTAAAATTCTGTAATATCTCCTCATCCCTCTGAAAATATTAAAGCTTTTTCAAATTTTCTTATGCTTCTTTCATTGTTATTTGCTCCAGATTACTGTTTTTTCTTTGCTTATATTATTTTCTTTCATATTAGAGTAGTCTCCAGATGTCTGGTGATAATTGTCTATACACTGATATTTAGGAATGAGGTATTGAAACACTAATTGGAAAGTACGTGTGCAGAGGTTAGACTTTTCCAGTGGTAAGATGATCTGGCTGGATAAAATGCGGAGATTCGTTAACCTAGGATATGTTGATATTCCAGGAAGGAGTGTTTTCCAGTCTCCTGCCAGGAGCATATATACTTGCTAGTGTTTTCTTAAAGCTAAGTTGAGGAACAAGACTGATGTTTCATATTCAGTAGATTGACTTTCACTTAATCTCCAGTTTGCACCTATCAGTGTTCTTGGTTGTTCCTCTCTAAGGGTTAGACCTCCAGGTGTGTACTGCACTTGGGAGGAGCAGTCACCTTCAGTTTCTGGGCTGTTAAATAAGAATATCTACCTTGTGGGGTTGGTATGAAGATTAAGTAAGTTAATGTACTTAAAGCACTTAACAAATGCTTGTCCTAGGGAACTTGTGTCTATTATTGTTACTGTTGTTATGGCATTAAAAATAAAGACATTACAAGGTGAAGCAAAGATTATAAACTATTTATGCTGAAATAATTTCATATTGAATATATGCTGAAATACATCTAGTTTATGTGTTACTCACACCAAGCCAAAGGCTAATTAGACAACAGAGAGGAGGGATAGACTCTACATATTCTATGTTTATTTGTTTGCTTATCTCTTCATTTATTCTGTTATTGTGCATTACTGATTCATTCAGTAAATATGTGTCAAACAAATCGACATTGTGCTATACATTGGAGTTCTGAGATAAGATAGTCCAGTTTTATAAATCAGAAGTGTCATGAGGAAGATAAACATGTATTTCTGTTGGAGAAGAGATAAACACATAAACAGATAATGGAATAACAAAGAAATGTAGTATTAGAGACACAGCAGAGTATTATGGCACCCCTGAGAAGAAAGTTATTGGAAAGTCTGTGGGGATCAGGGAAGGGGCATCTCCCTTGCGAATGTGATGTGATTCTTGAGTCCTTAAAAGATATGCATTAGCCAGCTTGGAACTAACTGGGCTAAATTAACCAAGAAGGTAATTAGAGTAAGAAGTTAAAGCATAAATCAAGGTAAAGGCTACAAACATTTTGATGTGTGCTAGCATCTATAAGTGGTCCAAGAAGTTGACATTATGTCGAGGAAGGGTACTGTTCAGTTTGATAGGCACATCACGACAGATTTTATATCATATTAAGTGCTAATACTTTTTCTTCGAGGTGTGCAGAGCCAATGAAGTATTCTAAGCAATAGAATAAGAAAGGAGAAGGGACCAAAGCAAGGCTGTCTCTTAGGTTTCTTATTTGGGAAACTGGGTGGATATTTTTCCTAGTAGCTGAGAAGGAGAGGTATAGGGGACAGATTCAGTTTGGGGCATTGAGTCCAAACTGTTGATATTTGTGAACTTCCCAGGTTCCTCCAAGTGGAGGTATTCAGTAGGCAATTAGAAAGCTCAGGTGAGGGACTCTGGGGACTACTGCAGAGATGTGGTAGTTGGAACCCTGGAAGGGGATAAGATATTACTCGTGCCTCCTACTGCCCCATGAGTAGTATGCTAAGGATGAACCATGGAGAATATGAATGTTTAGTGAAAGAAGGGGAACCCATAAAGGATACAGAGCAGGAATGGGTCAGTAGCAGTACAAAAAGAATCAGGAGAGGCTGGTTATGGAACTCAAGAGATAAAAGTGGCAAGAAGGAGGAGAGCAGTCAACACCATCCTGTACATTAGAGAGACCCAGTAAGATGGAGACTGAAAAATGTACATGAGATTTGCCAGTTTGAAAGTTACTAGAATGGCAGCACGAGAAAGCAGTGAGTTGAGCAGTGAATGGGAGATGAGAAGAGACAGTATGGACTCAGCTTTTAGAAATATGAAAGAAGAGGGGACAAAAGAGATTGATGGAGGTGAATTTGGCAATAGGGGGTTTGTGTTTGTATATTTCTGGTGTTTTTAAAAATGGGAGAGATCCAGGCATGCTCATGAAGAGAAGGAAAGAAACCAGCAGAGGGGGAAATTGGAAATTTTTAAGACAGTGAAATTGAGCATAGAGTCGAATTACAGGTGGGTGAGTGAGCCTTGAACAAGAGACACCACACGCTGCAGGAGAGCATGTCTTGTTGGGTGTGAGCACAGATTTGTAGTGAAAGTAGTGGACAGTTGAATAAGATCTTGCTTGATGACCTCAGTTTCTTATAGTTATCAACAGAAGATGTGGTCTGTTAAGAGTCTGGAGTAAGTAGGTCGAGTAGGAGACTTTAGGGAATGGTGATGGTTTGGAATATTAATGAAAGGGAATCAAGAAGGATAGTTGAAAGGGACAATAAAAGGCTTAAAGAGTTTTGAGGGCTCAGTGAAGGTTGGAGATAGTAAATTTGTACTGGATCTTATCCATGCAGGCATGTGTGATTTTTCTCATTCAGTTACAAAGCAGCGTGTGTGTAGAAGTAGAAAAGACGGATAGATGCGTTATATTGGGACTGAGGTTTTGCTGGGCTGGTAAAGCAAGAAGGGCAGGAGTAGAGGGACAGAGCATAGTTAGAGAGACTAATTCACATATCACTCGTGGAATTGGGTGGGATACCATAGGAACAGAGCAGAGGATGTTCATTTTTTAATCTATGAGATAAAAGGCTGAGAGTGAGGGAGGGGAGGGGATGATAGAGTAGGAATATGAGGAGAGGTAGGGAAAGGTTTAAGACAGCTGTTTTGAAATTGGGAGAGAACTGATTATGGACAAGCTATTTTTTCAAGCCCTGTTGAGGTAACAGTCATTAATTTTTATTGCAACCTGTCCTAGGAAGTTGGTTGTTTTTTATTTTAATGTTTTTGTTTTACTTCAATGTCACAATGTACTGTTAGCTATTAAGTAGTTTGAGATAATTTCCTTCTCTCAGATTCATAAACACTGACAAGGTGATGATAATGTTAAGAGTGGTTAGGACAATTGTTATTCTCAGCTATTAATATAGATTAATAACTAATATCCTGCATATGTGTCCCATGTATTTCATCAGTTAAGCTTCCACACTCAATTCAAGTGAGTCTTAGACTAGGAGACTCAAACAAATACTTGAGGTTTTGGGGGTTGTTTTTTTTAGAAGATTTAAGTTGCTTTAGTGATTATTCTCTATTGCTTAGACTGTCTTAGTTCTGTTGTGTTCTGTGTTGCCATGAGTCTCTATTCTTTCAAGTCAGAAGTTTATAGTTGGCTGATTAAAAGCATATACATATGCATTGCCTAAACCTAATACAATGAGTGATTTAAATATCATAAAGGTTCATTCAACTTTTTTTTTTCTGTTTTATCGTGCTTCACTTTATTGCAGTTTTTACAAATTAAAGGTTTGTGGCAACCCTGCATTGTCAGATGATGGTTAGCGTTTTTTTTAATTAATTAATTTTTTTATTGAAGTATAGTTGATTTACAATGTTGTGTTAGTTTCAGGTGTACAGCAAAGTGATTCAGTTACATATATATATTTTTATACATATATACATATATTTATTCTTTTTCAGGTTCTTTTTATCAACTTTTAACTAATGAAAAGAAAGTTATTTCTGTACTATTGTGACCAATTTAAACAATATATAAATTATATTCATTGGCCTATCATTAACAAACTAAAATTATCCTTAGATAAGACATCACATCCATTAAATTTTGATATAGATAACCATATTTATTTAATGTTTGACAATTTATACTTGAACATTCTCCACTAGTAAGAAATAGCTTAGATGAATGAATAGCTCAGTGTGGCTCCAGACATCCTGCCACGATTGCCAAAAATGAACTGTACTGTTGATTTTTGAGACTTTGTTTGACTCATGCCAAATGGCAAATAAACCATATTACAGTTAGACATGGATATCCATCTACAGAATCGTTTTTAAAGTGTGCTCCATACTGTTATTTCAGTGTGTGATTTTGGCCTTTAAGAGACACGAGGTTGAGAAATGGCATGTGTTAAGCCCCTTTTTCTGGGCCAGGACTCATGCTGGGTTCTTCAGCTGCCTCCTGTGCTCTTCATCACAGTCCTGCAAGGGCACTGCTGGTATCCTCCTTCTCACCAATTCTCTCAAACTGAAAGATTATGGTGAGGTCTGAGAATAGCTGGATAATATTTAATCAGCATTCTTAAAAATAATTAACCTTTAGTCCCAAGAACAAAAGCTTACAGAAAAAAATACTTCATTTAAACATATTAAAAAATGAATAGCATTTTAGTCATCTAAAAGTTAACTGCCATTGTTAATTACCTTGGTGTATGTTATCATACTAAATTGTGTATGTTAAAATATAATCTTTACTAACTGGATCTTCTTTTAGAGACTCCTCTTGTTTTTGAATTTGCTTCTAATTTATATTCAAGAAACATCTAAGTTGAATCCAATGTCTCTTTTTTTTTTTTTTTTTTTTCCTGCGGTATGCAGGCCTCTCACTGTTGTGGCCTCTCCCGTTGCGGAGCACAGGCTCCGGACGCGCAGGCTCAGCGGCCATGGCTCATGGGCCCAGCAGCTCCACGGCATGTGGGATTTTCCCAGACTGGGGCACGAACCCGTGTCCCCTGCATCGGCAGGCAGACTCCCAACCACTGCGTCACCAGGGAAGCCCCCAATGTCTCTTTTTTTATCCCTCACAAGTAACCTTTACTTTTTAAATTGTTGGCTTTAGAGGAAGGATACTCAAGTTCAGAACCAAATGTGAGATAGATCAAGAGTCAGACAAATGAACTATTAGCATATATGAGGCTTATGTTTACAAATATACAGCTTTGTTACTTATTGCATAGTACCAATATTGGAGAATGGAGCTTAGGTCTGTGCAACAAAGGACTTCCTAGTTTCACCCTTGATATGGTTAAGCTTACTTACCCAGTCATTGGCAAAAGTGGGCAAGCCACACTCAGAGCAGATGAGAGTACATGTTCTCTTGAGGCAGGCGTACCCTAGAAGGAGAGAGAGGGACTGAGATATACCTTCTCATTTTCTTCTCCTGCAAGTTCGTGGTCCTTAGGAACAAGAAGACTAAGTGTTAATGTAATGATTTATATTAATTGGTAAATGCAATTACATCTTCACTGTCAATTTTCAAAATCTGTTAGATATATCAAATTATTCATATACTCTGTAACTTAATTTTAGATATTACATATATTTAGGGGGAAAAAGACACCATTTTAGAAAACTTTGTAAAAATTCCTACCTCTCTTTTACTAATATTTAATAAAATTTTACTGAATAGCTTCATTTGGTAACAAATATATATTGAGCCTCTGCTTCCTGCATGCCATTATACAACACCATTCATTTGTTCCCCCGAGTATACCAAAAATATTTTAGTTGAGGAGCAGCCAGGAAATTTTCTGGAATTTATTTAGGTGGATATTTAAAATGACCCTTCTAAAAACAAGTTGAGCTGTGCTAATTCCCTCGCAAGGTGAACACTGTGCAAAGGTATAGTGATAGGGTTCCTGCAAAGTTTAATTCCAGCAGTATATTACTGGGTGACTAAGAGCACAGCTTGGAATCAGACAGACCTAGTTTTGAATTCTGTCTCCACCACCTCCTGGCATCTACCTTCTCTAACCCTTAATTTCTTTTTCTGAAAAATGGGAGTAATGTGTAGGATTTCATGAGATTCGAATGACATTACATGTCAAGTATTTGAATAGTGCTAGGCACACTGTAAAGGCTCATTATATGATAATTGTTGTTATTTTCATTAAGTTTGCTAAAAGGCTTTTTGTTCCTCAGTACTGTTTTTTTCATCTGGGTAATGAATGTCACATGTCTATTATAGAATCATCCCTCTGAGTTGAGTGTATTACCGACCAGTTCTCTTGCTCAACTCTCCCCTTTAACAGATGAGGGAACTAAGAACCAGAAAATTTTGACCAGAGTCCCTGTGGGTGGGAAGGTAAATCCCAGCTCTGTGCTCCATCCTCTGTGGTGCACGTTTACATACATGATTGAAGCACTATTTCCCACTATTTGTGGAAGGTGGTGAATACATACCTAATATTTTTAGATTTAATTGTTGAAGTCAGTCACCAAAAAATCTCTTCTCTTTACTGCCTTACACATTCAGTATTATCTAAAATGCCAGATACATGTTTTAGTCCCTGTACTTCTCCAGCCTTTTCTTGCTGCATTTCCCCTCTCATTGGAAACACTCCAGCTTCACCCACGCCTTTTGATCTCTCAAGCTCCCAATCTCTTGCCCACGGTCTTAGCACAGTTCTTCTCACTGCCCGGAACCCTCGTTCCTTGGCTGTTTGAATTGTGACCTTTTTTCATTATTCAGTATCATCCTTCTGGGTCAGTGTCATCTCAGAGAGCGTTTCTGATAACCTTTTCTCACTCCAGGCATTCCCTTTCAGTTACCCTGTTTACTTCCTTTATAATGCATCACTATCCAACATAATTTTCATTTTTAAAATAGCTTAACTTTTGTCTCCTGTGCTAAAATGTACATTCCGTGAAAACTGGAATTATATTTGCTTTATTTGCCTTTGTATTCACAGTTCTTTACTTTTGTATTCAAGGTTCCAAATATTGCCTGGCATATATAGTAGACCAGTAAATATTTATGAGTGAATAAATGAAAGAGTGAATCAATCAGTAGTGTTGGATCACTAGATTAAAGATTGTTTACGTTAAAGAAGCAGTAGTTCATTTCAGATTAGCAAGTAGGACATGGTCCTTTTTCTGTAACATTTGGCTTGGTCAATTCAAGCAACACAGCTTTTGAAAAAAATTTCCTTATGAAAATAAAGCTATAAATATCAGGATTTGTATGAAAAGTTAGTTGCATTTTTAACAGTGTATTTTCCACCCAGCATGAAGACTGCTTGAATAACCAACCATATGTTTATGCTAAGAAAAGAGCTATTTCTTTTTTGAAGTTGTCTTACTCTTAGGATAACATAGTGCTTAATAATTCTTAGGAGCAAAATATACATCAGTATATTCTGAATAATAGGAATACTTACCTACTTTAAATCAGTTTGTCAAAAGGCTTAATAATTGCCTGAGCAAAATATACAATTGCTTTGTAAACACCTTCATTAGGCAGTTACATACTCATTTCTGGGTGGAAGCAGAATGGCTATTCAAGCATGTGTCCTTCCTCACTAGAAACCAAATGGTGTAGATATTTTATTTGATAAAGATAGCTGATGGTTTATTTTAAAAGATGCACTTTGAGTTGCAATATGTTATTTTTATATGGACCAAATAATTAAAAAAGGAGGAAAGAAAGGAATGAATAAACTTTGTCGTAATCAACTGTGAACTTCAAGCGAGGTTGATTTTAGTAACCAAATTGCTTTGGTTTGATATTAATGTAGTCTTACAGGGCTGTGCTTACTGGGCATACATTTTAAGTCTGTGAGATAAATTTGGTCAATAAATTGGCCATTCTTTTTATTTTTCTAAGACACAGAAATTATTTAATAAAAACTTCAAGAGAGAGTGACGGGTAGAATCTCCTCCTTGAAAGTATGCTCAAATTTAAAATTGAGGCTTCTCAATTTCTAATCTATCTCCAATTTGTTTATTAAAAACTATGGTATTTAGCAGGTGAATAGGTTAACTGTAAGCACATAACATTTATCAAAATCTCAGCAGAAAAACAATTTATTGAGGAGTTCCTGAAAAGAACAGTTTGTTTGTTCTTTGAGATAATTTAAAATTGTGTGTCAAGTTAAAGAACAGACTACCTGGCTAAAAGTATAACCTGTAGAACTGATTTATCATTTGTTTGGTACTTTCAGCTCAATTTGAGGGTGATTGTAAGAAACATGGTGTCTATTGTAAGAATGTAAGAAACATTCCTATTACAAGGATATTATAAGTTGTATCCTTTTAATAGGATCCTTGGAAGAAAATCTTTACATTATGGTATGAAGAATAGAGATACTTTGTTAAATATATGTTTTCCTTACCTAAGGACATTGAGAACCATGTAATTCATGAGGTTTTCTCTCCTGTATGTTTGGGCCAAAATTCATGACTAAATATGGCAAATATAGACGTTTTTCCCCCAGTCTACCTCCCTGGCCTTGGTTTTATTATTTGATTGGTTTTGTTCTTACTTTTTGTTTATATTCTCATATTATAATTTGTGTCCTTGCATGCTACCTAAACATTTTCTAGAATTTGGTTGTGGGAGCAGGCATACAAACAAACAACCATATTCAGGGAACATCCCTGTAAAAGGCAGGGTGCTAGCTTGGCAAGGAACACAATGACGGGTAAGATACGTTTCCTCCCTTTGCAGTGACATTTGAACAGATAATAAGAATACAAAATATTGTTTAGTTAATATTACAGTAGAGGGCTATCATAATAGTTTTAGGAGACACAGAATTCTCTTTTAGCTATAAAGAACATTTAAAAAAAATATTTATTTGGTTGTGCTGGGTCTTAGTTGCAGCATGTGGGCTCCTTAGTTGCGGCTCACCGGCTCCTTAGTTGTGGCAGGCAGACTCCTTAAGTGCGGCTTGCTGGCTCCTTAGTTGCCCCATGTGAACTCTTAGTTGCGGCATGTATGTGGGATCTAGTTCCCTGACCAGGGATCGAGCCCAGGCCACCTGCATTGGGAGCATGGAGTCTTATCCACTGTGCCACCAGGGATGTCCCACTATAAAAAACATTTTTTAAAACAATATTCCAGGATGCATCCAGTTATATAGCTATTATAATACTATTTCTTTTCCTATGACAGTCTGTCCAGGTTTTATTTTTTTCATTCTCTTTGCTGAATCTATGCTAGTTTTAGAATGATTTATTCTAAAGTTCATCTAGTGTAGATTTTTGTAAAGACAAGTGTATTTCATGACCCTCTCATTCATTTTTATTCTAGTCTTTTCATTAACAGTCTTGTTTTGGGAATTATTATGGTTAGAATTCAGAAATTCTGAGGTATAAGATGAGTTTAGTAAATTCTGTATTCAGCCCAGGACTTAGCATTAGATAAGTCCCTGCTTTTACAATTATATTTTCTAAATATAAACTTTAGAAGTTTATATTTTTTATAACTTTATATTTATTTATAAATCTGAAAAGAAAGTTTATATAAAGTTTATATTTATTTATAAACTTTAGAATTTTATATTTATTTTCTAAATATAAACTTTAGAAAATATATTTACATTATATTTTCTAAAGTTTATTAGTAAGATTGATTTAAATTTTATAGATAACTGGTCTTTGGCTTTTAGATTTTGTTTATTTAATTATTCATTCAACAGATTATTTTACATGTATAAGAAAATGTGGTTAGATGGCATTTATTGAAAGAGATATGTTTTAAACTTATTCAGGTCGAAGTAACTATGCAAGCATACTTTCTTTTATTTGATTTTCAAGTCATATCACACTTTGAAAAGCACATAATGAAAGAAAGAAGTTGACAATGCTGTATTAAAATTGTTTTTCTCATCACAGGTTTTTGGAAATGCTCCGCCAAATACAATGACAGAAAAATTTTCTGATCTTCTGCAGTTCACAACACAAGTCTCACGACTGATGGTGACAGAAATTCGAAGGAGAGCATCAAACAAATCCACAGGTATTTTTACAGAAACCAGCAAAAACTAATTTATTTGACTGGACAGTTTGGTAAAAGTGTTGTCGAAATCTAATAAAAAATTGACCTGATTTTAAGCACATGGATTTCAGTACCAGTCCCCATTCCCATTCTTACTGTCATATTCTTACTGTCAGCACCTTTTACTCTCAAGTGGTGTAGTTCTACCCAAGGCTACTTTCCTTGGACCACTACCACCCCTGACCTAACCCTTTTAACAGCACTCTGTTTCCTTCTGAACAAAATCCAAATTCCTAGCATGACATTCAACACAAACTCAGGACCTGGAAATACATATATATACCCACCATTTTTGCATACCCTTTTTTATTTCTTGTTTCCTTTTTCTATATTTCAACCAAATCGTGAGTTACTTATAGTCCCAGACATTTCTGTGCTCTTTTTTCTATCCTTGTGATGCTTCATTAAGGAAGGAGCATCTCCCCCCATGTTAGTACATCTAAATCTTCTCAGCTTGGATTAAGTCACCCTTCCTAGATAGAATGTTTCTTGATTTCCTTAATCAAAGGAAAAGTTTTCTCCTCTTAACTACTCAGCTTCACGAGTGGTGTTTATATATGTATCTTTATCTTTCTATTAGACCATAAACTATTTATTAGTCTTTGTATAACCTACAGTCTTTAACCACAGTGCTTTACACAGTAGGCCTTTTATAAATGCTGCCTGAATAACTTCTTATTCATAATTAGGTAATTTTAAACTTCATAAAGTATCATCCCATTTAATCAAGATTAAAATAAGATTTTTTGATTTTAATTACCATTACTCATTTTCTAAATTAGCAATATGTTTGAAGGATTTTATCTTAATTTTTATCTTGTTGCTTTGGTTTTTAGTGGTTGTTTGAGTGATAGCTTTCCTACTGAAGCATTAGACCAAGAAATCAATAATTTAAGTTTTGTTTCTAGTGTCTCTTTGAAAAATCACTTATCGTTTCCACCCATTGAATTATTATCTTTCCAATTGTAACGGTAATGCCTTTGTTATATAATACTATTTTTATTTTATTTATTTATTTATTTTTGTGGTACGTGGGCCTCTCACTGTTGTGGCCTCTCCCGTTGCGGAGCACAGGCTCCGGACGCGCAGGCTCAGCGGCCATGGCTCACAGGCCCAGCCGCTCCGCGGCATGTGGGATTTTCCCAGACCTGGGCACGAACCCGTGTCCCCTGCATCGGCAGGCAGACTCTCAACCCCTGTGCCACCAGGGAAGCCCTATAATCCTATTTTTTAATTTAGTTTTTACTTTTAGTTTTAAAAGTATATAGGTGCATGGTTTTAAGGGTCAAATGGTTTATAGGTTTATTAAAAACAGTATCTCCCTTCCATCATCCCGGTTCATCCTCATTTTGCACTCCTAAGATACACTGACTTTTTACGTCTCTTAACTTTTTTTGATATTTACCTCTGTGTCTCTAACTAATGTGCTTATACTGTGTGCCCTTGATTTTTCATATTTAGATACCATCTCCAGGCTTACCACAAGAGAAGTGAGACTTTTAAGCTCACCACTATCCCACAGATTCTCACTTCTATATCCCCATATCATTCTATCATAATTTGATTAGATCAGTATTCATTGTATTATTGTGACTGAAAACATTATACAAAGGTGAGCCATATGATATACTCTGATTACTCTTTCTTTTTTGAAAACTTCTCCACCTCTATCAATCAGAGTTAATAATTGCCTTTTTTTAAAAAAACTAGTTTTCTACATTTTCATTATGCATTCTTCCCCTACTCCTCTGTTTTTCTGAATTTCACCCAATATCATTGAAGACATCAGATATTCTGTCAGTTTCATCTTCTTGCAAATAGCTCTTCCAGAACCTTCTGGTCTGCTTTAATCTGTAGTAGTTGCTCTCTAGGCCAGCTGGACAGCTGTCACTTTTTCATCTTCACTCAGTTCATCCTGGGATGTTTTTCCACCTCTTTGGGATAGAGTCTCTGTTTCCAAAATCTCATGTCATCTTTTTTCTCAAATTAACTTCCTCATTTTTGGTAAAATATTTTTTCCAGCAGCCTCCTGAAAAAGGATGCAGGGCAGTTATTATTTTGGTTTTTGGATTTTGTATTTGTTTTTAGAAATCTGTGAGTGAGGGCTTCCCTGGTGGTGCAGTGGTTGAGAGTCCGTCTGCCGATGCAGGGGACATGGGTTCATGCCCCGGGCCGGGAAGATCCCACGTGCCGCGGAGCGGCTGGGTCTGTGAGCCATGGCCACTGAGCCTGCGCGTCTGGAGCCTGTGCTCTGCAACGGGAGAGACCACAACAGGGAGAGGCCTGCGTATCACCAAAAAAAAAAAAAAAAAAAAAAAAAAGAAATCTGTGAGTGAAAATTCCTTTGACTCTTGCTATATAAAATGAGCTCCTTCCCCTTAACCATGGAAGGTGACAAGCTTTCAGGTACGGGGCTTAGAACAAACTTATCACATCATACAGGATGGCTTTATTGCAGAAAGGGGAACTTGTAGAACCAGGCTTCAACAAGAGAAAAGAAAGCACAGATCCATCACCCTCATTATCTCACAGAAGTGTGCTTGGGATATTCCCCACCCAGAGCATGAATGCAATCATAATGGTGAAGAAACACCGTTTGTGATCTAAGCTGTTTGAGTACTGAATCTGAGTTCTTATTAGATGTTTCTAGGAGTTGTTTGAGAATGCTAGCTGTTTAGTTCCAGGAGACTTGGGGGCTCAGGGGAAGCTACAGGCCCTCCCACAGGGAGTGGAAGCTACGAGTGTCATAGAAAATTAAGCTTGGGTGCAGCACCTCTGGGAACATGGTCAGTGGGTCCTTCTCCAGGCAGCCTAGGTTGAACTCCCAAGGTTGTTTTGGAAAATCTCTCAGCTCGCATTACATTTATCCTCCTTTCAGTGGATATAAGGTCCTAGATTGGAAATCATTTTATCTCAGAATTTAAAAATAATTTCTCCATCATATTTTAGATTCCTATACTCCTAGTAAGAAATCTGAAGCTACCTAAATTCTCCATTCTTTCTCTGTGGCCTGTATTGTGTGTGTTTGTGTGTGTGTTTTATAAAAGCATTTAGAATCCTCTCGTTGGCCCTCCTCTTCTAAAATTTCATGATAACATGCCTTGGAGTGGACCTATTTTTATACATTATGCTGAGTACTCACTGGACCTGTTTAGTCTGGAAATTCATAGCCTTTAATTTTGAGAAAGGTTTGTGAATTGTTTATATAATAATATCCTCCCCTCTGTTTTCTCTTTCTTATCACATGTACCCCTAAGACTGTCCCTCTCATTTTCTTATCTTTCCTCTCTTATTTTCTGTCTTTGCTTTTTTACTCTCTTTGCTAGGAGAGCTTTTTGGTTTTACCATATATTCCTTCCGTGGGTTTTTTTTTTTCCCCATTTGTGACACGATACTTTTAATTTCTAAGAGATTTTTTTTTTCTTTTTTATTGGTGTCTTTTGCTTTCCTTTCATGGCTTCTCTTAACTCTCTGAGGTTTCTTTTTCTTTTCTTTTTTTAAAATTTCTTTTCAGATTTTTATCTTCCTCCACAGTCTGTTTCTTTCAGGTAGTCTTTTTTGTTACTTTATTTTTGTCTCTTTTATATTAGAGAATGTCCTCCCGTGTCTCATCCTTGGCCCTCTACTGCTGTGTAAGAATGGAATCTTGGAAAGTTGCTGGGTAGCTTTGTAATTGTGGCTGGAGCTTGCCTGGGCCTCAGCCTAGGGTCATTTTGCTAAGCCATTCTGTTGACCATCTTTCCCTTGAGCTAGACAGAGTCCCCAGAGAAGAATGTCCAGTGTTTACTTAGACAGTATATGTCTGACTCTGAACATTTTAGAAGCCAGTGTTTGAGGACCCTCAACATTTAGTATCAATACATAAGCTTCTATTTTATCTTCATGATGAGCCCACAACTGTGCCTGGTGTAATGTCATTGTCCCCCCTCCACCCCAATCCAAACATCCTCTGTTTTTCTTTTTAGTGAATAAATCTCTAGTCTACTACCCACACAGTAGTGGGGATCTGGGGGTCTAGCTGCTCTTACACAGACTTCACCAGTCCTTCTGTGTACAGTCCCACATTTACTTCTGTTTCTAAAGGTACTTAGTGCCACCAATTCCTGAGCCTCTTGGAGGTTGTGTTGTAGTTAGCTGCTTTTTTGTATTTTCCTTGTACTTGCTTTAAGATTCTAGAGTCTGCTAAATCAGTTCCCACTAATTTCTCTGCTGTTTTAGTATCCAAAACATTGTTGTTTTCACCTTTCCTATTTTCTTTGTACTTATGGGTTTATGATTTTTTAAAAAAAATCCTTAAACAACAATTTTAGTGGGCGTATTAGTCTGCTTGGACTGCCATAACAAAATATCATAGACCAGTATAAAACAGGAATTTTTTTTCACAATTCTAGAGGCTGAAATTCTAAGAGCATGGTGCCAGCATGATTGGTTTCTGGTGAGATCTCTCTTCCTGGCTTGCAAATGGCACCTTCTCAATGTGGCCTCACCTCCAGGAGAGAGAGCTCTCTGGTGTCTCTTCTTATAAGGGTATTAATCCCATTATGAGGGACACACCCTCATGACCTCATCTAAACCCAATTACCTCCCAAAGGCTCCATCTCCAAATACCATCACATTAGGAACTAAGTCTTCAAATATGAATTCTGGAGGGGGGGGGCACAATTCAGTTTATAGCAGTGAGGTTTCAGGACAGAGAAGAGATAAATGCATGTGCTCAACCTTCCATCTTTAATGGGGGACCCATTATGGAGTCTTTGGAGCAACAGCCATTAAAGTATTTTTAGATTGAGGACAAAATCTCTTAATCAGAAGCTGTACATTATATGAATTGATGTATGGATTTTAAAATGAGGCAGCTTTAATTATATTTGTAGTCCTTGAAGCAAGTCTGGTGAGAGGTGGTCAAGATAGTTTAAGGTAAACTTCCTGTCTTTTCCCTTCTCCACCAGAATGGGATTGCATCCTTTTTTTATCTTTATTGATTTCAGTTGTTCCTATACAAGTGAAAAGTTTGTCTTAAATATAAGATTTCTGTGTTTTATGCCTTTTTAGCTATTTTAAATAGGTAGTATGAAGGGAAATTTCTTTGTCACATGTTGACTCCTGTCATTGCATTTTCTTTTTTGAGTGACAGCCCTAGATTAGAAAAAAAAATTCCAAAGCTTATTTATACTCTGTTCACTGTTGCTGTCTTTATGAATACCTAATCTGCATGTTTGTAGAAAAACATTTTTCCACATTGGAGATTTGTTTTCCTAAATCTCTTTACAGTTTTATATCCATAGGGAAATAATGAAGAGTATCTTAAATGGAGGAGATGTCTCATTGTTAATTACAATAATAGTTACATAAGTTTTTTTTTTTTTAAACTTTCTATTTTGAAATAATTATGGACTCACAGGAAGTTGCAAACATAGAGAGAGCCCCTTGTGCCCTTCCTTCTTCCATTGGTGACATATTGTTTGCCAGGTATTTTAAGATACATTTTTTCATATCATGTAATTCCATGTAAGTTTTAGTTTTAAACTTTTGAAATTCGTTAACTTCAGAATCCAGTGAGATTCAATTCAATTTTGTGTAAGTTTTACCTCCACAAGAGAAACCTTTCCAAATCACCCTATCTCAAATATAGATCTTTTATCCTGTATCTCCACACCAGTGAGTATTTATTCAGTCACCTTAAATACTTCCTTTAGAGGTTTGGTGTCATCTGAAAGTACCTTGTTTATTAACTTATTTAATGTTATTGTCTCTTGTGTTCACCCCTGTAAAAGAATGCTTGTCACAGATTAGGTGCTCAAAAAAGTTTTACTGATTTTGACATAGGATTTCTCTGTGCTCCCCCCTACCCCATTATGCTTTAAGAGTTAGAAGAGTGTTAGAAAAGCCAGCTTACTGATGTTTAAGAGAGAAAAGCATAGTTTTGGAGTGTCTCCTCTGTCAGCCTTGAAGAACTCTGGCTTTTGGAATCCTTGTTCTCTTCTTTCATTTTTAGTTTTGAACATTGGAAATTTCTTTTGATCAGTGCTGTTATCAAAAGTACTTTCATGGAGATTTTTTGATGTTTTGATTTTTCTAGTAAAAAATTCTAGATGTTGAGGATCTAGGTACATCCTGAATCATCTTTCTTCTTGCATATCCCATTCTGGTTTTCCGATTGATCAATTGATTTCTATTGTGGTAAAAACACTAACATTAGATCTGCCCTCTTAACAAACTTTTACATGTACAGTACAGTAAATTGTAAGTACAGTGTTGTACAGTAGATCTCTAGAACTTTTTCATATTACACAACTGTAACTTTATACACATTTATCAGCAACTTTCCATTTCTTCCTCCTCTCAGCCTTTGGCAACCACCGTTCCACTTTCTGCTTCTATGAGTTTGGCTGCTTTCAATACCTCACATAACCTTTTATTTTATAGGAAGTTATCATTGAAAGTAATTTTTGTTATGATTTACATGCACATAATTTTTCTCCAAAAAGAAGCAGGTGGAATGAGTCCTCTGTTATTCTTTTGAAAATTGGCTCTATCTGTTGTGCATCAGAGAAAGATTATTTTTCCAGAGCTCCTCTGAATTTGGTGTGAAATACTTACTTTGTTACCTAATCACCATTCACATATCAAGTCTTTTTACCAGATCACTTCTAACATTCATTGTAGATATCTCAGTAGGAACCATGCTTATTGGCAATTCTATTGTTTAAATCTATCCATCAGAAGTTAGTAAAAATGGAAAATTTTAGGTAGGTCAACGTGCAAAGTGGGTACATGGGCTGATTTGTAATACAGTAGTCCTCTTCTCTCTGTCTCTCTTAATTCTCTTGGTTATAGCCTCCCTGTGGTTTTGTTAAAAATCTATAGTGACTTTCAACTAATTTGAAAAATATATAATTTTGTAGCCATATTGTGTACAGGACATGGCTTAAGACTTTTCCCTATCTCTTCTAGTTATTTGTTAAGTTCAGCCATGCAGTCTGTTTAATTCTAAGGTCAGTCACATGTCGATTTTACATCATTGAAAGAGAAAATTCCCACCTGTGTAAAAATAGTATCTTCAGTTTATTGTTAGTGACTTTGCTGCATGCTAGGTGCCACTGTTAAGCCCAGTGCTATAATGCTCACTGGGCAGCGGCCCAGTGATAGAGAAGCCAAATGATGCTGACCACAGTTGGCACCTGGTGCATCTTGTGGTGGGATTAGTATAATGTAGTGAATCCCCAATTAGACAACCCAGCCTTTTTTTTTAAACAGAAAAACAGTGTGCCCCGCTGTCCTCCAAGGATTTCAAAGCCACAACACCTTCAGGTAATTTCATTCCCAAGGTGTGATGATGTATTATCAAATTGAAAGAAGCATGGAAGCTATGAGTCCTAATACTATTTTTCTCACTAACGTGGAAGTGGTTTTTTTTGGAAGGGAGGGGTGGGAATGGGCGTTTAGGGCTTGGTTTCTTCATTAATGAAAAAAGTGTAATAGTACTATTGATGTGTCTCACGTTATCATCCTGAAGCATAAGTTTGAAAATGACTATGCTTTAAATGGACTTTGCAAAAGGAAAAAATATTGTATTACACTTATTAACACGTTTTGTGTTCTGGTTGTTCTGAATGCAGTCTAATTGAATTTACTTACACTCTCTCAGTGTAGACTGGGAACTTAACATTTCCTTTAAAACTGTCTACATATTCTTATTTAATCTAATAATGAGCTCTACTAACTTCATTTCTGTATTTTTTGGCCTAACTATGTGTACTGTAATGCAGCATGAAAGCTAAAGGTTAAATCAAAATGATTGGCAACTCTCAAGATGGGCTGATATTAATATGTTCTTTTTATTATAATCTTATAATCTTAAGTTAAATCAGTGTTTAAATTTGTATTTGTTAAAAATTGGTGAAAATAAAAGATCATAATGCTATATTTTTTGACTAGGAGCGTTTTTCAAAGTTTTAAGAAATTCTGTGGTTTATGGAGGTTTAATATGTTGTCTACATAACTTTTTAAAGATACCACTAAATGTTACATACTTTTACAATGAGCTTCTTGATTTATTTAAAATGAAAACTCGGAGATCCCATCAAGTTGTTTTGCATGGCAAAGTAAAATAGTTCTTCTGAATATGTTTGTTATGTAAAGATAGTCTATTTTATCAATGAGAGTTTCCAATCTCTCCTGTATTATTCAGCCACAACTATTGTCAAGACTTCTTTGTATGCACCTGTAATTCAAAGCCAGATAACATAATTATACATTATTGCTGATGTAACTGAAGTCTCTATCTTCTTCTCAAAAAGAGCAGTTGTTATTATTAAGTTGGTAAAATTGTTAAAGGGACACCATTAATAATTATACTATCTTGATCCTTTTCAAGGTTTATTTTCATACGTATTATCTCATTTAATCAGCTCAGCAATCTACTGAACTGTTGTAATGTTTAATAACAAATAGGACATTTTTGAAAATACATTGTCTTTTCTTATCTTGAGGAATATCTTAATGTTCATTGTCAACCAAAATGAAAGAAACCACACACTTTTGTAAATGCCATTGATCAGATAGATATATGGAACTGTTTCAAACCAAGAGTACATTTTTGGTGTTTTGGTTCTCAAAATAACCATTGGCATTCATTGTTCATAATTGGCAACTTGTTGAATAGCAGTGAAAAAACATATTTGTCCAAACTTCTTTTAATATTAATAGTGTTAAGTACTATGGGTGGAATCTGGAGTCACTCAAAATGTGTCTTATCTGTAGGTTTCTAGATTCTCTACCAGGGAGATAAATTTGTTTATCTTTTAAAGTATGCTTAGTTCTTCAAAATATTTTTTTCCCTCTGTGAGAGACTTAGGTGGTATTGATCAGTTGATTTACCAATCAATGTTTCTTTTTTTAATGAAATAGAATTTCATTACATTTGTGTAATTGTAAAATAAAGCAATTTGAAGACTGCAGGTATTTTTTTTTAAGATGTTGAGTTACAAAATTGGAAATGCACAATTTAAAACCAAAGTCGCCTGGTTACGAAGAAGCCTAGGAAATGAAAGCATAGCATGTCAGCCTTTGATTAAGAATTTTAGCCAACTGGTAAGGAGCTGTTTTCCTTACATGAGCATTTAATTACTATCAAGGAAAGACTGCTCGTGTTATATAGCAAATGGCTGGGGTCCATTGTAGGCTTGCAGGAAAAATTTGCAGGTTAGTTTTTACCAATGATCTTAAACCATGATTGCTAAAGATGGTTTCTCAATGGTATTCTTTTATTTGTTTTCTTCTTTCTCTATTTAATCAGCCTTGAACATTGCTTTCTTTGTATTACTCCCCTTTCAAAACTTTCAGGAATCTCTGTTACCCATAATAAATGCAAACCTCCTGATGTTCTTGAGAAGTTGAATTCAATGTGTCCTTTGATCTCCCTGGGTTGATTTATTCACTCATTTAACAGGTGTTTATTGAGTGCCCACTTAGTGCCAGGGATGTGCTCCATACTGGGGATCAGCTCTGACGAGGCTGACAAAGTCTGCTCCCATGGTGTTTGTTTTCTAGAGAGGGGCAAGAGACTATAAAATCAGTGATCATGAATACAGTAATTTCAACATTTACCAGATACTGAATACCCAACGTAAGCCAGGGTTCTGTTGACTTCTCTTTTCCAGTAAAATTTTTTTATCAATATCTTTATCTTTTACAGGCTAAGCAGCCTGGATTTGAATGTAAGTTCTATCCCTGACTCTAGGCAAATTACTTATCCTCTTCATTTCTCAATTTATAATAAGGGGTCTAAGAATAGAAAATAACTTACAGGGTTCTACATAAAGATTAAATGAGTTGAATCTGCAAGCACTTAAAACAGTGCTTGTTGGGCTTCCCTGGTGGCGCAGTGGGTTGAGAGTCCACCTGCCAACGCAGGGGACGCGGGATCGTGCCCCGGTCCGGGAAGATCCCACATGCCGCGGAGCGGCTAGGCCCGTGAGCCATGGCTGCTGAGCCTGCGCGTCCGGAGCCTGTGCTCCGCAACGGGAGAGGCCACAACAGTGAGAGGCCCGCGTACGGCAAAAACCCCACAAAAAACAGTGCTTGTTGTACAGTTAAGACTCAGTAAAAATAAGGTATCTTAAAAAATTTTCCTTTAACATGTTCTTTCAAATGGAAGTATATAAAGATGAAATATGTCCAGCATAGTATCATGTGTAAGTTTTGTATCATTCAATTATTGAATAAAACACTTTTATCTTGATTGTCTTAAATGTCTTAAAGGAAAGAATACCTCTAAAGTAACCTAAATTCTATTCTACATCCTGTGTCTTTATGACGTGTGTTAAGTATACGTTAGTAAATTAACATGTTGGTTTACAGTGAACAGATTGGACTTATTTTCTGACTTTAATTCATCTACTATTACAATGTAAAAATTGATGAACTCTGTGCTGATAAAATTAAATGCATGGTTAAGGATTTATCCATTTTCCCTTATCCTTAAAAACATAATCAACTAAGTTGACTTTCAAAGATTCTTCCAACACTACAGTTCTATGAATGACTCCCTCACTGTTTATCTCTTCCTAATGTCAGCTGTTCAGGTCACCCCTTGTGTGTATCACTGAGCCAACCTCCTAATTTGTTTCCCCCATCAATCTCTTTGCCCTTAAAGTTTGTCATACACATCACTCTAAATTAATAGTCTTAAAATAATCCTTTCATCATCTACTTTGCTCAAGAAACTACATTTGCTCCCTCTTGCCCGAAGAGTCAAATACAGACAGCCCTTAGCTTACCTTCCTTCGTAAGTAGGCATTTTCTGTCACTACTATTGATATTAGACTCTAATTCTCAGCATATGCTCTTCTAGAATGTGAACCCTATGTTATTACAGTTGTTCCTCTTGATCATTCCTCTAGCCACACTTTTGTTTTAATACAGTGTGCCTAATCTCTCTGTTTCCATCCCTCCCTCCCAGTTTCTAGAGAGACTTGTTTTACAGGCAGGTTTTAACTCAAATTTCCCGTTCCGTGACTCTTTTTGACTAGTTTGTGACGTACCTTTTCCTAAAATATATAGGTTGACTTTTACATTTCTGTATTGATATGATGACATCTACATATACCATTAAAACATTGCTCTCTTTAACATATTTTGTATGTGATTTCTCTCTACCTAATGACTTTCCTTTGGTTTTATAGAGGCTGCAAGTCGGGCCATAGTCCAATTCTTGGAAATCAATCAGAGTGAAGAAGCCAGTAGAGGTTGGATGCTTCTGACAACAATTAATTTGTTAGCATCCTCTGGTCAGGTAAATCCTTGGCTTTCATGTTTGAAGCGTCTTTTTAATCCTCTTGGGATTTTGTGAAATTAAATTTATCATCATATCCAAATAAGATTTTATGATAATCTGTGTATTCTTCTAATTCTTCTTACACATTATTTCATGCTTCTCACAACATCTCTATAAGGAGGTTAATGTTTCCATTTTACACATGAGGAAATACTTAAATTAGAACAGTGTTTTCCATCTTTGTCACATCATAGCACACATAGAGCATGGTACCATTTGTACAGCACACTGGGCAAAAAGATGGGCTACCTGTGGCTGGAGGGAAGTAGCCCAGGAACTGCATTTCTGTAACCCATGTTAGGGAAACTTTGACTCAGAAGAGTCATCTAAGATTCATCTAAGGTCACTTAGCTATTAAGGAATAAGTGACATGGAAAATACTTTAAAATTTTTCTAACTTTTATGCAAAATAAGGAAATATTGTCATTTTCAGGATAATACATATTTCCTTCCTACTTGATTTTTTTCTGGAGATTGCTTTTTTTCCCTTTAAATCAGCTTTAAGCATCTGTCATGATACATATGGCATGTAGTCATTTATGTACTGTTTGAATACCCGATTTGTGACCTGTGATGTCTTGGGGATGAAGGAAGTTTATTCAGCCTTCTAAAATCCAGAGTATAATTACCTTCAAAGTCCACACGAATCTTGAGAATGACTATTGTCTAAATTACTATGGGCTTTCAAATACCTCATGGAATTTACAAAAGTAAATGTGACACCGATCATACTACCGTGACAGGCCACAGGAGAAACAGTGCACATTTCTTAGTAACCATATCCTGAAACCAGTTACTAGCCTAAAGTAAGCAGCACTAGAATTTTTTTTCTTTGGAATGGTCTGTTTCCTTTTTAATTTGCTGGGTTTTTGTTTTGTTTTGTTTTTTATTTATTTTATTATATTTTAAATTTTTATTGGAGTATAGTTGATTTGCAATATTGTGTTATGTTTTGTTTTTTAAATCAGAAAACGAACAAGACCAACTTGTACTGATTTACCTGGGACTATCTGAGTTTTGGCATAGAAGGCCCACATCCCAGGAAACCCCTCAGTCCTGGGCAAATGGAGATGTTTATTCACCCTAAGTACTAAGTAACCTTCAGATAGTCCTAAAGTAGACCATTGTTTTCATGTATCTATGGCCATATCAAGTGACTATCAAAATACCAATTCTCCTTGCTATCGATGGTAGCTATAAATGCCTCTACGTTACTGTACCAAAGTTTGGTTTGGCTTAGAATAATACATAAAATAATAGTGTTTAATTGGAATATTTCTAAGTTTTATTCATGTTTTCTGTAGTTGCACTATTTTTCTTTCTCTCTTGTGAGCATAGACTGTGTCATACCATAACACCTAGAACATGGTAGAAAATCAGTAAATGTGTATTAACTTAAATGTGCACAAATGGATAGACCAACTTAAAAGCATAAGAAAAGAATCAGGAGAAAAGAATCACTTAAAAAAATTACAGATGTTGCCGATTACCGGTTTGGATACCCAGTTGTACTTTTAATCTATCCGTTATAAGATGAAAATGAAAAATCATATCATTTTGCTTAATATGAAGGGATAGCTAGTAATAGTCTAACTGGAAAAAGACATTTTAAAAAGAAAATTCAGTGTTATGTTTTTTGTGTTTTTTTTGCGGTACGCGGGCCTCTCACTGTTGTGGCCTCTCCCGTTGCGGAGCACAGGCCCCGGATGTGCAGGCTCAGCGGCCATGGCTTACGGGCCCAGCTGCTCCACAGCATGTGGGATCTTCCTGGACCAGGGCACGAACCTGTGTCCCCTGCATTGGCAGGCAGACTCTCAACCACTGCACCACCAGGGAAGCCCCAGTGTTATGTTTTGAGCTGACTGTCTTGTTTGCATGCTATCTTCTGTTGGCAGCAGTGAGATAGAGATGACAAAAACATGGTCCTGAATCAACATGTAGATGACAGAGATGAAGTGGATGAAGATAATACCATAAAATGCAATAATGGGCTATATGTAGTACTATGAAAATAGAAATGGAGTTGTAAATTTTGTAGGTGAGGATAGGAAGAAAGATGAGGAATTAAAGAAAGTTTCAGGCATGAACAGACGTTTAAATTGAGAGTCAGATGGAGATGTGGGGTGTCTAGAAACAATAAATGGTAGATGAGAACTGCAGAGAGCTTTTGAGTATTAGAAGAGGGAAATGATAGTGGATATGTAGAAAGGGGCCAGATCTTGGAAAGGATTGTTCCTTAGGCGCTCTCTCCTCCCCGTCACCCGGCTACTGCATTAGTTCAAGCCCGGCCGTTCTTACGGTTTTCGGTACTAGTTTCCTAATTGCTCTCGCCTTCCTGCTCTTTAATCTATGGTCTATACTATCACCAGCTAATTTTCTAAAATCTGATTCTATAACGCCTTTGTAACACTTCATTGGGTCTCCAATCCCAGCAAAATAAAAGTAAAAGTAAAATGGGAGACCACACGCATAGGTCATTGAGCATGTATAAACCATGGGCCACTTAACCCGCTCTCTAACCCCAGACAGGGTATATAAGTGATGAGCCTCAGTTGCTCCCTTTGTAAAGTAAGGAGTGTATAGTAATAAAATCTACCTTGTAGGGATGACTTGAGAAATAGGTGAGAGCATGTATTTAAAGTGCTTAGCTTTATGCCTGTTATATAATAAACACTCATTAAAGATTAGACATTATTATTGTGGCTTTTCAGGAGTCAGCAGTTTTGGACTCAGGTTCCTGAAACATTCTGTACTATATGGCCTAAGCTCCTGTGTATCTTCCAGGTGATCTTTCCCCTCTTGTTTTAATTCCGACACTTTTCCATTCTACTCCTGCCAGTGGTGATCATTCCCTTTTATATTAGCCTGAATGTACTACCATTGTTACACATAAGAGATTAAATCATAGTTATTAACAAACCTGCTTCTGCTCTAGACTACAGTCTTCTGAAGGGCAGGGATCCTTCATCATTGCATGCCGAGCTCCCAACACACTGACTGACATACCCTAGGCATTCAGGAAATGTTTAATGTCAAAATTGATAAACAGATCAACAGACGATGCTAACCTGTTGATCTCCAGCATAGAAAAACTTTCTATTCCAAACTGTACCATGGAAAGATTTTTATAATTATTATATCATATTTCTTAACAGTGCTGAAATGTTCACCATAAGAATGTCTAAAATTTCTTCCTTTAGTAATCTTTGAAAATAATGTAGAAATTTTTTTGTGTCAGTGATGGCTATATCCTTCAAGTGCCCTTCCAACCCTAAGAATCTACAATAAAAATAAAAGTGATAGTAAAGCAACTACTAATATATAATTTAGTACTCAGTGTATCTTTGCATTTGTTATATAACCCTCATATTAACCCTAAGCGATATGTACTATTATATCCATTTTATAGGAGAGAAAGGTGAGGTCTAACAAAATTAGTTTGCCTAATAAGTTCATGGTTAAAATCTTTTCTAAATCCTAAAGTTTATGTTCTTTGTAACATGCTGCCTCTTAATAGTCAACCTAATAAATACCTTACTAAATAACAAACTTCTCAATATTTGGTTACAGCAAATTTGTCCAAATAGGAAATACGTATTTGTCAGCATGGAGTCATTTTAATTTTTTTTCAGGCATTTAAAAAGTTATTTTGATATATAATTTTCTGGCTTAAAATTTGAGCTTACTTAGCTACACCAAGTACAGTTATGTCTGTCTATCTGTCTATTCACTTATTTATCGGTTTGTTTTCCAGAAAACCGTGGACTGCATGACAACGATGTCAGTGCCTTCCACCCTGGTTAAATGTTTATATCTGTTTTTTGACCTTCCACATGTGCCTGAGGCAGTTGGAGGTGCACAGAATGAGCTACCTCTAGCAGAACGTCGTGGACTACTCCAGAAAGTTTTTGTACAGGTATGGAAGGTGCTATTTGCCTGGCCATCTATACCACTCTATTTAAAGTGTAACAGGTACACTCCTTAAATAGATGTCCTGCCTATTCCATTTTCTATAGTATTTCATGCTGTTTATTATAAGTTCACTTTATCTCATCTGTCACATTTCTTGAATCTGCACATTTCTTTTGAAGAATATTTAGATGAGGGATTAACAAATTTGTTTCTCTGAGCAGAGGTTACCTTTGATATAGCAAAGACATCTCTAAAATGAACTAAGCAAGGAAAACTTTTATTGACAATATAATTAAGTTTTGCATAATATTTCTTCTAATGTCAAGAAATTCTGTTTTGTTGCTGTCTAAATATAGGAAGTCCTTAGCCTCTATAAATATTTAGCTTAGAAAAGACAGTTTATTTTAGTGGCTGCTGCCACCTCCTCTGCTCCCTGCCTATAAAGCCCTTCTTTCCCACTGTTGCCACTCTTCTTTTAATAGCATTAGCAGATTAAGTATACATTTGTTAGCTAACCTGGAAATATTATCATCATTTTGATATCCTTTCTTGGGAGAAAATTTTCAAAACAAACAAACTACAAACATTTAGAATATAATCTGTCCATGTAAAAATACATGTTTGACACAAGACGATAAATACTGCATGGTTCCATTTATAAGTAAAGTGGTCAAACTTTTAAAAGTCGAGTGTTGGTTGCCAGGGGCTGGGAGGTGGGGAAAAGAAAGTTGTTGTTCCGTGTTACAGAGTTTCAGTTTTGCAAGAGGAAAATGCTATAGAGATGTGTTGCACAATAATGTGCATGTAGTTAACACTACTGTACTCTATATTTGCGTATGATTTAAGATGGTTAAATTTTGTTATGTGTTTTTATGCCTCAATTTAAAAAACCAACACCTGTTTGAGTCCCGTTTTCTGAAATAAGATGCCAAGGATTTTGGGAAAGATTAAATGAATAATAACCAAAGCTATGGTTCTCTGCTTCAGACATAGTAGACATGAAATAAAAATATTTATTTTTTAATAAATAAATGTGATTCCTGCTGTTGCCACCACCAGCGCCATAATCTGTGAGAAGTAGGAAGAGAGAACAGAGACGACAGTGGATCTGCAGTAGGTGCGGTAGAGTTGGGGACCCATGTTGATGACACCTGGTGTAACTGGGGTCGTTGCTCCAGGAATGCTCCAGGCTTTGTTGAGGTCTAGCAATGAAGATCGGGAAGAGGGAGACCAAGATGGTTTAGAAAGGAAAAGACAAGATTATCAATAAAATACTAATTCAAAAAATATTTATTCAACACTTGATTTATTAGATACTTTTGTGCTGGTGTTTAGCATCCCTTATCTCGTGTGAATTTACAAGACAATCCATGACTTCAGAGCTTCTGTTTTCCTCAAAAATGGTGATGTGAGTGGATGGCAGAAATGGGATTAAACTTGAGGTTTATCTAACCCCTCAATTAGATTGGATGAGAAGAGCAGTGGGAATAAATAAAAGAGTAAATCACATAGGAATTAAAGCTATTTTAAGACATTGATGAATGGAGTGGGTTAGTCTTTGGTAATCAGACTAGAGCCCTGTTTCAATAAAGCCCTTCTGTAGAACTAATTAATACCTTAGGCAATAAATGGAAGCTGAATGTTTTTTTCTTCCACTTTTATTGAGCTATAATTGACTTACAGCACTGTTGAAGTTTAAGGTGTGCAGCATGGTGATTAGACTTACATACATCATGAAATGAGGACCACAGTGTTTAGTGAACATCCATCATCTCACTTAGACACAACGCGAGGAAGCTGAATTTTATATATTTAACACTAAATAAGTAGCAGAGATTTTTTTTCCTAAAACTTAATTTTTTCTATATCTGAAAACACTGGGTGCTGACTTTGAACTAAATGTGGGATTCATTTTAGCATATTGGAATCATTGAATGTTAAAGGCCAAAAGGAACTAAAAAGAAAATTTAAATGAAACGCTTCATTTACAGTTATGGAAACCGATCCACAGCAGGTGCGTGGCAGTGATTAGAGCCTAGCTCTCCCACCACCTAGTCCAGTACTCCTTTGGTGTCTCACTTACCTTTTTTAGTTCCTCATTGCAGGCTGGACATTGTTTTCATCATTTTGTCTAGAAAAACAATGGGCACAACTTATTAAATGTTTTCAGAACACATAGTGTTTATGATAGATGAAATCCCTATGTTTATATTTTGTGACAGATGGTTTCCTGGGACCTTAGCAGTTGGTACTGCTTCATGTGGGTTTTTTTGTTTTTTTTTGCTTTGCATTTGCATTGATGTGGCCAATTACTGCTCTGCCACAGTTGGCTGGACTTTATAACAGAGTCGCTACAAATAGAAGTGGTTAGTGTAGGGGCCGAAGAGGAATGAGTAGACTCTTCAGTTTTCTCTTCTGTAAAATGAAAGGATTATACTAGATTATTTTAAGAAGTCTTTTGCCTTTGAAGATTAAGAACTAGTTATCTTAAGAGTCAACATCAAGGAATTATATCTAGCTTATTTTTGAGGACAAAGATTTGATTTGGAAAAAAGTATTTTATTTTCAGGTTTGTTTTTATGTTACAGATTAGAGAAATGACATCTGTCCCTCTAATCACATAAGGGTAGTGTGAAAACCAACAAAAAGTATAATCAACAATACACTCTTCTGAGCTTTTTTTTGCTGCAATTGATTATCTTTTTTTCATATATCTTTTTTGTTTCATTTAACACATATGGAAAAAGATACACGTTACATGTATGAATGGAAATTCGGTATCCAACAGTGTCTCCAGACATTTTTTTGGTGGGGGGGATTGCCTGCACTTACAGATTTTATAAATATTTTGTTGTTTCTCTGAATTCTTAATTTTTTTCCCTGGTATTTGGCGGCTATGAATTAGAAATTCTTGTATTTAAGTAAAATTTTGCATTGAAGGAAATAGGAAAAGGAAGACCTAGCTTTCTCGGACAAAACATACTTCAAATACTTTTTTCTGTTTAGTAGTTTCCCCACAAATATTAAAATACTCCAATTTTATTTTATTTATTTTATAAAGTTTAAAAAATATTTAGATGAGAAAATTTAGCACAGAGAAGAAAAATTAACTTTTTCTGACACCAAATCGAGATTAGAAGAAAAAGGTCCATTGAGGGCAGAAACCATAGCTGCATTCGCCAAGTAGCAGTCCCTTAGGGCTGTAAACACTTGTGCAGTGTGTATTTTGCAAACCATAGGTAAGGAATAAGTTCTCATTCCAGGGTTTAAGAAGTGTTGAATCATGCTTTAGAAGATTTTTGACTACTAGACATAACTGATACTTCTGAATTAAGATGATTTTTTAGTTCTAATATCCCCTTCTACTTGTATAGAAGTTGGAACAATTTGAGAATACTTTTACTTTTAAAAAACCTATTTCTACTTTCTTGTCTCCCTACAACTGTTCCTTTTAGAGAAGAAAATTACATTTCACCTATGACAAACTAAGAGTTAAGGAACCAAATTATCGATAGAAAACTAGAGTGCTGATCTTGAAAGTTAACCTTTGATTTATTCCGTTTCATGGTAGGGTGAAGCAATGCAAAAAAAAAAAAAAATACCATGGTAAAGAGAGGATGGTAAACATAGAACATTTTTTTAAAAAAAATAAGCTGATAAAAGTAGAGGTGATTAACTGTTTTACCATAACACACTTCTAAATTGTAGGTCTTTTTTAATGTTGCCTAAGTTAGAGCACTCATCATTGTGGCTTTAATGATATCGCTCAGTACTAACCCTGAACTTTCAGAGTTTTTAATAATCAGATCTAGTCCTTTTCTAGCTCCTCCCTTTCCCCAACCATTCATTTATTTATGTACATATTTTGTTTGTTCTTTAGATCTTAGTGAAACTCTGCAGTTTTGTTTCTCCGGCCGAGGAGCTGGCTCAAAAAGACGATCTCCAGCTTTTATTCAGTGCAATAACCTCTTGGTGCCCTCCCTATAACCTGCCTTGGAGGAAGAGTGCCGGAGAAGTCCTTATGACCATATCCCGACATGGTCTCAGTGTCAATGTTGTGAAGTATATTCACGGTGAATATCTCGTAATGTATTCATTTTAGGTGCTCTGAATTTCCTCCACTTTTCTCTCCTCATATGATGGGAAATTTGTTTTTATCTCTCAATTCTTCAAAGATTCTATTTTAAATTAAAAGTATATTGGCCAGGAGAAAAAAATTTATTTTTTATTTGTGAGGCATTTCAGGTATAAGAAATTCTCATGTTCCAAATGATGGATATCTACAAGAGTTAAAATAACTGCTTTGTTATGTAAATGGTCAATTGTAATATAATGTAAGTTCTATGTCATAGCCTATTCTTCCCTCCTTTTTTGCTGAATAAAAAGAGTTTTTTTGAGAAGCTATAGTTAAAGTCTTTCTGAAGATATTTCATGAGTAGACAACCTGTCCAATGCAGCATAAATAAAATTAGGTAGATTGTTTATCAGCACTGAGGAGAAATTGTCCATTCTGTTTAACTCATAAATATGTGTCAGCTATCCCTTAAAATGTCTAATTAGGAGAAATAGGAGACAGTTGTAGCATCTCAAATAGTCCATTTACGTATATATATAGATGTGTATATATCTCTCTCTCTCTATATATAGATACAGATATAGATACACATAAACTGAAAAATCTTTCAAAATAATTTTTAGTACAACTATTCACTTACCTGAGGTCAGTGAGTCATTCAATGTTTCTTGCCTCCGTTGTTATGTTAAATCTTGTTAGTTTTTGTTACATGACACTGGGTTTCTTAAGACAAATAAATTTAATTAAAGGTAAGAGAGGAATGTCTTCTTTGAAACACCTCCAATCCCAAAAGTTATTATGGGGTATAACTGTGTTTTAAACTAGTAAATATATAGTACAAACATAATTTTTAAAATTTTATTTCCTTAAGTATTTTTGTATGTCAGTAGTCTATATTCACTCTAATTATAACTTTTAACTAATTAGTAGATTTTTCTTCTTAAACTTAGAAGCTAGTTTTTTTTATTTTTTCCACTTTTTACTATATTCATAAAAATCAAAAATATCATATGTCAGCAGGCATTTTGTTGAATAGTAAAACATCTAAATATGATGTAAAAACTGTAATAAATGTCAACTAATTTTTAACACTTCCTGTATTACTCTTTGTTTACTACTTAGAGGTAGAGCTTCCTCAGTCAATTTGAATCTTACATTGGCTTTTAGAATGTGTAACATTTATCTTACAATATTTTATAGATACACTAAAATTTAATGTTTTATTAAACACCAGTTAAGAATGAAGGAAATTTTCTTAAGCAGTTGACAAATTATACATATATATACTTATTCAGTTCTTTATTTTTACAGAAAAAGAATGTTTATCTACGTGTGTTCAGAATATGCAGCAATCAGATGACCTGTCTCCCCTAGAAATTGTTGAAATGTTTGCTGGACTTTCTTGTTTCCTCAAAGATTCCAGTGATGTTTCCCAAACTCTTTTGGATGATTTTCGGATATGGCAAGGATACAGTTTCCTTTGTGATCTCTTGCTTAGGTAAAACCCCATAATTTAAGAATATATTTTAAATTTCTACTTAGTCTTTTCATCAAAGGAAACAATGTAGTTTGGGCTTATAGGGAAGAAGAAATCAACCAATCACTTATTTAATGTATACTTTATCCTCTTAGCTTTAATCACTTCTTTTTATTCCTGTTCTGTCAAGAGAGTTCAAAGTATGAATTTAGAGTTAATTTGGAAAATGTAGGCTGCAAACGTGGAGTCAGTAGTTAGATGTGAAGAAGAAATCTGCTCTTCTTTAGTAGCTGAGGGAGAAGAGTTTGAATGAACTAATTAACATCTTCCTGAAGTGTAAACTCTTCTTGCTTAATTATATTTTTGATTTTCCTTACCAGTAACTCCAGTGTTACTATTAATGTAGTTAATAACAAGAGTAATTTTGTAGATTGAATGAGACATTACAAATATATATATAAAACAAATGTCAGTCTAAAAATGTTTCACTAGCCTTCTTTTTCATCCCAAATGTTCCATGTACATACTGGGAAAATGGCTGGTTACAAGTTTATTAGGAAGAAGATACTCTTGTCTTGATAGTTGTTCCTGAGCCATTAATTATTTTTAAATCATTTGATTTACTGTAAACCAGCACTATTTTGTAAACTTTTTATTTCTAACACCAGTTTGACCTCATTGCCATTACTTAATACTAGGCAACCCCCAAGAATATAATCTTGCATATATATCCTAATTTCCAAACGAGGACATATGAAAGTTTATGAAATAACTAATTCACATTACTAATTGATGCAGTCCTTTGAGAATTCAAGAGCCTTAAAAATGTTGACACTCGTTTACAAAATAATTTCACTTATGTTTATTGATCCTAAAGATATAATTCTAAGGCACACAAAGTTTTATGCATGTTAGTGCTCCTGAATTCTGGTATCTACTAGCTGTCCCACCCTCCACTCCCCAAATCAACGGTTGGCTCTCTATAGCCATTAAAAGCATATCTATTGCGAGTTTATACTAACACGGAGAGGCATGTGCATAACACTAGTTAATGAAAGAAACAGGTTACAACATTCTGTGTATGGTATGAAAATATTATTAAAACTTTTCACATTAAAAAAAGACAACTTTAAAGGAATTAACACTTCAAAAATTGTTAGAGACTCTCAGAAGTTTATTTAAGTGTATTCTAATGCGAGTATTTGAATTAATTAATGAAATACAGGTAAAATCTTACAAATCTTCCCAAGGAATTCGCTTTTTAAAATTAACAGAGGAAAGCAATTATACTCCAGTAAAGATGTTAAAAAAAAATTAACAGAGAAAATTTCTTAGGAAAGAAATGGTAGATAAGGTTTTTGGTTATAAACAGTGAAACTTTTATAACCTTAGAGCCTTAAGGAACTTAAGAGATATTTAATCGAATCCTTTTATATTATAGAGACTTTCTATACCAAAGATTAGTGATTTACCTAAAATAATACTGTTAGTGGCAAAATCAGCATTTATCAGGTGTCCTGACTATTGGTATAATTTCTTTCAAATGCACCATCATATCTTATAATAAAATTTGTGGATTTATAAAAATAGTATGTTTTCATATAGGAAAAAATGTAAGAAGAAACTTCTTGTAGTACTCTATATATTTATGTATTGCATATAAAATTGAAATTTTCTTTCTGTATTAAATTTGAAAATACAACACAAGAGAAAATATATTTGCTAAATCATACTTTTCCTAGATTGGAACAAGCAAAAGAGGCAGAATCCAAAGATGCCTTGAAAGATCTGGTTAATCTGATAACTTCCCTAACAACATATGGTGTCAGTGAACTAAAACCAGCTGGTATTACCACAGGGGCACCCTTTTTATTGCCTGGATTTGCAGTACCTCAGCCTGCAGGCAAAGGTGAGTCTTTTTTTTTTCCCCTCATTCTGAGCCACTCAAAGAAATAGAGAAAGAATGAATTAGTCAGATTTTGATTGCTCTTCATTTATGTTATTTATAGAAAAGTAATATGCTGTTTTTCTTTAAAGTTGGTGCTTTCTGTGGTATAATTTCTTGAGTGACAGTCTTTAGCAGATCAAATACTTGAATATAATATGAAAATATTTTATAAAGCAGTAAGATTTATATTTTAGTATTTCATTTTAATGTTCAAACGGTTTAATAATCCAAACATGCCTCTGTCGAATGTTGACACTCCACACATTTCCAATTTATGTGGATGGAACTTGATTCACACTCTGATCTCTATACCTGTCTCTATGTAAGAGGTATATAGAAAACACAGGTGTACATGCTTATATTTTATTTAAGCAAACCTAGGTACAGAGAAGTTACATTACATATTTTCGGGTCAGAGAATAATTTTTATAGTTCAGATTTCCTAACTTTGGTTCTTCATCTAGTGATCTTTTACTAAGAAAATTTATTGTATAATTAATAACATTTAATTATGTAAGAGTGCAAGCTAGTTTTATTGTTTTTTTTCACTTTTTAAATGCATAATAACCATTCTGAAAGAATCTGAGCCCACAGGCCTCTATAGTTCCTTTCACATTATCGTTACGTACTAAGTATTCAATACAATTATGATATTTGCATGTAAAACTTAACTAGCCGAAAAGTATCAGTATGTCTGGTTATTTAAATTTCACAGTACATTATCTGTGTATTTTATGACATAGAAGCTAGCAGTTATAAATTTTTAAGTCAGAATAAATAGATATACTAGAAAATCCTAAATTTAATTTACTGGAGAAAATTATATTGAAAAGTCACAACTTAGATTGAAGTTGTCAAACTTCCATAAGATGTACCGTCAGTGTATAGGTTATACAGAACTTTTTAAATAAGCAAAATCTAGGAATATCTTACTGAGCAGTTCAAGGCTTCATTTTATTTAATATTAAGGAACAATATTAAATTAACTCTTCTAATTCGTAGACTCTAGCTTGAGTATTCTACAATTAACTCTATGAGTTCAAACTAAAAATAGCTCAGCAATATACATCCTATTTTAGATTTCATTGTTTCATTTGGTTACTCAATCTGCTTGTAACACTGACATAATATTTAGTTACAGAGTATAATTTTGAAATTACACTACTATAATGAGATAATTAATGCATCTAAATTAACCTTCTTCATATGTCTGCCTGATCCATAACAAGGATGATACGTAGATAACCTAGCGCCTCTGGGGATTATTTTGAGAATTCAGTGACATGTTTATGAAAACAAGGTTAGCTAGAAAGGACGTTGCCCTAAGAGTCAGAATTGAGGTAATCATGAGTGACCTAACCTTTCTAGATATCAATTTCTTCTTCAGAAACATTGATGTAATATTCTATAAAATGGGTCAAGCTAGATCATTTTAAGTTTCATTTATAACTTAAAATTATCTCTTTCCCATGACCTACTTTGTAGAGTTATTATACAGGCTAAAGTAGATAGTTCTATTCCACATAAAGGGAATGTGGAATATATTTTATTTTTTGTCAGCAGTATTGAGGTATAATTTGTATATATTAAAATGTATACATTTTAAGTGTTGAGTTTGATGAGTTTAGGTAAATATATGTGGTTGTGCTGTCACCACCATAATCATGATATGGAATATTCCCATCCTTCTAAACGTTCCCTTGTTCCTTTTTGTATTCAGTGCCCCCCCCTCATTATCCCCTTGCCCTGGTAACCACGGATCTGCTTTGGTTTTGCCCTTTCTAGAATTTCATAAACTAGACTCATAAATTATGTAGTTTCTTGTATCTGGCTTTGTTCATTTTCAACATTTATCCATGTTATTGCATATGTCTGAAGTTCCTTTTTAATTCTGGATAGTATTTCATTGTTTAGATATCCTGCAATTTGTTTATCCGTTCAGCAGTTGATGGTGTTTATTTAACTGTCATGAATAAATGTACCAGAAACTTTCGTATAAAACAAGTCTTTGTGTGGACATATGTTTTCATTTCTTTGGGGTGATACCAAGCAGTGGAATTACTGATTCATATGGTAGATGTATGTTTAACTTTATGAGAAACTGCCAAACTGTTTTCTAAAGTGGCTGTCCCATTTTGCATTCACATCAGCTATGTATGAAAGTTTGCTTTACATCCTCAGAAACATTTGGTGTTATTAGTCTTAATTTTAGATATTCAAGTATGTAATAGTATCTTTTTTAAAATATAATTTGCCTTTTTCTAAAATATTTCAAGCATCTTTTTATGTTCTTATTTGCTGTCTGTGTCTCTACTTTGGTTCAGATCTCTGTCTAATTTTTGATAGGATTGTTTGTTTTACTAGAATTTTAAGAGTTCTTCAGATATTCTGGATAAGTCCTTTATAAGATACATACATTTTGTAAGTATGTTCTCTTAGTCTTGTTGTGCCTTTTCTTGGTAATATCTTTGAAGATCACAAGTTTTTAATTTTGATGAAGTCCAATTTATCACTTTTAAAATATTTTGTGGGTTTTGCCTCATACTGAAGAAATCTTAACCCAAATTCACTGAGATCTCCTGATTTCTTCTAGGAGTTTCATATTTTAACTCTTACACTAAGGTCTATGATACCTTTCAAGTTAATTTTTGTATATGGTAGGAAGTAAGGTTTGTTTGTTTATTTTCCCGATACGGATATGCACACATGCTAGGACTGTTTATTGAAAAAGATTATATAATGATACATTTGGAACTCTGTCTCAGTTCTGCTCCATTAATGTGTCTATCCTTAAGCCAATACTTTATGGTCTTGATTGCTATATCTTTAAAGTCTTGAAATAGAGTCATTTAAGTTGTCCAGTTTTGTTCTTCCTTTTCAAAATTATCTTGGCTATTCTAGGTCCTTTGAACTTCCATATGAATTTAATAATTTGTCAATTATTGAAAACAAGAAAAAAAGCCTGCTGAGATATTCATTGGGAGTACATTGAATCTATAGATCAGTTTGGAGAGACTTGACAGCTTAACAGTATTGAGTCCTTCAATTCATGAGCAGACAACTATCCCTTATTTGGGTCCTAGTATTTTCTCTCAGCAATGTTATATAGTGTCCATTGTATAGAACTTTCAATTCTTTTGTTAAATTTATTCTTAAATATTTTATTCTTTTTGATACTGTTGTGAATAAAATTGTTTTTGTAATTTCATTTTGGATTGCTTGTTGTAGTTTATAGAAGAGATAATGGACTATTGCACAGGAATGGAGATGAGGAAATCCAGCTGTGATGAGGCCATGTTTATTAAACATTGATAGAATGAGGCAGTGATAGTCCTTTACAGATTTTAACTCTTTGGTCTGGATTATTTATAAGTTGGAGCTGTGTATATTCTGATACATTTGACACTATCATACTTTTTGTCAGTTATTTCTTAGCGGTACTTTGGGGAATATTTTCCTTGACGTCACTGGTTTCCCTTTCATTATCTATGAAAAGAAAATTCCTGTTACCAAGGAATTTTTACCCATTCATTGATAATTACATTTAAAAGAGAAAACATGAATATATCTGCCTTATATTGCTCTGTACATAGATACAGTTTACCTACCTTATTTTTACTGCTGATTTTAGGTCAAGTGAAACAGTATAGAAATATAAAATTTAAAAGAAAAAGTAGACTGAGTTATTAGTGAAGCTGGTAGATGTATCTGTGTGTGTATGTTAAAGCTTGAAAATGACTCCCGTTTCTATATTATATAGCAAATGCTTTTTATAAAACTTTGTATCCTCACCAGCAGATAGATTTTTCTAAAGAAGGAAATTAAAGAAAAATGTAGCAGTCATTCTGTTTAATAACAACTCCATGGTGGTTTTTTACCTTCACTATGCTAGAAACATCTTTGCAAGGTTGTGCTCTGTAATTCATAGCTCTCCAGAGCTTCCAAATTTGTTCCCTAAACACAGCGAGTGCTTTTAATACATGTTTAATAGAGAATATATCTCTTCATAAAAAAAGACCATACCTGTCTTTTTCAGAACTTTTCTGTGGCTTCACCTTTACAAACATTGTCTTGTAACACATTAATTCTCATAACACATTAACCAATATAAAAGGATAATGTATTTTTTCCTTTCTCATATTTTTGTTCATGCTAGTAACCAAAGTGCCTTGCATTGTTCATCATGGGTTTACTTTTTTTTTTTTTTTTTTTTTTTTTTTTTTTGGTAGGAAGCCCCATGGGTTTACTTTTGAGAGCTTTTTATCTATTCTGGTTCACTTTATATTGGATGCCAATGTGGCCAGGGCTGATGTTCAGCTGGCTTGCGGGAGTATAACCCTGAGGATTGTCTATAGCCAGCTGTCATTCTGATTGGTCACTCACATGTGTAATTCATTCGTTACTTTCTGTCTTATACTTCCTAAACGTTTATTAATTTCCTCCCTTCTGGTAACAGCCCTACTGCCACTACCTTAGTTGAGGCTGTACAGATCACTCACCTGGATTACCATAGGTGTCTTTGTAACTGTTCACCTTTCTATTCATCTCTACTCCTCAGAGACGTCCTCTGCAGTGTTGCATGGAATCAAACTCTGGTGACTTGGAGTCTGAAAAATAATATTCAGTGTCTGTTTACTGAATGAACGCTTGCATTTCTTTATTTAGACCTTTATTCTTATTTCATTTTACATTTTGCTTATGCTTGTGTCATATAAGCTCTTTTTTCAAGCGTTCACTTTTACATTAGATTCTGAAAATAGGAAAGCTCTATTCTTTGTTGTATATACACTTGTTCTTCTAAACCTTAGAATAATTAGTTTCTTTTGTTTCTGCTTATATAGACTTGAGAGTAATGAGATGGTGATTGTCATCTGTTAGAATGATTTCCTTACTTTACTCTTATTTTAGTTATTTGTGTGCTAAACAGATTTTAGTCAGTTAATGCAAATTTTGAAACTTATACAGGATATATCTGTTTAGTTAAAATATTAGAGTATTTATGTGTCAATATTTAGGGGATATTCCTGTCTCATATAGAGCAATCTTTTAATTATCTTTTAGATTTAATTATGCTCCCTTCCCAATTAAATATTGTAGGAATTTAATGGCTATGACAGTCCTGAATAATTACTCCTGATACCATCAACACTTCAAATGTGTATGCCACTAATTTTGGAATTAGAGTTCTGACATTCCTTTAGATCATTTTTCCTGATAGAAAGCCAAATTATTAGATTCTGTTTAGTTTCATTGTATATAAGGTGTACTAAATTTGGAAATAATATTACAAAATCTTTTCTGGATTAGTCACAGGAATGATTGAATTTTACATATAAGACTGATTGCATTGGTTAAAATGCTCTGCTCTTGAAGCTGGTCTTGGAGACCAGTTAGTCTTGATGTTCCTTGGTCATTTACTCTGATCAACCTACTTTAACTACTTGCTAATGGCCCCTAGATGAATTGGATAACAAGGGGGATTAAAGAGTAAGTAATGAATCAGAGCAGATTCATTACTTACTTACTGTAAGTAAAAAGCAATTACAAAGAGCCAAAATTCCTCTGACCACTGCATTTCTACTGTTATCTTTATATGCGAGGATTACCACATTTTACATTTGACTTTTAATTGTGTGTATTTTTACACATTGTGTTCAGTTCAGCTCTTTGGGGTTGGTGGTTAATATGCCTTATCTTTTGTCAGTGACATCACTTAAAACCAGATCATGAAAATTAAACTCGGAAAAATCTAAATTTTCCCACATTACCCTAAGTTCAGCTCTTTCTAACCCCTTTCTTTATGGTGAGAAGTGATATTGTCATATAGCCCAAACATGCAAAATATTGATTAGAGTTATTCTTTAACCTTATTAATCACACGTAGTCAGACTTGTACATTTGTATGTTCATCAGTCTATCAAAGCTTGGTTTTTGACTACCTGCAGGTAATAAAAAGTAAAGATGTACTCAAAAAGAGCAAGCATCACGTTAATAAGGAACTGGAAGTAAGGATTTGACATTTGGCACACATGGAATAAGTTTGTATGTTATAAACAAACAGAAATTTAAAGTCACGTATAGACTGAAGATTTTTTTAAATCTTTGCATTTTTCAGATAATGTCCAAACCAGAATTTCTGAGCAGTCTTTCTAACCCATTTTATATTTTTCCTCGTTCTGTGTTTATCCTATTTCTAAAATGCAGCTGATTCTGTAAGGCTCTGTGTTAACTGTTTGGTCACTCTTGCAAATGCTTTATATTCCTAATGGTTGTGAACCTGGGGACAGTTTTTATCGACAAACGCTTGTTTTCATTTGCCTCACATATTTCCTATGTTAATTTCTTTATAATGATTGTCACTAATTTGCCTCACAAGAGCTATTATATACAGATTTTTGTTTTTTCTAGTTGGTGTGTTTGAAAATCAGATATTTATAAATATAGCTAGTAGCTGGCCATAAATTGCTTTAACAAATGTGTATGTAAACAAATTGCACTTCCAGCTTGAAAACAAAATAAATTTCCGAATTAAAATTTCATGAAAGTTCTAATGTTGTAATTAAAAATGTAAAACTGGAACTTAGAGAATTTTTTTCCCCTCCTGTTTTCCTGCTGCCATTTTTGCTGTTCTTATGCCTGTTACCTCTTCAGCCTGAAAGTCTTTTCACACTGAGAGGTAACTGTTCTTATAGTCAAGGTCAATCTTACAGATAATAAAAAGTAACACTCCTGCACATTTCCAAACTCTGAAGCCTAGACCTGTATAATTTGCTTTATTTTTTCTAAAACAGTCTGATGTTTCAATATATACTATTCTGGAATCAGAATATTCATAATGCTGCATTAAAAGCTTAATTAGTGTTATTTATTTTTAATTAAATGACTGAACCTGTTGAAGACAAAGAAGACCTTTTGTGAAAACAGGATGTATTCTTAGTAAATAGTTGATAGATGTTACAATTCATAATCTGTTTAAATAGACTTGTTTTGGGACTTCCCTGGTGGCACAGTGGTTAAGAATCTGCCTGCCAGGGAGATCAGCTTGGTGCTTTGTGACCACCTAGAGCGGTGGGATAGGGAGGGTAGGAGGGAGGGAGATGCAAGAGGGAAGAGATATGGGGACATATGTATATGTATAACTGATTCACGTTGTTATAAAGCAGAAACTAACACACCATTGTAAAGCTATTATACTCCAATAAAGGTGTTAAAAAATTAAATTAATAAAGATATTATTTTGATTACCAAAAAAAGAAAAAAGAAAAAAAGAATCTGCCTGCCAATGCAGGGGACAGGGGTTCAAGCCCTGGTCCAGGAAGATCCCACATGCCTCAGAGCAGCTGAGCCCATGCACCACAACTACTGAGCTTGTGCTCTAGAGCCCGCGAGCCACAACTGCTGAGCCCGTGTGCCACAACTACTGAAGCCCGCGCGCCTAGAGCCCCTGCTCCACAACAAGAGAAGCCACCACAATGAGAAGGCAGCACATCGCAACGAAGAGTAGCCCCCACTCGCCGCAGCTGGAGAAAGCCTGCGTGTAGCAACAAAGACCCAACGCAGCCAAAAATAAATAAATTTATTAAATTCCATATTTTAAAAATAAATAAATAGACTTGTTTGCCATGTTGAAAATATCACATAGCACTGACTTTTGTGTTCTTGTTTTCTATTTTAGGTCACAGTGTGAGAAACATCCAGGCCTTTGCAGTTCTTCAGAATGCATTTTTAAAAGCAAAAACCAACTTCCTTGCCCACATCATTCTTGATGCCATCACAAATATTTACATGGCTGACAATGCCAATTATTTCATCCTAGAGTCACAGCACACACTGTCACAGTTTGCAGAAAAGATTTCTAAACTCCCAGAAGTACAAAACAAATACTTCGAGATGCTGGAGTTTGTCGTTTTTAGCTTAAATTATATCCCTTGTAAAGAACTTATTAGTGTTAGCATCCTCTTAAAATCTAGCTCTTCTTACCACTGTAGCATTGTTGCAATGAAAACACTTCTTAAGTTTACACGACATGACTACATATTTAAAGACGTGTTCAGGGAGGTGGGCCTTCTGGAGGTCATGGTAAACCTTTTGCACAAATACGCTGCCCTCTTGAAGGATCCAACTCAGGCACTACATGAACAAGGTAAAGCACTTTCCATAATTTTATTTTTATTTGACAAAGGGGTTTGAGCAGGGTGTTTTGTTCATGTTTTGCCTGTCATTTTGTTATTGATTTGAATTACTTAATAATGTGCTTTATTATGAGATCCTTGTGACTGTTTCCCACAAGTTAACTTGTTCATTCAACCTCTGTTAGGGAATTGGGGAAAGGCAGGGGGTTGGGGGGTACTACAGAAGTATGTTGTGGTGGAAGAGAATTTAAGGTAAAAACTGAGGAAAACATTTATGATCCACGTGACCAATGTCTACTACTTTGTTTCTAAGAGGGAATAAAAACAGCTTCTAGAAACAGTTGGGATGTTTAGGTGCCTTGAAATGTTTTTATTAATTATAGAGAGCAAATATATCTTTTTAGTGATATTATATATACACATATGTATTATCATTAGGTACCTTAAATTTGATGTTTTTCGTCCTTCCTGATAAATCTGTTTAAAGCATAGTAGTATCTGGCACTTAGTATTAAACATGTTGAATGAATTAATGCAAGTTGAATAGACAGCACTATTCATAAACTCTTCATTCTCTTTGGTGCATTAAAATCTAGCATTCTTCTGTTGACCTCCTTGATTAGGAAAGCACCTGTGAGAAGGATACATTTTACTTTGATTGGCATTTTCCTTTTTAATATTTGTTAGGTAGCTCTAGCTTTCTAGCCACACCAAAATGAAATCTATGAACATTGATTTTGACTTCACTTTTGGTAGCTGGTAGACATGTGTATCATTTTTAAAGGCTGTATTAGTAAGTTGTGTTGATGGTAAAAGTGATAGGAATTATTTTTTAAGTTATTTAAAAAATGCTAAATCCAGAAAAAAAGTAAGCTTATAACTTCTGTGATTTGGACCTTTAATTCTTTTTTCCTAGGGGACTCAAGAAATAATAGTTCATTTGAAGACCAAAAACACCTGGCTTTGTTGGTCATGGAGACTTTGACAGTGCTTCTTCAAGGATCAAACACAAATGCAGGTAATTAGAAAATTTTCTAGCAAATGCTTTGGGAGGATATTACCTCTGGTCTGTCTTCTGTAATGATTCTTGCTTCTGAAATGCTCCTGTCTCTTAGAGGAAAAACTACTGATTCAGTGATGGCACTATCATATCTCTAGAAATGCAATACTTTTGACTTTCCTAAGTTTATGAATGGCAAAATATATAACATTATTATTACTTCAAAATATATTCTTATGTTTTATTGTATGCCTTGTGTTTGAAGTATTCTTTTTCTGTTTTTTTACTTATATAGTACAGACTCTTCATCAAATAACTTTGCTTATTTAAATATTTGCCAAAACATGGTGATTCTCTTAATTATTTAGTAATTCAAGTCAGAGTATTATAATGTTACAACCTTAGGGAAATACTGAAAAGAATAAAACTTGCCTCTCCCAGGTAAAAATGGATTCAGTAAATCTTTTGTTTATCTTTAATCTCAACTTTTCTTCAGTCTTTTTCTACCTGTCATTAATAAACGGTCCAACTGTATTTATAAAATATCACACTTGCTTTTGAAAAAGTTTACTTAAAATTTCAGCCAATGTCAGAAACCTCCCAGGCACCAATGTCAATACAACTTGAAAGGAATAAGTGATGAGGAGGTGAGTTCAGATGAGTAGGCTGAGCCCAGATCATATAGAGCTTTTTTAGGCCATGCTGAGGAACTTGAATTGTATTTTAAGTGTTATGGCAAGCTAGAAATGAATGAGTTAATGAACAAATAAATGAACTAGCAAACACACAAATGCATGCCTATTTGCCTGAACGCGGAGGAGCCCAACATGCAACATATAAAATATGTCATGTGTCCTAGACACCATGCTAGGCGTTCAAAATGCAGAGATAATTCTTGGACTTCCCTGGTGGTACAGTGGTTAAGAATCCGCCTGCCAATGCAGGGGACACGGGTTCGATCCCTGGTCTGGGAAGATCCCACATGCCATGGAGCACCTAAGCCCGCACGCCACAACCACCGAGCCTGTGTTCTAGAGCCTGCGCACTGCAACTACTGAGCCCACACACCACAACTACTGAAGCCTGTGTGCTCTAGGGCCTGAGTTCTGCAACTACTGAGCCCACGTGCTGCAACTACTGAAGCCCACGCGCCCAGAGCCCATGCTCCACAACAAGAGAAGCCACCGCAATGAGAAGCCTGCGCACCACAACGAAGAGTAGCCCCCACTCACCGCAACTAGAGAAAGCCCGCGCGCAGCAACGAAGACCCAACGCAGCCCCACAAAAAAGGATAATTCTTGCCCCAAAGGAATTACAACCTGATGAAGAAAGATGTAAACACATAATTGTATAAGTAATTATTTAAGTACAGTTTTGGTAAATGCCAGTACAGAGTTGAATGAATTTAGAAGGTAATACAAACAATAAGTGTGATAAAATTTAATGGGTATGATACTAACATTTTGTCTGTGGTATCATAATCTCCTTTTTTCCACTAACTAAATTTAGTTAGCTGAAATAGAAATGTAATGAGGATGTACTAACAATTTATTTCGCAAATCAGCTTTTTATGACATGATCTAGAGTTACATAGGAAGAGACTGAACAATTCCACTGAAGAGTTGACCCTATAAGAGCAAATGTCACTTAATCCATCTCCCAGCATGCCAGACATTTTCACAAAGTTCTTTTCTTATTGACTGTCTTTTCCTTGTTAAGAAAGATGTTATTAGCTGTGTGATCTCAAGCACTTAAAACAGTATTTCACTCATAGTAAGTATTCAAAAACTATTAGCTATTATGATTGTCTAATGGGCACTACTTGACCACCAGGAAGTAAGTAAACCTGGCCTTCCATGTGCTAAATCTCAGGCACATGACTTACACTCACTTCAAGGTTATAGAATTCTTATGAAGTTAGCAAATAGAAAGTCACTAAATAGAGAGAACAGTGGCCACTTCCACAAAATATACTTGACATTTATTCCTTCAGGAAACACTTTTTGAAACACAGGCCAGAAGGAAATAAAGCAGAAACTAACATACCATTTTAAAGCAATTATACTCCAATAAAGATATAAAAAAAAAAGGAAATCAAATTAATGGGGGACCAAATATATAAGCAAATAATATTAAGACGGTTTGATACAAACTATTACAATAGTGGCATATACAAGGTACTCTGAAAGCATAAAGGGTAGAACAGTTACTTTGGAGGAAATACTAATTGATGATTTAGATCACTTGGTCCATTTTTTTTACATACTCAAAAGATGGTATTTGACATAAGAATAGTATCATTCATGGTCAAAAGCACAGGCTATAGAACGCGCCTATATAGGCATAAATCCTGCTGGCTGTTTGCTAGCTGTATGGCTGACCTTGGCCACTCAACTTCTTGAGAAGTTACTCAACTTCTGCATGTCTCATATGTTCATCTGTGTAGTAGGGGGTGAGGATTAAATAAATCAATCTATGTAAAGCCTTTGGGACAGAGCAGTGCCTAATGCTTTCTGTTATAGCGTTTGTCTTTTTGTTTGTGTGCTCTACTAACTAATAAAGTTTGGTTCCTTGTTATTTTTCTCATTGCAGAATAATTTATTCCATTGTTTTCTTGCTACTGTTTTAGAAGCCTTGTTCAGTTTAAACCTCATTTATTTGGAATATTGTTCATCTAAAAGGCTTTTTTTTTTACCTTTGCGGTACGCGGGCCTCTCACTGTTGTGGCCTTTCCCGTTGCGGCGCAGAGGCTCAGCGGCCATGGCTCACGGGCCCAGCCACTCCGCGGCATGCGGGATCCTCCCGGACCGGGGCACGAACTCATGTCCCCTGCACCGTCAGGCGGACTCTCAACCACTGCACCACCAGGGAAGCCCCTAAAAGCCTTTTACTAAACTGATTTCAAGTATTGTTCAGTAAAGCCTCTACATAAAAATATTGGCCTCTTTGGTATCTACCTATGAAATTTCCGAATAGCTAGATTTGGAGAAATTGGACCTGTTGATCATACCAGGACATGCTTTTTTTCTTTTTTTCCTTTTTTTACAGTTGCTCCCTCTCTCTCCTTTTCTTTTACTTTCAAATTTATTTATTTTATTTTTGGCTGCGTTGGGTCTTCGTTGCTGCGCTCTGGCTTTTCTCTGGTTTCAGTGAGCGGGGGCTACTCTTCGTTGAGGTGTGTGGGCTTCTCTTGTTGCAGAGCACAGGCTCTAGGCACACGGGCTTCAGTAGCTGTGGCGCGTGGGCTTAGTTGAAGATTCTTAACCACTGCGCTACCAGGGAAGCCCCAGGGTATTCTTGCATAAAGGAAATCTACAGAAAATTTGTATATGCCTTTGCTGACAACCCACAGTTTTGTATTGTATTGTAATTGTAAATTTAAAAGGAGATTTTTCTATTGTAATTTGAAAAGTGAAATAGCTGAGTGGATTTTATGTGCATTCTTTAGAGTTATTCTTTCTACAAAAAGATCAGGTTTTAATTCATTCGGCTTAGAATGTTTTAAGTTAGCCCATATTGTTCTTTTTTCTCCTTCCTCCAAGGAATTTTTCGAGAATTTGGAGGCGCAAGATGTGCACATAATATAGTAAGGTACCCACAATGTCGGCAGCATGCCCTGATGATGATCCAGCAGTTGGTGCTTTCTCCAAATGGGGATGATGACATGGGCACGCTCCTGGGGTTGATGCACTCAGCCCCACCAACAGAACTGCAGCTGAAGACTGACATCCTAAGAGTAAGTTTGATAAGTGTGTTGGTATGATTTTTACTACTAAAATCTGTGGCTGTTTTTAAATGACTTAAAACTATTATGAACTATTCTTGCAATTTTTCGTCAAGTCTAAAATTATGTCAAAATAATAATTGAAGAAAAGCCAGTGTCTCTAACCTGACCTCCAAGGGCCCTGGGGATGACAGCCATCTCTTTTCCCTCTGACTTCCTCTCCTGGGACCCTCACCCTGTTCCTGGCACACACATGACAGGAAGTATAGCTCCCTTCTAGAATCATGTATTTCTTTTATTAAACTTTTGCTTTATTCAGTTAATTTCTCATCAATAATGAGAAATTTGTGTGTTTTTCTTTATGCTGTTGTATGTTTCACCCTGTTTTGAGCATAATGACAATTTTTTTTTTTTTCTGGCCTGGCTGCATGGCTTGTGGGATCTTAGTTCCCCGACCAGGGATTCAACCCAGGCCCTGACAGTGAAAGCCAGGAGTCCTAACCACTGGACCGCCAGGGAATTCCCATAGTGACAATTTTGAGTGTGCATTTTAACTTAAAAGCAAGAATAATCTGACCACAATTTATCTCTTAGACAAGGAAGACATCCACATGCATATCAATATTGAGGAACATTTGTATATTTGAGGGGATTATGGGGCAAAAACAGGTGCCTTCAAAAGTCATTAAGGTTGCCAGCTTTTTAAACATACATTTTCCTCCTTTCTTGGTACCTTTGTAATTGGATTTGTAAAATATTGGTAGATAAAGCCAACAAGAGGCAATTAACTGACCTGTAATTTTGAAACAGTGTTGTTCTGGTAAATGGTGATAACTGACTCTGAGACAGGAGGGGGTCCTGATATTGCTGCATTTACTGATTTCCATTGTGTCAATACTCCCACTGTGACCTGTTTCAGGCAGCTAATGTGTTACTGAATGTGGCTTGGGAAGAGGTATACAGTAGCACCCCATTTATAATATCTCAAGGGCACAAATAATAAAATATAGAAAATAACTAAGAAGTACAGTTTTGAGTATTTACTACTTTTGTTTTTGCAATAATTAATTTAGTTTTAAATTTATAGAACTTAATTTTTAATTATGGTTATGTTTTTAACAACTGGTATGCAGAATTCCAAAAATAAAACTGTTGGCTCTCCAGACCAGTGTGAGCTGGCTCCAGCATTCCACTGTTTTGAGGGCATGAAGTAGTGTTGGAAGGCAGCGAGGAGGATTTGGGATTCCAGTTTCAGTTTCCATTTTTGCTTCATTCAGAATTGCTTTTCACTGTCTCCATTCAGTTGAGACAGCCACAGACCTATGTAGTTTAATTTGTAATATGTAGTATTTTATAATTCTGCCAATGTACAAATTTGAATTGTAAGCATTAGATTTATGCAAATGGAGTGAATATGTAGCTGATGATTTTGCCTAATTAACCACCTCGCATCTGTATCTCCTTGTAACTTTGGCATTTGCTACATTATCATTAATTATTGATTTAAGCAGGATATTAAGTTATTCATGGTATTTGAAATTTTCAGATACCGAGATTATGCTGTGATAATGTCACAGTGCCAACAGAGTAACCAGTTTTGAGGCAGTAGGAGGTGAACTTATCCAGAAACACACAACATAGAGTACTTTTGGACTAAGGATTAATAAGCACTGTTTTTCTGACCCCTATCATAATTCTGACCAGCGATACGATTTTGTACATATTACTTTGACTCCTAACTCGTGCTTCCTCATATATAAAATAATACATGTCCAGTTTTTCCCCAGTGTGTTTTTGAAGATGATGATGGTTATGGGTTTTTATGCCAGGCACTTTGCTAAGGGTTTTACATTTATTTCCTGTAAAGTAAGTTCTTATTATTGTCTAGATTTTACATAAGAGGAAACTCTGGCACAGAAAGGTTAAGTAACTGACCACAGTGAAATGATTTTTAATGTTGGGGTCAAAATTTCCGCCCAAGCATTCTAACTCTAGCCCTTGCATTTAACCTTCAGGCTAGGTTATAAGACGCTTAAAAATAACAAAAAGTTATGAAGTCTTGTTGTAAATAGGAGTTGATATTACAAGTACAGTTTATTAAATTTGAGAAGATACGGAAACGAAACTAACTGCAGAATAATGGAAGAAATACACTGTATTTCTAAATTTTATTTACATATACAGATTGTACAATTTCTGTCTTTTAAAATAATAAGGTATAGGTATGTACAGTGGAATCTCATAATTTCTAAAGTATCAATAGTATATTTGAAAAAGGTAATTATATATATGAATATTTAGCTTTTCCCTTTTGCAAATACTATTAGAAATGTATGAGATATTTTAATAAAATGGCCTTTTCAAATGTAATGACTGGGAAGATTGTAAATTGTGTCTTAAGCAAAATTAAGTTCTCATGGTGTTTCAGTTGCTGAAACAGGAAAAAGGAGCCTGTGTATCTGCAAACAGATTTCGAATTGCTCTTTGGGGCAGTATAGCTTCATGGTTAAGTGCATGAGTAGGGGAATCAGACTGCCTGGATTTAAATCCTATCTTTGCCATTGTATAAGCCTTTGGCAAATTATTTAACCACGCGGGGCCTCAATTTTTCATCTCGAAAGTGCAGATAATAGTAGTTCCAATGCATAGGATTATTGAGAGAGTTAAATAAGCTAATGTATTAAAGCACTTAAAGAAATACCTAATACATAGTAAGTGCCCCATAAAATGTTAAGTAATTTTATAATGTGTTATTTTTAATAATAAACTATGTTAAAAGTATGACACTTCAGAAAATAACTGATAGTTATAAAAGATTGTTTTACCTGTTTGGCCTTAACAGCTATTCTGGGAAAGAGCATGCTTTCAGCCCTCAGGCCGCAGTTCACTTTGCAAGAGAGAATGTCTAATAACTCCTCTGAAGTGACTGCTCTTTCCAAAGCATCGGGATATGGTCATTTTATATGAATGGGAATACTTCAGCTCTTGGCTTCCCTGATCATCTCTCTAATCCTTTCTAGAATAAATCATTTTGTATACACACAGTCATAAGTTTTCATGATTGTGTAAAATTATACTCGAATATGTATTTTACTTATTTAATAAAATTACTTTGTAAAAATCACTGAATTCATTGATGTCATTATTCATCAAATATATAGGAAAAGTTTTTCGGTCAGGATTTGGATATATCCATTATTCTGTCAAAAGCAATATGCGATAGTGTTTTCTAAAACGATCTTCTGCTTTTAATATGGCACTTTTTAATTAGCAAAATATTTGGCATGCTTCATAAGACTGCTTATTCGGTAAATGACAAAAATACTCATATCAGATGTTCACAGAATGGCATTCCCCTTTGACATTCATGTACAGTTATTTTTCTTTAATTTGAATTATAAGTTTGTGTTTGTTTGTGTTGTTTCTTTGTCCCCTGTAGGCCCTCCTGTCAGTCCTTCGAGAAAGCCATCGTTCAAGAACAGTTTTTAGGAAAGTTGGAGGATTTGTGTACATTACGTCCTTGCTTGTTGCTATGGAAAGATCTTTGAGCTCACCACCCAAGAATGGCTGGGAGAAAGTGAACCAGAATCAAGTGTTTGAACTTCTCCACACTGTGTTCTGCACATTGACTGCAGCAATGCGCTATGAGCCGGCCAACTCTCATTTCTTCAAAACAGAGATTCAGTATGAGAAGTTGGCAGATGCTGTTCGATTTCTTGGCTGTTTCTCAGACCTAAGAAAAATAAGCCCCATGAATGTCTTCCCCTCAAATACACAGCCATTTCAGAGACTTTTAGAGGAAGACGTAATCTTGATGGATTCAGTGTCACCCACTCTACGGCACTGCAGTAAACTCTTTATTTATCTCTACAAAGTAGCCACAGATTCTTTTGACAGGTATGGCTCTGCTCTGTGCTCTGAATTAAAGGGTATACTATGTATGACTTCAACATTAAGGCTTAAATTATAATTTAATCTGAAAGAAAATGAAAACAAATGAATCTTCTCTCTCATTTACTTATCACTTTATTTGTGAATATTACTATTGCTCTGATCTTAAGGTTTTCAGCATGGACATCTGTGTATTATTTGTAAAACCAGGTTAGAGTTAAGCTCTCAATGCACTTAACGGAGCAGTTTCAATGAAGTTTCCTTTTTTTTCCCCCCATGTTGGGTCTCAGTTGCTACGCGTGGGCTTTCTCTAGTTGCGGCGAGCGGGGGCTACTCTTCGTTGCGGTGCGTGGGCTTCTCATTGTGGTGGCTTCTCTTCTTGTGAAGCACCGGCTCTAGGCACACGGGCTTCAGTAGTTGCAGCACGCAGGCTCAGTAGTTGCAGCACACGGGCTCTAGGGTGCGCAGGCTTCGTAGTTGTGGTGCGTGGGCTCTAGAGCACAGGCTCAGTAGTTGTGACGTATGGGCTTAGTTGTTCCACAGCATATGGGATCTTCCCAGACCAGGGATCAAACCCATATCCTCTGCATTGGCAGGCAGATTCTTAACCACTGCGCCACCAGGGAAGTCCCTGAAGTTTACTTTTCATGGTGGTGTTTCCTATGTTTTCTTTTTCCTCTTTATTCTCAAGAACGTTAGGTACATCCAGACTTATTGATATTAGTTATCAATAGAACATAGTTATGATTACATGTATTTTCAGACAGATGATATAGTCTCAACATTCATAATCATTCCTAACATTTTATAATCCTCAAAAAATGATATATCTCCCTGGGAGACATTTATAGTTCAAGAGTCCATCAGATTAATTTACTCATTCCTTCATTAAATAAGTACTTAACAAACACCTATTGCATGCCATCATGCTAGGCGTTGAGGGTGCAACTCAGCACAAGGCTACTTTGGTTATATCCATCCTTTACCTTAAATACAAACACATAAATAAATGATAACATATTGTGATAAAATCTATGATATGGAAAATCCAGGGTTCTAAGATCATAAGGCTGCTTTACCTAAATCACTTATTTTCAGTTCTTAAAGTGTGTTTTCAATTAAGCTCTCACTTTGAAAATAATGTGAGAGTGATCATGCTGATCATGCTGCTAATTTGCCCTAAGCATTATCACTTTTAACCATTACCATAGTTTTACTTCATAAAACAAGTGAATTGTTTCTATAATGGCCCCATAAATAAAGCAAGTAACTCTATTGGGTAGAGCTAAAAGCTTTTATATCCTTAACTATAAAATTATCTACTTTGAAATACCTACTGAGATGTTTCTTGTTTCTTATTATTTCTTTGGCCGTAGTATTTAGATAGAAAACACAGGTAATATAAAAAAGGTTTTCAGATTTTCCCTGCCTTGAAAATAAAAATGGCTATATATTGTTAACTTATAGAAACCATGGGAGAGTGTAGTGTTGAGGGAATAAGGTGTTTTTTAAAATTAAATTTTGTGTATTTAGATTCAACCTCTTTTCCCTTGTTTTCTAACTTATCCTAGTTAGTATACCTTATTTTTAGTTTGCTTCCTCAAAAAACAAGGCCTATAGTACTCTGTTTTCGAATATGTTACATGTTAACATTAATGAATAAGCATCTGCCTTAAGCATGCTTTTCTGTTTCCCTCAGTGCATGTGTTGTAGTCTTGTTCCTTGTTCCCACTGAGTATGGAGGATGTTCCCTATTAAACTTTTACTGGTATTTCTTGTGAAACTAACCAACTGCCAACCTGGTGTCCTGTTCTAACGTTTCTAAACCACCCTGTTTTGTTGTCTGTAGTCGTGCAGAACAGATCCCTCCTTGCCTGACAAGTGAGTCTTCTCTCCCCTCTCCTTGGGGTACACCAGCTTTGTCCAGGAAAAGGTACTGATCTAATAACAGAAGTCAATCTTTACTTGTATGGGTTTTTTTCTTCTGTGCTCAGTTATATATTAATGTGGATTTTGTGCTTTGTAACTTTAATTATTTTCTTTCTATTTGATACCTTTGTTTTTGTTTTTTAAAACTGTCAGCTTCTGCTGAGTATATTTATGAGAGTAAAATGTGTTGATGCTATGAAGATATGAAGGACATGTAGCATTTTGTCATCCAACTCTATTATTTGGACTAAAATATGCATTTTAGAGGCAGCATGTATTTTATTAAAATTAATTTAGAAATGAGGATGTAATGCCTCTACTCTTTAACTAGAATACTTTTCTCCCTTTTCTTTTCACTTTAAATGTGCTTGGGATCATTCTTTGGCTTTTAGTATTACTTCAAAATGAACATCCCAGCACTGGCTGAGGAAATGTGTATTTTCTCAATCGGGTTCAACCAGTTGAAATGCGATGCAGGCTAACCTTTGAAAAAGTGAATAAACAAAAATCTTCCCTAGCTCCTGTTTTCATCAGTTGTGTGTAAATCTCTTTCTAAACTGATGTAGTCTACCTCATATATAAAGCTTATGACTATAAAGAACCAGCAGTTGATTGACAAGAGTACAATTAAGATCCATTTGAGATTCCATTTGCGACCTGTACTTAAAATGATCATAGTCTGTGCACTTGGCACCAAATACTCTTCCTGCCCCTGTTTTCCTCATAAGCAAGTGCAAGTCCTTAAGTCTTGTATTAATTCTCTCCCACTATGGCTTTTTAAAAATGAATCCTGAGGTTCTGCTATGTTGTTTAATTTTATTTCTGTTGTTCAGATTTTGCAACTTGAACACAGTTGTGGTTAATTTAGTACTAAATTTGAAGTATTTGTTATAAATTTGGTATTTCACTATATTTTAAGAGTAATATTCATTAGGTATATGGACTTATATTTTCCTTTTCTTTTAAATTTACACTGGGGCTTACAGCTCATTTTCTTCTAGTAAATCATGGCATAGTTAAATGAATTTAGTATTGTTCAATGTATTTGTATTTTAAAACTACTGTTTCTTTTTTGTTTTTGTAAGAGCAGTTCTTGACTCAAGATATTATGAAATCAATTTGAGTTGACCTAGTGTATTTTTCTGTTGCTAAAATGAATAAGGTAAAAGGTATACTTTGTGTTGCAAGATCCATGTGTGCTTACTATCCCAGAGAACTACTGGATGTTAGAAAAATAGTTTCAATTACTAAATAGTTTTAATCATTAAAAAAAATCATATTTATGATTCTATCATACATGGTAAAAGCTTAAAAATTGCTGTGTTTAAATTCATTAAGTATTAACCAAAATTTACAATACTTTCAATAGGGATTCACAGATTAAAGGGACAAATATTTAAAAATCTATTAGAACCTATTATTTATTTAAATAGTAGTTTGACAAAGAGAAAACAGCATTTTATTCTATATGGTAGTTATTTAAGGCCTTCAATCAAAAACATTTTTTCATGTTTTGCAACATAGCTACGTATAAGGATGTCCTGTCTTTGACCTAAGGGGAAACTGTCACTGAATCAGCAATTGTAGATGAGTGTATCTTATCCATGGGAATTCTAATCAGGCTTACAAGTTGATGTTACCCCAAGGAAGTTCCCAGTGCTGTTCATGCTAATAATAAGATCAGTGTAGCTTGCCATTCTGGTCAGGTTACATACATTTTGCTCAGTGATAAGAATCATAAGCTAATAAAAACTTTTTTTACTTCACAGTATAGTAGTTTTTGAAGTTAGAATATCTCAAGAACATTTCAAAGTACATCAGCTTATGGGCATCTTTTTTCTTGTGGCAAAACATGTTTTGTCTTGTTTTGTTTGCAAAAGGAAAAGCCAACATTGTGTTAGTTTTACGGCTTGTGGAGATTAAGGTACTAAGGAAATTTCAACTTGTGATACTTGTCTGGCAAGTAAAATCTTGGAGATTCTTCTCTATTTGAAGAATCGGAGGAAAAAGAACTAGGAAACCTTATTTTGGAAAACTAAAATTCAAAATTTTTTTCATTATTCAGAAGGAATAATGGAACAGAATTATGCTGAACAATATTCAGTCACAGTCAGAGGAGGTGAAAACAAAATACAAAATAGTAATCAAGACTCTCAGAACATATCTGCAATTGCAAAATAGGTGGCGAGTACTAGTTCTCTTTCGAACATGGTGTCCATTACTTAGTGCCTATACACGCTTGATAATTAAGGCAAAGCAAATTCAGAATTTAAATATTTCAGTATATATTCCCAAAAGAGGTAGATAAGTCTTAAGTATATATGAGAATTTAGATTGAAATATTAAGTAGCAATTTCTTTAAGCCTTAAAAGTAACTGCAACATAAAAATTAACTAAATTTTGCAATGTCATTTTATCCTATCTTTGCAAATGGTTAGGTCTTGGTTGGTAGTTACCAATTTAATAAGCTTACCACAGTCTCTAAATGTAAAAAGTGGTAATACCTGTGGTAATACCTAAGTGACTTAGTAAGAATTAATGTTATATAATGGCTGTTAAAATAGACCTCATTTTACTTAATAAATACCATACTTTAGATTTCTACAATGTTTGCAGTATTTTACTAGTTTGAGAAGAATAATGTAATTCCTACCTTAGAATATTTTTCTATATAAGATTTAAAAGTTTACTACTATAATAGTTACATATTAGTAGAGTTCAGTTTCCAAAGACATAAAGGACTTCTTCCTAGCTATACATATCAGTAATTTAAGTTCAAATGTATATTAAATCAGGCAACTAAGAAATAATTTCGGAAGGCCTGTAACTACAATATACAATTAGAATTGATGTTTTTTTCTCAAAATTGCATTAGTTTTTATGTGTAATGAAAACAATTTTTATGAAATTTCTTAATGGTTTGGAGTTCCTATTACACAATAGAGGAATTAGGAATCTTTTTTTTTTTCTAGTTAGGTCAAAATATTTTAAAGAATAAAGGGAGAAACATGGGAAGAGGATACCTGTTGTTAATAAACATTTAGAAAACTATTGTAGTAAGTTTAGAAATTAAATCTTTCTGAACAAAAACAGAAAAAAAAAACCAGGGAGTGAAAAAAATGAGTAGGTGGAGGATATGCTGACTTTAAACAGTAGCGCACATGTGTTTTTTTTTTTTCTTTTTTTTAAGTGAAGCTGAATACTTTCCTAGAATCTCTGTTAAAAAGAGAATGGTACTTAAAAAAAAAAAAAAAAGGCAGTGCCAATTCTTTGCTACTAAATCAGTGACTTAAAGCATCTGTTTCCCAAGCTGCTCTTGTGCCAGAGAGCTGAAACTGCGCTGCTGTCAGTGACAGAGCTCAGCATTAGACAAATTATGCTGAAACCAATTCATTGGAACAAAGAGCTCCCATAGGCTGAACCCACAAGCATCTGTTTCCTTGTGCCAAGATACAAAATGTGCAAAACTCATGAATTGCAGAAGAAGAGTATGAAATAGACGGTGGAGATCATTGATGAGAAGAAATGTTGTGCATTCAGGGCATGGCTAGGCTTTCTAACTCATGGAAGCTTGTTACATAAAATATCCCAAGTTCTTAAAAATTGTGAATATTCTCAGTGGTAGGGAGGATAATGCAAAAGAGCGTGAATGTAGTTCCAAATAAGCTAAAGGAGAACTCCCTTGATTCTTAATACATTTATTGACATGTGGCCAGCATTCTGAGCCAACTCTGACTCAGTTGAACCAGTTATAGAGTAGGCCGCTTTGATCTTGTTTGTTCTTGATTATATTACCCATGGTTTAAGGAAAGGTTAAAAACACATAGGAAATTTCAAAGAAAACACTCTCACTGAGGCACTTAATATAACTTGTACTCTCATCACAAATTATCAGAAATATCATCTTTCTTAGAGCTTTGACTCACTGTAATTTCACCTGTTCTTTATATCTGCTGTCATGTATGTTATTCTTTTTGTTTTTCTTTTTTTCAGTTTTACTGAGATATAATTGATATACTGCACTGTATAACGTTTAAGGTGTACATCGTAATGACTTGGCTTACATGTGTTGCAAAATGATTACTACAGTAGGTTTAGTTAACATCCATCACCTTACATAGATTCAAGGAAAAAATGGGTTCTTCCTTGTGATGAGAACTTCTAGGATCTACTCTTTTAGCAACTTTCAAATACACCATAGAGTAATGTTAACTAGTCATCATGTGCCATTCTTTAATGAAACAATCCAAATAGTAAGTGGTAAAAACATATAAGAGCCTAAAAGACTTGATAAGTTGTCTATATGTGACTCAAGAATTGATAATGTATTGTTTTTTAATTTCCCAACGTTAAGGTGTTTTGTTACCCAACCCTTAATTATAAGGCTTTTTTTTACTCAGTGGAGAAAGGTAGTAGAAGATGAAGAAAATGAACAGAGAATGTGATTGAAATTAAATACCCAATTACCCTTCTTTCTTTTCATAGGCATGCATATCATTCTGTTTCAACTCCCCCTGTCTACCCTCCTAAAAATGTTGCTGACCTGAAACTACATGTGGCAACTTCATCTCTCCAGAGTTCTGATGCTGTCATCATCCATCCTGGAGCCATGCTTTCTATGCTGGACCTCCTGGCCTCTGTTGGGTCAGTGACACAACCAGAAGTAAGCTTGGATAGATTGGTTCCTTCCTGTCTTTAATGAGTAGAAGGTGTGACTGCATGAGCAAGGGAGTGGGACCAAGAAGGTGACATGGAACCTTTCTGTGTCATATACTGAAGTAGGTAAAGAAAAAAAACAGGATTTTTGTGTTTGAGTCTTAACTTTCCTAATGAGTAGTAGATACGTATGTTTTAGAATACAACTCATTTGTTAAAATGCAGTTACTTCTGGTACTAAAATAATTCTCTTTCTCCTTGTAAATCCTGCTCAGCAGTGGAAATTGTTAATAAATAATACAGGAAGAAAAATGACTGAAGGTACCATTTTGAGGCTATTTATGTATTTTCATTTGTAACATTCAGGAGTTTGGGTGAACTGGAGTTTGGGTGACTAGTTTTGTTTAAACTGTTGTATGGTTTCGAAGGCCTAAAGTGTCACAAATGTTAACAATAGGTCATTCTTTAAACTGGTTATTTACTTACCATGAAAAATATTTACTTTATACCCACTATTTCTATAAAAATAAAAATATTATTAGTTACATATAGTCATGTAATATGAAAGACTTGAAAGAAAATGGAGTTGAGCTAGGTATGCTTCTAACAGATTGAAGACCAGAAATATTTCCCTGGCCCTGTTCTGGAGTTGCTGTGTCCCTCTAAGTCAGCTACTTAATTCATCTGAATGTAATTTGAAGCATGTAGAGACCTCATATTAAAATAAAAGGTGTGCTTCAACTCTTAAAAGGAGAGAACTATCACCTATCTTATTAAGAATGCCCTGGTGGCATGAATTTCTTTGTTAACTCCAGCATGCTTTGGACCTTCAACTTGCCGTGGCAAATATTTTACAATCACTGGTGCACACAGAAAGAAACCAGCAAGTCATGTGTGAAGCTGGTCTCCATGCGCGACTGCTGCAGCGGTGCAGTGCTGCGCTGGCTGATGAGGACCACTCACTGCACCCGCCCCTCCAGCGGATGTTTGAACGATTAGCCTCTCAGGCTCTGGAGCCCATGGTGCTGAGGTCAGTATGTTCTCTTCTTCACATTCAAATAAGCCACCATTAGTAATGGCCGTTTCTAGAGCCTTTATAGTCAAGAGTCTTGCTTTAATAAACATATATTCAGTTATCTGTGGGCAAAACCAAAACACCACAAAAATGGGCAAAATGCCCAAAATATTGCACTTAGAAACAGATCAATCTAGTTATTAGTAAACAGGATGTTTTTGTCCATTGGTCATTTCTTCTGCTTGAATCCAGCAAACTCTCACTTCCCTTTAAAAATGGAGTCATGTTATATTTGTATGACTTGCATCTACTTCATAGATAAGAACATTTTATGTGGACGAACTCTTTTAAGAAACACTTTTTAAATTTTAAAATAATTAGAGATTCAGAGGAAGTTGTAAAGGTAGATCAGAGAGATTCTGTGTCCTCGTCATCCAGTTTCCCCCAGTGGTTACATCTTATGTAACTACAGGACAGTATCAAAGCCAAGAAACGGACATTGGTACAATGTATCCACGTATGCTACAGTTCCCCTGTTATTTATCACTTGTGTCAGATTGATGTGCCATCACACAATTAAGATGCCACAAAGATCTCCCCAGTGCTCCCTCTTTATTATCATAGCCACTTCCCTAACCCCCGCCATCTCTAACCCCTAGAAACAACTCTGTTCTCCATCTCCGTAATTTTGTCACTTTGAAAATGTTATGTAAATTGAATCATACAGTATATGACCTTTTGTGATTTGCTTTTTTCACTCGTTATAGTGCCTTTGAGATGCATCTAGATTGTTATGTATCAAGAGTTTGTTTCTTTCTATTGCTGAGTTGTAGTCCATGGTGTGGATATACCTTGCACAGTTTAGCCATTCGAGAAATAGGTATATTTGAATAACCTTTTTTAATATAAGAGAAACAGTGCTCTGTGTTTTAGGGATAAAACAACATTAAAAAAAAAAACTTTCCTTGAAATTACCTAGCCAAACAGATTTAATGTTTAAATCATCTTGTCCCTCCTTAAAAAAATACTCTCATATATCTTGTTACTTTCAGCTGCAACTGAGGAGCCCGCCTACCACAAATAAGGCCCAGTGTAAATAAATAAATAAATAAATATATTTTTAAATAAATAAAATAATTATTTTCTGCTGTTAAAGTACTCCTTTTTCATAAAACTTTTGGAACTTTCTTAAGAATGGTTGGACTCTATTTGTAATTTATATTTTTTAACTGACTCCAAGCTAAGAAAAACCTCTGTGGTTAACATTTGTTAAACAGTATTGTACAGGGCAGTGTGCCAGGCCTTAGTAATACCAAGATGAATGACACAGTCTCTGCTCACTTTGTCACATTATGAATATATTCAGAGACCTAAAGTTTTGAAAACAGCATGGAGATTTTCCCATGATCCTTTTTGATGATCTGCTACTTTAAAAGTAGAGAGACTGAATGAGAAAAAGAGACTATCTCATACCTCATGCTTGTATTTTACTAAATAACTTGTACCGCCTATTTAGGTAAACAGAGGAAGCAATGGAAACCAACCATTTGGACATGCTCAGTTTTCACAGTGAATGAATTAGGTGAATGCAAAGGTCACATGATGGTATAGGCACCTAGCTGCTGGCAAGCCATAGATTATGAGCTAATTGTGTATCACACTGTATGTGAAAAACTGGCAAAGGGTACCTGACCTTTAAATATTTGTTTTTTCTGCTGTAGGTAATTGAAAATTCAGAGAAGTATTCTTTCTTTCATTTTTTTCCTTTTACATGATGCTGTAAATGACTGGATATAAAGGGCTTCTATTTTTGTAACCCCTTGACAATTCACTATATTTCTGCCCATCACATTCCAGGAGAACATGCTCCTCAGGTTTCCTTTGTAACTTTTCACAATACTTGGTGCTCTTTTCACTGCTTGATGAATTAAAACATAAAATTAGCATTGTATGTTATAGTAACTGTTCAGATTGCTTTAGTATTTTTAATTAGTCTGTTATAATTCATTAAGTCACATTTTTTGTGTGTTTAGTTTATGAATTATATAATGTTCCCAATCAAGGAATAACTTTGCTTTGTCTCTTCTTTAGGGAGTTTTTACGTTTGGCAAGTCCATTAAATTGTGGTGCCTGGGACAAAAAATTGCTAAAACAATATAGGGTACACAAACCAAGTTCACTGAGTTATGAGCCAGAGATGAGAAGTAAGTTGACCTTTGAAGTTCCCTTTTTTGGTTTATCTTATATATGAAAATCATGTAAGGGAAGAAAATTATTTCAAGAGGTTCGACTGTAAAAGAAAAGAAAGGGAAGGGTTTGTTGTTGTTTTTCATTTGTTGTTATTTAAATAGAAAAACGTAAGATCTCATTGTTTGACTGGAGAAGCGGGCAGATAGGGGTGGCAAAGGAATCAGTGATACAAGCAAGATCCAGAGGAGGTGAGAATTATGTGCAGAATAACCCTTGGCTTGGAAGGGGGAATACCTCTTTCTCAGAAGATCTGTAATTTCTTTACCTTTCTCAGTTAGCCTTTGCTGCCTGAACTAGAGTGGTTGACTGGGCTATTCACAGGCTGTGGCTTTGCAGGACAGCTGGTGCAGGAGGACATGGAGGACAGGAAATTTAAAATACTAATAAAAGTAGTCAAAGAGAAACACCAAGGAGTATAGGATAGATAGGGGAAGAAGTAAAGTCAAGCAGCTAGTGATAGGCTGGGAGAAAAGAGATAGATCACTGGGCTGGAGAAGAATGGCTAGGCTAAAAAGCAAATGTAGTGAGAGAAAAAGAATGGGTGAACTGGAGGAATGAGGTAGGGTAATGGCAATCAAAATTGGAGCGGTGAGAAAAGCAAAGAAAAGGACTGTGCCCAAAATTTGTCTCTGGAGTAAAGTAGAGGTAAAGCTTATTGGAGGAAAGGTGATCATAGAAGGGAGGTGTTAGATAGGTTGTTCATGTGGACCTTGAGATCCCCCAGTGCACTGGTAACAATTAGTACAAGGAAGAGGTGAGAATGAAATGCCAGTATTAGTAGGTGGCAGTTTCATAGAGAGGTGTGTGATAGGATTGCTAATGCAGAACCTCCAAGGAAGAGAAGTTTTTGCATTAGGCTGATGCAAGGATGATGGAGAGGGGTGTGTTAGAATGTAGGCACTGCCTACCCATCCAGCATAGACCATGGAGGAGCGTCAGATTCCATCCACTCAAGAGCTGTGGGGAAAGAGTACTCTCAATAGAGAGCTCAGATGCCCTGGATTTCCTCCCAGTGTTAATTCTATAGTTTGGTGGGTTTTAACTTTACAATTTATTTTGTCTTGTTGTTAGCCATAGTTAAGGTATTTGTGTTAATGGATTGAAATAACCGTTACTAGTGAAGCAGGAAAGAATGGAACCTAGAAGAGTAGAATGCCTGTTCTTCAAGCATATAGTAATCATTTAGTTCAACCCTTTTTTTTTTCAGGTGAGAATCAAAGAGATTAAACAACCTTCAACCATTATTTCAACCTCAATACTTCCTCCTACAATTTATTATCAGTGATAAGTGAATACTGTGTTTTGGAAACACTAATACCTTTTGAGTTCCAACACAGTTTTATTGGAAAACAGTATTTCAATATTTCTTATCAATTAATATACATCCCCTGCATGTATATATTTTTGTTGTTGTTGTTGTTTTTGTACTTTACGCAGTTCCTTAGAATTGACAAAAAATAGTTCATTTCTCTAAGAATATTGAAATATTTTTATGGTTGCCTGACTGCTTAGCACACTTAAGAGGGAAATAATTAAATTCATGTGGTTTATCTTGAGAGGGAATATTTTCTCCATTACATTTATAATGTATTCCTGAAAGAATAGAATAGCTTGTTTAAATTTTATTTTTTTGTTCTTAAAAGTGTTACCATTTGCATGCATATAGGAATTTTAAAATTCAAGTATTTTTGTGATCACGTGTTTAATTTTAATAGCTATATGGAAAGGATTAAAAATGGGGAGAGGGCATCCCTGGTGGCGCAGTGGTTGAGAGTCTGCCTGCCGATGCAGGCGACACGGGTTCCTGCCCTGGTCCGGGAGGATCCCACATGCCGCGGAGCGGCTGGGCCTGTGAGCCGTGGCCACTGAGGCTGTGCGTCCGGAGCCTGTGCTCCACAATGGGAGAGGCCACAACAGTGAGAGGCCTGCGTACTGCAAAAAAAAAAAAAAAAACTGGATAATAGCTTTGGAGTTTAAAAATAAAATTATTGTATATATTGAAACTGAAGAGTATATTTAAAATTAATCAGCCTTGTTAAAGTCACTATTTTAGAAATCTATATGATATTTTTCTCAAGAGATTTTCTTTGACTTATAGGTAGTATGATCACATCTATGGAAGGTCTGGGTTCTGATAGTGTCTTCAGCTTACATGAAGATAACCATTACCGCATAAGCAAGAGCCTAGTGAAATCTGCAGAAGGAAGTACTGTACCCCTGACCAGGGTGAAGTGCTTGGTCTCCATGACAACCCCACATGACATCAGACTTCATGGGTCATCAGTTACTCCGACTTTTGTTGAATTTGACACATCCCTTGAAGGGTTTGGGTAAGAAATTTGCCAGGTAGCCAAGCTATATTATATTTCATGCCTCAGTCTTGCCTTTGAGGAATAGATCTTTGGTTTTAAATCTACTTGATTAAAATTTAGTATATGCTATATATTTTCAAATGATTGAGTTCCTTGAGCATGTTAAGATTTTTGGATTTAATTGTTCTTAATTATTTATTATACTAAATAAATTGATATGGTATAGGAGTCAGCAATCTAAGGTGCACAGTCCAAATCTGTTTTTGTAAATTCTCTTTTTTTTCTCTTTTTGTAAAGTTTCATGGTAACACAACCACATTCATTTATGTATATGTGTTATCTATGGCTGCTTTCATGCTAGACTGCAAAGTCATGATGGAGGCTATCTGGCCTGCAAAGCATAAAATATTTATGCTCTGGCCCACTCTAGAAAATGTTTGTCAACCTCTGATTTAGTATAATAAAGTTACAGATAATATGCAAATTAAAATTAGATTAAAAGCTCTTTGGCTAGGTTTTGTCCTTTTTTCTCTCAAATTACCTAACTTAGTATCTTATACATTATAAATATTAGTATTTTATACATTATAAGTATTCAGTTACTATCACATTAAATGAATAAATACTTTGAAGTGGCAGAAAAACTTAAACAGCAGAAGTAACAAAGAATCTAGGGAGTTCCCTGGTGGCCTAGTGGTTAAGATTCTGGGCTTTCACTGCCTTCGCCCGGGTTCAATCCATGGTTGGGGAACTGAGATCCCATAAGCCACATGGCGAAAAACAAAAAGAGAGAGAGATTCTCCTCTGCTTATAAAAAAATAAGTTTAAAAAAGCTCTATAATAAAGTATATTAACCATTTAAAAAAAAGAATCTATAGCGAATCTAGAAGAGTATATTTATAAAGTCTGTCTATAATAAAGTATATTAATCATTAAAAAAATATCTATAGTGAATCTAGAAGAGTATATTTATAAAGTCTGTCGTCCTCAAAATGGACATAAACACTAAGAGAGAAGACCTATGTCTATACTGGTTGTTTGTGGGATTCTTCTACATTGATCTAAAGCTATAAATTGTATTTTAAGAACATTGTTGTGGGGTAGTATCGAACAATGAATTAAAACATATTTGGGACTGGGCAAAACTAATCAGGACAGTGTAACAGAGGAGAGTGACTCACTAGAAAGGGGCACAGGGGAATTTTTCTGTGGTGATGAAAAATTTCCAGTGTCTTGAACAAGGTTATACTTTGGTGCATTTTACATGTGCAAATTATACTATGATCTTTTTTAATTTAAATTTTTTAAAATGGAGATTTTTTAAATATATCTTTTGGTACTCACAATTGAAAGAAGGGAAGGACTTTGTTAGGCATCCAGACTTATTCCATGATCTCTTATCTCTGGTTACCCTTAAATAATGGTAGTTTTTTCCACTGTGGTAAGTACATAGTAATAAGAGAAGAAAACAGTTGCTCTCTAATATGTGCGTTTTCTTTTCTTTAACAGCTGCCTGTTTCTGCCCAGTTTGGCGCCTCATAATGCCCCTACAAACAATGCCGTCACAACAGGTCTTACTGATGGGGCCGTGGTCAGTGGCATTGGTTCCGGTAAATATTACTTTATCTGCTTATGAGATTTTTTTTTACCCCAGTAGATTATATTTTATTTAGAGATTTTGCTTTTCTTGGCATCTTTTTAAAATATAAATATGAGTCAACACAAACTCTTTCATTGTTACTTTTCTATTTTCACTTTAGGTGAAAGATTCTTCCCTCCTCCATCTGGCTTAAGCTACTCCAGCTGGTTTTGCATTGAACATTTCAGTTCTCCTCCAAATAACCACCCTGTCAGACTTCTTACTATTGTTCGCCGAGCGAATTCTTCCGAGCAGCATTATGTGTGCCTTGCCATAGTTCTATCAGCAAAAGACCGATCGCTGATTGTCTCCACCAAAGAGGAACTACTCCAAAACTATGGTCAGTATCTGTCTTTTTCTTTTTGCTTCTTGTGACTATTAAAAGTAGCAAACTTCATTTTATTTATTTTTTTAATTTTGTTTTATACATCTTTATTGGAGTATAATTGCTTTACAATGGTGTGTTAGTTTCTGCTTTATAATGAAGTGAATCAGTTATACATATACATATGTTCCCATATCTCTTCCCTCTTGCATCTCCCTCCCTCCAACCCTCCCTATCCCACCCCACTAGGTGGCCACAAAGCACTGAGCTGATCTCCCTGTGCTATGCGGCTGCTTCCCACTAGCTATCTACCTTACGTTTGGTAGTGTATATATGTCCATGCCTCTCTTTCGCTTTGTCACAGCTTACCCTTCCCCCTCCCCGTATCCTCAAGTCCATTCTCTAGTAGGTCTGTGTCTTTATTCCTATCTTACCCCTAGGCTCTTCATGACTTTTTTTTTTCTTAAATTCCATATATATGTGTTAGCATACGGTATTTGTCTTTCTCTTTCTGACTTACTTCACTCTGTATGACAGACTCTAGGTCGATCCACCTCATTACAAAGAGCTTAATTTCGTTTCTTTTTATGACTGAGCAAACTTCATTTTAAAGGTTGGTTTTAAGGTCCAGCTGGTAATTCTTTTCTAATTTAAATTATTACAGAATAGAACAGGTTGTATAAAATCTTGAATATTGTTTACCAGTGAAATTTTAAGGCACCTTCACTTTCAAAAGAGACTTAGAAAACAGTGGAGAGAGTTCCTAAAATAAGGATTCATCTCTACTTGCCAGGAAATCACAGCTTTTGCTAGGAATGCAGGATGCTTGTTTAATATATTTTAGTAGGGATTTTCATTGGCTGTGAATTCTGCTTAACTAATGAATATTCACTGAGCACCTGCCTACCATATGTGCCACTCTGTGCTAGACACAATAACATTTTAATTACTTTATTCATCACTTACCTTCAAGACTTAATACAGTCCATTTAATAATCCTAATTCACTAATTCCCTCCAATATGCCATAATGTTACGTTACTATGCAATAGAACTTCAAACTCAAGGCATTCATGAATACCTTCCTAAATGATATAAGTAACATAAAATAGAAATCTCAGTTCACTGAATTTTCTTTGCTCTGAATATAAGCATTTGTGTATGTGTGTGTATATATATATATATATATATATATATATATATATATATACCTCTTTTTTATCATCTGATTTTTGTCTTTTAACTGACTAAATAAAATAATAGCACATATTGCTTCCCCTGTGGTTGGTATTCACATATTAATTGAATATGAATGTTACCTCCTCAGTTTGATTGCAAGGCTTTTTGTCTTACTTAGGATTCTTCATCACAATCAGCACAGAGTTAGGCATCAATACAGTAAGTGCTTTAAAATCCTAGTGGATACTTTATTTGCCCCTTTTGTGGCATTTGATCCTATTGATGTTTTCTTCCTAATTAAAACTATCTGCAGTCTTCAATTTGAGATACCCATTCCTTGTTCTTTCACTATTTCTCTGACCTCTCTTGCAATTTCTTTCAACAGCTTTCTCTTCCATCTTCCCCTTAAAATTAGTATTCTTCAAGCTCTTATGTTTAGTCTTTGTACTCAACCTGTTCTTCATGAGAAAACATCAGTTTCTTTTAGCATTAGGTCTTTTTACCCTCAGGGACTCTGAAGTTAAAGAATTTTAATATGTCTGTGTCCCAGGCTTTGTCCTCATATTTTCAACTGCATATTAAATATCTTAATATGAATAGTCCTCCTGAAAAACTTAAAACTGTAATATTTGTTCATAAAATCTGTATCTCCTTCATTTTCCTGTCTTGGTAACTGACACCCTCACTAGCTGTTATCCCATCTAGAAACCTCAAGTCATCCTTGAAAATACCACCCCTTCTACTAAGTCTTACTTTATTATGCCTCCTTAACATTTCTTGAATCTTCCTTTCCTCCCTATGTCCACTGTCATAGCCTTTGTTTAATATTCTTTATCACTTATCTGGATTTCATAGATTTTAATTCTTTGTTTTGTTTTTGTCTGTCTACCTTACTAGAACTCTTAAGTGCCCATACACAATGTTACTATCTTTGTAATCTAGGCCCTGCCACCGAAAATAGTGCCTAGCAAATATTAGGCCCACAAATATTATATAAAAGTATAAATGAATGAGAAGAAGGAAAAATAAAGGAAGAAAAACACAGATGACTTGAAAGGGAAATAATGAGAAAAGTGAATAATAATGGAGAATTTGGAAAGAAGATAGAATTTAATGGAAAAGTTAAGATTAGATCTAGGGATATTTCAATAAAAAATGTTTTCTAACTATATCATTTTCACTAAATGTAATTTTCAAGACTACGATAGTCTATATATAACTAGAAATTATAGTAACATATACCTTAGTAATACAAACGATGCTACTATTACAAGCATCCGTCCTCTGAACAGCTGTAGTCCATTAAGATGCCTAGGTAACTAAAAGCTGTCAGAAACCAGTTGGCTTACCAAATATCCTGACACACCACTGAATGCTGGGTATATCTTAGTTTAAGCCTGAGTCAGAATGTGAAGCCCTCAGAAAATTTTCATAAGTAATATCTTCTACAGTTCTCAAGAAGATTAAGTCTAATAACCAGGGAAGGGAGAGGGAACAGTTCTTGGTTTCACCCATAACCTTTTATCTTTTCATTCACGTCCCTTGGTCCATAACACTAGACCTTTCAAAGCTATTTGACCCTGCTTTTTGCCTAGTTTATTCAAGTCTCTTCCTAATTAGGTCACCTATGGATAAGATGCTGTCTTTGTAGTGGTCGTAACTCATCAGTAGATGTATCTTCTGAATTGTCATTTAAAAATATAATCTTGGGGGACTTCCCTGGTGGCACAGTGGTTAAGAATCCACCTGCCAATTCAGGGGACATGGGTTCAATCCCTGATCCAGGAAGATCCCACATGCCGTGGAACAACTAAGCCCATGCGCCACACTACTGAGCCTGTGCTCTAGAGCCCATGAGCCACAACTACTGAGCCCGTGTGCCACAACTACTGAAGCCCATGTGCCTAGAGCCCGTGCTTTGCAACAAGAGAAGCCACTGCAATGAGAAGCCCACACACCGCAACGAAGAGTAGCCCCCGCTCACCACTACTAGAGGAAGCCCGAGCACAGCAATGAAGACCCAACACAGCCAAAAATTAATTAATTAATTAATTAACAAATAATAATAATCTTGATATTTCAGTATATGCAAATATTTTAAGATTCCAGAAGTAGAATATTTTATTTGTGATTCGTTCTTCAAATAATTTAAACTTTTAACTTTCAGTATATTATATGTGCTTGTACTGAAAACTGGTGGGTCTGCTTTAAGATACATGGTTAAGATTAGCTCTTTTTAAAAAATTTTTCTTGGGATGAGGGAAGGAATTAATTTTTAACATCTGGATTTCTGCTGCTGTCCCACCTTCTCTTGAATTCTTATTAAAGATAAATTAATTTTTAACTATCTTAACATTAAGTTAATACTTAACCCATTATTTCCTGGCATGATTTGGCAACATACAGGGTAGCAGAGACAAGCCAGATTAGAGTCAATAGTGATTGCAAATGTTAGCAAATCACCAGAGTTGTCAGGTAAAGCAGGAAACTTGGACCAAAAAAATACCTTTTCGCTCCATAAATCACCTCCTTACTACCAGCTATTGTTAGACAAGGGTCAGGGTGGTACAACCACAAACTAAAATCAGATAGTTGCCCCCTTGTATCATTGAGAGCATAAAGTAAGAATAAAATTTTTAATTTTCTTGGTTGTTTGTCTAACCAGTTCTATAATCAAATGCATCTCAAACTAGGATTTTAAAAGACCTTTTATAACAGACCATGACAGGTAATAATCAACTAATCTCTTTTTGTTGTTGTCTATTGTAACTTTATTTTACTGTCTATTTTATTTATTTTTTATTTCATTAGTTATTATAACTTTATTTGATTATAATTATATGTATCTTGAACAGAACAAAGCACAATATATCCCAGGTTTTAGGTAGTTATTGAATGAATAGGGTATTTTCATTTACATCATCATCATATTATTTTAACATAGAGTCAAAGTCTAGATGTGAATAATTGTTAGGATGAGGATGATGTTAAGTTTTTAATTTCTTTCTCCTCTTCATTTTAGTTGATGATTTTAGTGAAGAATCCTCTTTTTATGAGATTCTGCCATGCTGCGCTCGCTTCCGCTGTGGGGAACTGATCATTGAGGGACAGTGGCATCATCTGGTTCTGGTGATGAGCAGAGGGATGCTGAAGAACAGCACTGCAGCCCTCTACATTGATGGACAGCTTGTCAGCACCGTGAAGGTGAGCGTAGTTGTGCTTATAAATCTCAACCTGCTTTTGTAAGACAGTTTAGGGGTGGGTGTGTTTGCCTGTATGTGTGTTTGCAGGGGTATTGTTTTAAATTGCTGTCTTAATTTTAAGTTGACCTTCAGTACCCATTTAAACAATATGTGAGAGTCATGTGGCTGGTTAATTCAAGTCACTTGATTAGAAAAGACTCAAAAGGAGGGGTTACAGGGTACTAAAGATGTTAGTGAATATGTCAGTGCTTGAGCCAGATTGTTAAGTGCTTTTTCACCAGAGAGAAACCAGTTGGATGGTTGGAAACCAGATGGATGCCTAAATTAAATAAATGATGAACACAGTATTTTGTCACTTCATTGTTATTACTGTATGCAGTCCAGTAGATTCTGTGCTCCTTTAGAGCTGGAACTGTTTGTATTCATCCTTGTTTTCAGATCACCCAGATTAGTCCCTGATAATAATAGTAATAAGGTGTTCCCTTATTGTTTGTTGAATAAATGAATGTATAAATATTACTCTAGATAGCTGTACTACAGTATTCAGAGGAGAGGCAAGAGAATTAAAGCAACCAGTAAAGAATCAGAAGTTCCTTTTGTGAATCAGGATGAATGCTACTAGTTACTTTCTACCGAATTGAACTAGCAAGCTCTTAAAATTCTTTAGCTTCTAAAAGATGGTATCCATTTTTATAGTGATATCACTTAAAAGAAGCAGCAAAGGTCTACCTTTTGTGTGAATTGAAGTTTTAAAAGCAGTGAAATGGGCAGCCTTTTTGAATACATTTCCTTCCTTAATGATATTTTATTGTGACATTGTGTTTCAGTATGATAAACCCTAAAATGAACTCTGGGAATAGTCATTTATTTTCTTTGTATACAGGATTGTGTTTGAAATGGGCTTGTAGATTTTTTAATAGGTTGCTCCTTCATTATTTTTAGTATCATTGAAAATAAAAATGTCCTCAACTTCTAGAATTGAGACGTAGGAGATTTATTATTAATATATTTACATCATCATCATTACTGTGGCTGTGAGAAGTCACAGTTCTGTGAAACCAACTTTACGTCAAACGTTGGTCTTCATACTCATACTATTAACATCACAAAGGAGTTATATAAGGAATAATAAATATGATCTGAAGCTAGGACAGTGTTATGACAAAACAATCTATGGGAATGTTACTCATTCTGTCAAGCGATGAAGGCTGCCTGTACCGCAAGAAGCAACTTGATTTCCTAACCTCTTACACTCTAATTATGTATTTATTGTAATGAATTGAATGATAATTTAAGCATCTTGTCAGTGTAATTTCAAATCTGAGAATATATTTTTCACTGAGATTAAACCGTGTGTGTATAAATTACAACATAGACTATTTTTCTAATACTTTTATTTTTATAACCCTTTACCCATTATAAAACACTTTGCATGAATAATTTTATTTAACAGACTCATACTGAAGATATCATAACTAATTTCAAGACTGCCTGAATATCATAGTTGGAAAGCTGTTTTTATATCAACCTGAAAATTTCATAGCAGCATCGTTAATTTGGTATGCAAACCAACCAGATAGTAACAGAATCCCTATATTTGACTGTTGCCCTTTCTAGCGTCAGATAGTTTATCTGTATTAATCTGTATTACAGAGTTGGATTACAAATTTCCAACTTGCTGTTCGGGTTCTAGAATCTTGGCCTGCCCTTATGTTTCTCTGCTCAACAGCTTTTGTACATTCATAAAGTTGTATGGCTTAGGATAATGAAAATATACACAAAAAGTGGTTATTTTCCTGGTGAAAGTGTTTTGGGTTGAATTTCACACATTTGCTTTCATTTTCTTTACAGCTGCATTATGTCCACAGTACTCCCGGGGGCTCAGGCTCTGCCAATCCGCCGGTGGTTAGCACAGTCTATGCATACATTGGTACTCCACCCGCCCAACGCCAAATCGCTTCGTTGGTTTGGCGCTTGGGACCCACGCACTTTCTAGAAGAAGTTTTACCTCCTTCAAATGTTACTACCATTTATGAACTAGGACCAAATTATGTTGGAAGCTTTCAGGCCGTATGTATGCCATGTGAGTAACATATTCTTTGTTCATATAGTTGTATAAAACTTACCTCCTGTGGTATAGATGCATGAATAAGTGCATATGTGTAGATTAGGTTATACATTACATTTATCAAAAAAAAGGGCCTTCTCCTCCACTTTTCTTCAGCATGATGCTATTGACCACTCACTCCTATTCAAAATGCTCTCCTCCACTGGTCATCCTATGCTTTCTTGTTTCTTGTCTTCATGCCTAGTCACTAGTTTTCCAGTTTCTCTTGTTGGCTTCAAGATGTGGGTATATACTTTCTAACAGTCTAACCCCAGCCTTCTTCTCTCTGTCATTTCTCCTATTACATGAAGCAGTTTAAAGTATATCTACTCTGGTTAAAGGAAAGAAAGATGGGTCTAGAAAATACACACGTGTATTCTTTAGGTTAGACCAGTTAACATCAATTTTCCTCGTGTCTTTATTCCTGCAGTCCACTCCTGTTATCCATTCTCCCAAAAGGAATTTAGAATCAGAGAGTTGATGTTAAGCTACAGTTCCTTTGTAGTACTCTTTCCAGATGTCTTCCATTGCTTTGTACTCATTCTGCCAAAGTTCTCAGAAGAGTTGGGACAAATATGTTGTAAATGGTAATAATCTTATGGCTAAGTAATTTCTCTTTCACCCAGGTTCTTGATTCAGAATGTCTGATAATAGCTAACACTGACTGAGCACTTAATGTGTGCTGAATAAGTTAATATGCATGAAGGACATAGCTACTCTGAGCCCTTCACAAGTATTTATTCATCACCTCAAAACACTGGGACTTAGGGGCTGTTGTTTGCATCCCCATTTTACAGATGAGGAAACTGAGGTGCAACGATGTACAGGTCACACAGCTTTTAAGTGATAAAGCAGAGGTTCAAACTTAAACCATCTCGCTTTAAAACTACTTTGCCGGGCTTCCCTGGTGGCGCAGTGGTTGAGAGTCCGCCTGCCGATGCAGGGGACACGGGTTCATGCCCCGGTCCGGGAAGATCCCACATGCCGCGGAGCGGCTGGGCAATGTTGTCTGGAAGAATAAAGAGAGGCATATATGAGGGCTCTCATTGGGAAGGAGGCCTAGTGCTACAAAGCTCATAGACATTCCACTCATTTTCATTCCCTTGTTCCTTGGAACCAAGGGGAAGTGTTTTGTGATTTGTTTGGTAACAGTTAAAACTCTTCCTCTTCCTTTACATTATGCTGTATATTAAGTATATTTGAAGAGTAAAACTTAGGATGTAAAGCTTTATGACTGGATGCTTTTCCTTATTTTCTAATTAAAGAAATAAGAGCTGGAAATTAAATAGTTTTTAAATTTAGCTCCCTTGTTCCACTTTAAAAGATTTTCAAGGCTACCCATTTAAAAACGATAATAAGAATTAAAAAGTTGTGTTAGGATCAGGAGACAAACTGACGATTTTGAAAAGGATTATTCTTCTTTTGAAGGTAAAGATGCAAAATCCGAAGGTGTGGTCCCGTCTCCTGTGTCATTAGTACCAGAGGAAAAGGTGTCATTTGGCCTTTATGCACTGTCTGTGTCCGCCCTAACAGTGGCAAGAATCCGGAAAGTGTACAACAAGTTGGACAGCAAAGCCATCGCTAAACAGGTAAGCAGATTGATTCCCCAGTGGGCTGCTGCTGATTCTCACTGGAAAGATGTTCCAGAGCTTCCTTCTGGGCACCACACAAGTATGAGTGGTTGCTAAAAACAATGCCTTTCATACATTGTTTTGGTTTATTTGCCTTTGAATTTAAGCCAAAACATATTTAGATATATAGTTTAATTTGGAAGAGTGAGAATTCAAGTGCATAGTTTATATTAATTCTTATATTTTTATTGGCAATTAAGAAATCAAACTTTAGGAAACTAAAGGCAACAATTGCTATTTTTAAGGCTGTAATTTTTTTCTGGATAACCTACTAAATGCCGGGCACCATTTTGTTCATGACATAGCAGTAGATAAAGAGAAAATCCCTGCCTTTACTAAGGTTCTTACATTCTAGTGGAAGAGGCATACAATAATAGCTAAAGAAATAACCTGATCATAGAGTATGTTAGAAGATGAAGAGTGCTATGTGGAAAAATAAAGCAGGAAAGGTGAGAGAAAGAAGCTTACAGTTTTAAGTAGGATGGTCAGAGGAAGCCTCACTGAGAAGGTGAAATTGGAGCAGCCTTTGAAACAGATGAGGCAGCAAAGCATGAGAATATGGAGAATAAGATGCATGTATGGGCAGGTGGGGTTTGCATTCCAGAAATACAAGTGCTAAGGCCCTGAGGAAAGTGCATGCCTGCCACAGAGGCAGGTGTGGCTAAACAAAACAAGAGAAGGCCTGTGGGGTAGGTGAGGCAAAAGTAGAGTCACTTTTTCTGATATGGAGAAAACGATAGGAAGAGTAGTTGGGGGGTGGAGGAGGTACTGAGAATTAAGTTTTGCAAAAGTTTGAGAAACGTATTAGACATCTTAGGGGGGGACATCATTGGAAATATGGATCTGAGTTCAGGGGAGAGGTTCGAATGCCACGGGTGTTCATTAGTTGGTGGTAAGGCCACAAGACTAGGTACACTTACCAAAGAGGAGATGGAGATGGAGATGAGGGAAGGTTTACAGATGGAGACCTGGGATATTCCAGTGTGACAGCGTTGGGAAGATGATGAAGAACCAGCAGAAAAGACTATGGAGCCGGCAAGAATGGAGAAAAACTAGGAGAATCTGGTGTTGTAGAAGTCTTATTCACTGTGGCAGATGTGTTAGAACAGTCAGAAAGATGAAGGCTGGCCATCAGGTTTAGGAAGGTAGAAGTCATCAGTGAGCTTGACAAGACGTTTTGGCTGATTAGAGGAGGCAAAGCTAAGGGGAAGGAAATCAAGAGGCTGGAAGGGAAAGGATTTGGGACTAGTAAGTATTGACAAGCTCTTTTGCAGAGGTTTGCCTGTGAATATATATATATATATATATGAAATCTTCTAAGGAGTATTAACTACATAAATTTATTCTACCGGTAACAACAGAATTAAGTCTATGCCTTATATTTGCTTTAAAAGCACATTGTGTATGTATGTGCAAAATTTAACATTTATTTTGTATACAGGGCATGTTTTATCCATAAACTTTTGGATAATCTATGTGACATTTACTTGGCTATGGAGTAAGGCAAGTATTATATTCACTAATCAGAAATACTGTGAGGCAGTGAGTGATAAGAACCTTTAAACCACAACAGAGTCTCATTCAGAAGGACCCCTGAGGCTGTTTCCCAAGACCCCCTCACCATCTTTCTCTCAGTAGACTGTATTTAATTGAGTCTACTCAGGTACCTCTGAGTTTCCACACCTTTGGAAGTATTTGCACATTTTTAAAAAAATGAATACTCATGTTTTTAATCTGTTATGGAGAGAGAGAAAAGATATGTTCCCCATCATGTTCTTTTTTCTTTCCCAGTCAAAATGTTCAGACTGTTCCTGTATAGTTACATTTTTCCCTTTCCTATTCTTCAGTTAGGCATTTCCTCCCATGAGAATGCCACTCCTGTGAAGTTGATACACAACTCAGCAGGGCATCTTAATGGACCAGCACGGACAGTTGGGGCTACTCTGATTGGATACTTGGGTGAGTCAGATTGCCTTTGTCTTTCAGACTTATTTGCCTTCAAATCTGCGTTCACTTTCTTCACTTGAGTGTGGTGTTTTAAGTTCATATTCGATAGTGCTGACCTGTAATGTTCTTATAATATTTAGAGATTAATGTCAATCCCAAACTCCAGTCAGCTTTAAAAATTATAATCTTTTATAAAATTCCATTAACTTTTCCCCTCTTTTGTCAACACTGATGAGCACTGACTGTATACGTCTACATAATTTCAAGGTAAAGATCACACTACACTTAGGGACAGATGTAAAGACTTGGAAATAACTGATGATTGCTATTGTTACATGGTTTGGTGCTGCAATGGTGACACTCATGGTGCTTTTTATTTGGAAATGAGCTAGAAATAAGAGCTTCAGAGTATGAGCACTGTGGATCCAACTATAATAAAAGTCAGAGCTGCAGAGCCTCTTACCCAATGTCTGCATAGAAAGAATTGATTGTTTTGGTTAGATAGAATTTTGAGGCATAACCCAATAATGCCATCTAAAATTCAGAACTAGCAATTATGTATTTTAATATACAAATCAGTACAGAATATTGGTTCCTTTTAAAATAAAAAGTGTTGTGCTGGTCAGCATCCTACATGTTTATCAGGCGATTATTATTGTCCCAGCAATGTGCACATCTCTTAACTTTGTTTTTCTTTTTTGGCTATGTTGCATTGATAAAAGTTTCCTTTATGCTAAGGCACATGGTAGTTTTTCTTTTTTTTTTTTTTTTTGCTTAGTTTTTCTTTTTTTGATTCAGCAAATATTTAATGAGTACTGCTCTATGTCCTTTGCAAAAATACAGCAGCACTGTGGTATAGTAGAAAGAGCAATGAATGAAGAGTTCAGAGATTTAGGTTCTAACCCCTGTTCTGTCACTGTGTGGATTTAAGCCAGACATTGAGCTCCATGGATGTCAATTTTCTTATCTACAAACTAGTATTACTGGCCCTAATTACCTTAGAAGGTAGCTTTCAAAATCCAGTGCCATAATATATGAAAGTACTGTGGATACTAGAGAGCACACAGAAATATAAAATGCATATTAGCTTTATTTTTTAAAAACTCAATCTTGATTTTTAGGCAAATGACATTCAATGTCTTTTTTAAAAAACAAGGTTAGGGGGCTCCCCTGGTGGCGCAGTGGTTGAGAGTCCGCCTGCCGATGCAGGGGACGTGGGTTCGTGACCCGGTCCGGGAAGATCCCACATGCCGTGGAGCGGCTAGGCCCGTGAGCCATGGCCGCTGAGCCTGCGCTCTGCAATGAGAGAGGCCACAGCAGTGAGAGGTCTGCGTACCGCAAAAAAAAAAAAAAAAAAAAAAACAAGGTTAGGAATGTAGATGTGAATTTTTTTTTAAATTGACAAAGTTAGTTCCAGTACTGTGTTTCCACATACTTATGCTCTTCAGGGTCACTGATGTACTGTTACTCAGATTACATAACTAAGAGAAGCTTTGAGCAGTGGTCAGGAATGCGCTCTGTTTGGCTTTTCTATAGGGAATACTTCATCCTTGCCAGGGTGGCTTCTCCATCCCATTCCCCAATTCACAGAGATGAAGTGCTTTTGCTCTCCCCAAGTTTATTCTCCAGCAGTACCTAGTAAGGCATCCTCCCTTACTTCAGAAATATATTCCCAAGGCCTCTGTACTTCTGAGTCTTTACATGCCCGAAGCTATAGAGTAGAAACACTTGTGCTTGCTCTCAAACCCGCTCTTCTCTACTCGCTCCTTTATTCCCAACTCTTCTCTGAAAGTATATATATCAGCATTTATTGCCTTCTCCCAAATTCTACCTTGAATTTTTTTTTTTTTTTTTTTTTTTTTTTTGAGAATTTTTTTTTTTTAGAATTTTTTTCTTTTGATGTTGGGGGTAGGTGTTTATTAATTAATTTATTTATTTGGCTGTGTTGGGTCTTCGTATCTGTGCGAGGGCTTTCTCTAGTTGCAGCAAGCAGGGGCCACTCTTCATCACGGTGCGCAGGCCTCTCACTATCGCGGCCTCTCTTGTTGCGGAGCACAGGCTCCAGACGCACAGGCTCAGTAGTTGTGGTTCACGGGCCTAGTTGCTCCACGGCATGTGGGATCCTCCCAGACCAGGGCTCAAACCCATGTCCCCTGCATTAGCAGACAAACTCTCAACCACTGCGCCACCAGGGAAGCCCTAGAATTTTTATTTTAGGATAGAAGGGTATTTTGGTTTTAGGTATAATTTATAATAAATTAAATATTTCTTAAGATGATTTATTCAGTTCTTGTTTACAGTTGGGAATTTATTTTAATTATTTTTCACTGTCTTTTAATCAGGAGTAAGAACATTTGTTCCTAAGCCTGTTGCCACTACTTTGCAGTACATTGGTGGAGCTGCAGCCATCCTGGGCCTGGTGGCCATGGCTTCTGATGTGGAAGGGCTATATGCAGCAGTCAAGGCCCTGGTTTGTGTGGTCAAGAGTAACCCACTAGCCAGCAAAGAGATGGAAAGAATCAAGGGCTACCAGGTTTGTAACCATAAAGCTTGGTCTTCACTTTACTTTGCATTAAAAATCTTCTAATTTTCATTGTAGTTCATGTAGTTTCAAACTCTGGAAGAATAGTATTGTCCAAGTAAACTTTAGAAGTTGGTAGTGTTTATTAAAACTAACATATTTCGAGTGAGAATATAAGTTGTTAGTTTCGAGTTATTTTTTTCTGTGGAAACAGGAATTAAATGAAATAGGGTCATATTACCACCTGCTCTAGAGACTGCCAAGTTGGTAATAGATCCAGAGTTCTCCTCGTTAACCTCGTCTCTCCCCTCCACACCCAGTCATCTTTTACTCGCCCTGCCCCCTTACTTACCTAGGGCATGTGAGAGCCACTGTGTGCCATTACTAGTCCTGAAAACGCATGTGGGATTAAAAAATACGTTGTGTTCATGTATTTACCATCTCTACTAGGTTTAGGCAGAAAGTTACTTATAAGAAGAGGAACAAGTATTTGGAGCAAGATTAAATTCCTCTAGTGTAGATGAAGTACAAATGCCTTCTTCTCTAACTTTAGCCAGTAGTTCATTGGTAGTAGGTAAGCTGTTTACTGTAGTGTTTTCTGTAGACTTAATTACCTAATTTGATGTTTTGTTTTGCAAAACTTTCAAAATGATAATTGCAGCATTGTTTATCATGAAAAAATAGGAGTAATCTAAACGTTCCAGTTGTATGAGAATGACTAATAATACTATAACCATCTCACATATCATTCAACCTTTTAAAATTATAATTATGGAAACTAGGTTGCAAAAGAAAAAAAATCCTTTGGATAAAATGTTATGTAGAGAACAAGAGTAGAAAATTGTATACACATGATGGCAACAATTTAAATATTTCTGTGTGAATAGTTTATGTAAAAGTGGATATTTTAATAAGAGGATGATGGGATTACCCTGCTTCTCAGATTTTCTCTGATGTTGTGTTGTCATAGTAAAAATTTAGAAATCAGCATAGAAGTCTCAGGAATTGCTTTACTTAGTGTTCTCCAGTGTGTTTGTGTGTGTGTATGTGTGTGTACGTATATGTGTATATGATGACTGACCAACAGGCATTTGGTGTTGCTTTCTTTTAGTTGCTGGCAATGCTGCTTAAGAAGAAACGTTCCCTTCTTAACAGCCACATTCTCCATCTAACTTTTTCCTTGGTGGGAACTGTTGACAGTGGACACGAGACCTCCATTATTCCAAATTCAACTGCTTTCCAGGATCTACTTTGTGATTTTGAAGTATGTATATAAACACTAACTGGTAATATATAATCAAGGAACTGATTTCTTATTCTGTATATTGATAGAGTTAACTATTGAACAGTTTTGTCTCTAAGATGTGTTTATGTTCTAAAATTTTATGATGCTCATGTTAATGTCATTAGTAAAATATACAAAGTAAGGTAGTGATTGGGTTCCTTCTTCCCAAAGATATTCCATTTTACAAGTAGTATAGAAGTGAAATGGTGCAATGCATATGCCTAACTATAGCCAGTTTGCTGTTGCCACTGGCATTACAATAGAGGCAAACATATTTTCATCAAAAAATTTTGATAGTAACTTTTCCTCAAATAGGAGCTAGACCTGAAATTTTGGTTACTAGTAGCTGTATAGGAAAATATTCTTTTCGCCAAAATAGCAAAATTTTTATTTCTACTGTCTTATTACCATAACAGCTTCCACTCTGTCCTCTCAAGGCATCACTTAGTCTTGCATATCCTTTCTCCATTTCATTTCTTGTTCACAGCACTTTGCATACTCATCACTGTATAAAATCTCCCCCTGTGAGGCTGAAGGCTTTATGAATGCAGAGATCATGTCTATCTTCATCTTTGTATCCCTACCACCCAGAATGGTGCCTAGCACTTGGTGTTTGCTGTGATGTCTGTCCCTCACTCTTCTTTGTAACTCTTATAAGCTCGATCTTGTCAGTTATTTTAAATCCCCAACAAACAGACTATGTGCCTGAATTGCTTTTCTGAAACTTTATTTGAAAGCTTATTAGCAGCCTGCTTCTAAATAAAAATCCATGGCATCTACTCAGTTCTCAGTACCCCTAGCTCTCAGCAGCATCTGATGCAGTCCATTTCCCTCTTCTTGCATCTCCTAGTTCTTTCACTAGCTTTTAGGCATCACTCTCCTGGTTCATATATCTTGCTCACTACTTTCCCCATAATTTTCTGGTTATAGAATTTTCATTACTTTGTATAAAAGTGTCCACCTTTGCTGCTTTATCCTTTCCTTTATTTGTTGTTTTCTTTCCTTTACATTCTCACCCAGTCCCACAGCCTCATTTCTACAGAGGTGACTCACAAACCTAAATCTTTAGCTTGATATCTGAACTCCAGGCTTATTTCTAACTTCTTCCTCAACATTTCCATTTTTATATCCCAGCGACACCTACGCCGAACTTAACATCCTTCCCCAAGTTAGAGCTTCCTTTTAACTTCTGTTTCTATTAATAACACCACCATTCCCCCATTCACTGAGGCTTGAAATTGAAAAATCAGCTTCCTCCTTCCTCACTGTTTATAAACAGCCCATATTAAGTCATATAGATTCTGCTTCCACATTTCATGTAGTCTGTGTTTTCTCTTTCTCCTGCTGCATCCTAATCCAAGCCCTAATCAATTCTATTCTTACTAAAATAATGATCACTTCTTTCTCCCTTTCCTCAATCTACCTTATATCTTTTTAACCTCATTCTTTCTGAGATATAATCATATAACTTATTAAAAAACTTGCAGTGCTTTTTCTTTCCTACACAATAAAATATACATTTCTCAGCCTGATATGCAAAGTTCTGATACACAGACCTCTCATTCTGTTAGAAAATAATTATTGAATATGTTTGAGCCAAGCACTGTATTAGGTGCTAAGGATGTGAAAATAAAAGATAGAGTCCATGCCTCAAGACATTTAGTGCATTAGAAGAGAAAAGCAAATAGACAATAAAAATTTTGTGAAAGCACAGAGGTAAAGGTATGCAGAGAGGATTATGAGAGTACTAAGGGACCTACTTAATAAGCCTAGCTTTGTATACATGTGGTAATTGACACATTATCTTTAGTTTCAGATTTCTGACTGAAATTCAGTATATAAACATCAGAAATTTAGTTGCTTGACAAATTTTGGCTTCATTTTATAGTACTCTGCTCCCTTTGTGGCTTCATTTGGCATTCCTAATAACCCCAAACTGTAGTGGTCAATAAATACTTAATTTACCCTATTTTTAGAACAGCTATTTGACAATATAAGTAAAATAATTGTAATAGCATCCAAGTATTTTCTTTTTCAATGGTTGTTCTAGAATTTGCAATATACATGTGTAACAATTCAGTCTGTCTTCAAAGTACATTATACCACTTCACCTATAGTGTAAAAACCTTGCGATGGTACCCTTCCATTTCTCCCTTCCTGTCCTTTGTGCCATTGTTGTCATACATTTTACTTCTATATGTTTATAATCCCCACAATATTTGTATTATTTTTGCTTTAAATAGTCGATTATCTTTTAAAGGCATTAAAAAATTTTTATAGTCGCCCACATAGTATATGCAGCAAACAGTATTTATGGCATTTTTTATTCCTTTGTGTAGATCCAGACTTCCATCTTGTAATGGAATGATATGTCTGTCTGAAAAACTTGCTGTAACACTTCTTGTAGTGCATGTTTACTGGTGATAAATTGTCCCATCTGAATAAGTATTTTTCCTTCTTTTTTGAAGGATATTTTTGCATAGAATAGAATTCTAGTTGATGATTTTTATTCTTTTCATACTTTAAAATTGTCAGTTATTCCCTTGTCTTTATGTTTCTTCTGCCTGAGCTTTGTTGACTTTTTTAAGTTGGTGAGTTTGTCATTTTTGTCAAATGGGAAATTTTTTAGCCATCATTTCTTCAGCTGTTTTCCCTGGTCGACACCCGCACCCCTCCAGCGCCACCACTCACACACACCTTTTTTGGACTGCAGTTAACATGTATCTTAGGTTCCTGGCTGTTGTCCCACAAGTCACTAATACTCTGTCTAGTCATTTATTTTCAGTATTTTTTTCTCATGCTTCATTTTGAATAGTTTCTGTTGTTATGTCTTTAAGTTTACTGAACATTTTTCCTGCAGTGTCTAATCCTCTGTTAGTCCCATCCAGTATGTTTTTCATTTTTTTTTTTGCGGTATGCGGGCCTCTCACTGTTGTGGCCTCTCCTGTTGCGGAGCACAGGCTCCGGATGCGCAGGCTCAGCGGCCATGGCTCACAGGCCTAGCCGCTCCACGGCATGTGGGATCTTCCTGGACCGGGTCACAAACCCGTGTCCCCTGCATCAGCAGGCGGACTCTCAACCACTGTGCCACCAGGGAAGCCCCTGTTTTTCATTTTGAATATTTTATTTCTCATCTGTAGAAGTTCATTTTGGATGTCGGTTATCTTCTATTTCTCTCCTCATCATTTTCATATTTTTTGTTACGTTCTTTAGCTTATGGAGCATATTTAATAGCTTTTTAAAGGTCTCAATAATTCTATCATCTCTGTCATTTCTGGGCCTATTTATAATGATTGGGTTTTTTCTCCTACTTATGGCTCATATTTTCCCTTTTTTTTTGCATTCTTGGGAACTTGATTGGATGCTAAATTTTACATTGTTGAATGCTAAATTTTGTTTTATTATTTTAAAGAGTATTAAACTTTGCTCTAGTATTGCAGTTATCTTGATTCTTTTGAGGCATGCTTTTAAGCTTTGTTAGGGTGGACTTTGATTAATCTTTAGTGGTAATTTAGCCCCCCTACTAAGGTATTACACTTCTGAGACCTCTACCCAACCTTCCCATGTATTTTGAAGTCTCTATACTGGTTGGTGGGAGTGCAAAGTAGTTTCAGCCCTTTGTGAGTTTTAGGAATTGTTTGCTGTGCCAGTTTGCAGTGGTTATTTCCAGTTTTGGACCCACACAAGATTCCTGTCATTCAGTTTTTGTATTCCGTATTCATTCTATTCAGTATATTGTATTCAGTATTCACTAATAGTATTCAGTCATTGATTCCAGAGAAATTTTCTATAGATCTTGCCTTTCTAGTTGTTTACTCTAGGAGGGTAATTTCCACAGCAATTATCTCTTTATGAACAGAACCAGAAGTCCTATATACAGGCAGTTTTAAAGGGCTACAATAAATAAAAACTAATAAAGTGGTTATATTCAATTAATTAAGTGAAATAAGTTATATGTGCTGCATTTGCGCTTATTGGATTGGGACTTGGGGTATTTTTAACCCTAAATATACCACTGGTCTTTATTTTGTTATAGGTCTGGCTCCATGCACCGTATGAACTTCATCTTTCCTTATTTGAACACTTCATTGAATTGCTCACAGAGTCCAGGTATTAGTTGATACCTAAATTGTTAGCTGTTCAGTTATAGAAGAGATACTAGTACAATGTATAAAATCTTCTTTCTCTTATAGTGAAGCTTCAAAGAATGCCAAGTTAATGAGGGAATTCCAGCTAATCCCAAAGCTACTACTGACTCTTCGAGATATGTCTTTATCCCAGCCTACAATTGCTGCTATTAGTAATGTGCTGAGCTTCTTACTGCAAGGTTTTCCCAACAGCAATGATCTGCTCAGGTAGTGAAAACTTCTGTATTTGTTTGTTAACTAAAAGTACCAACGAGGTTAAGATGATTGAGATGAACATAATTGGTTCCTATGCCTAGGTAACACGTGTAAAATTAATACTGTTCAAGATATTTGTAAGGCGTGGAAAACATGAATGTATCTTGCAAAGCCAGTTGTTGTCACTAGCGAATAATAGAATTCTGGTGAGAAAAGTTGTTAAAATTAGCCCAGTGAGGCTGATTGTCCTGGACATAAAAATGTTCAGTGTAGGAATTCTTGATCCACAGCCCTCTTCCCCAAGCCTTGCTACTTCTCAAATGTACGTGCAGAAGCACATAAACACATGCACGTACACCCGAAGCGGACATGCCATGTCTTTTGTATTTGTTCTCTATCACCCAAACTGATGGTGGTATTTTATTGTTGTATATTCAGACCTTTTATATGAGTATTATTTTGCTGCCAGTGTGAAATATGGCTTAAGACATATTTATGGAGTATATGTAGAACTGTTCTAATAGGCACATGAAAATTCTCATCTTGACTGAAAATGGAAGGAAAAAAACTACCTAAGATATTTTCCAAGTAGATAACTGCTTAAATTAGACTTAATCACTGCTTGTCATGTAATTGCTCAGGTATTGCAGGCGAAATCACACATTATCGCTAGAGTATTCCCAGTAAACTAATCTCTAATTGGTGTAGCACATAAATCACTCATTTTATATACAGTTATCTTGAAAGCATTTTTTTTAAACTTGGTGACAGATTTAAAACTGGAGTTTAAAAATTATTTTGGAGCTTGTCATTATTATTAACAATATTTATTTAGGTCTTATCCTGGTGTTATCATGATCACTTTGCTGAAATTATCACTGAAACCTATCAAGGCTTTTATTTTTCTCTGCATTACAAATTAAGAAATTAAAGCCCAGAGAGGTTAAGCTACTTGCCCCAAGTAACATGATTAAAAACTGATAGAGCTAGGATTTTAATCTTACCTGTGTTTCCAAAACCCAAGTACTTAACTACTAGGCTACAGTAGATCCATATAGATAATGTTAGGACATTTTAATTTGGATCATACCATTTGGTTTTTGAAATTTAGATTAGTGCATTAAAGGACTCATATTTCTGATGAAGTGTATTTTTCCCTATACGTATTTTAAAACATTATATAATGTTAATTGCAACAGTTCGAGGGGAAGCAAATGAAATACAATCATGTGAGGTCTGTAAAAGATTAGTTAAAATAAGAAGTACTGTTTTGGTTTCCATTTCTTTGCTTTTTGTTTCTTAGTATTGTTTGTTTCGGAGAGAGAAAAAATAAAATCTATAACCTCTTTTTTCTTGTATTTAAAGGTTTGGCCAGTTTATTTCTTCTACTTTACCAACCTTTGCAGTTTGTGAGAAATTTGTAGTTATGGAAATAAACCATGAAGAGAAGCCTGACACTGGTGAGTCAATTCTGGAGCTTGGAACGTAATTACTATACCCTGTTTTCTTCTGACACAAGTTGGACCTGAATTATATGTGACACTGTTATATTACTTTTCTCCTTACATTACTTTTTTTGGTCTTTCACAGATTTATTTGTCTTAGACCAAGGCTCTACAATATGCAGAAGTACAGAATTACCTACAGATTGAATAGGGTGTGAATTTACTTTAAAAATAAAATCTTTCTTATTTTTACAGGATTTATAGCAATGTTCCTTTAAATAATAAACTCTTCCAGTTAATTTTTGAACATTATTTTTTTTTAATTTATATAAAACTCTTCAGAAACATTGATTCTTGCTAAAGTGAATTGTATCTATATTGCGGTTATTTTTATTTCCCTGTTAAATATTTAATAGTCATTGAGGGAAAGAACATTTTACTAGAATCACTTTATGTAAGTGTAGAATAAAATTTTCTTAAGTTGTAGTTCCTGGGCCCATGACAACCACTTTTTTTTTTGAAAAAAAAATCTTTCCTCCCTTGAAGCGTATTTTTCTCTTGTTAGAATGTATTTTTCCAGTTGTGTATTCAAGAGCAGGAGATTTGCTTGGAAAACATCAAAAGAACCTTTAGATTAACCTGTAATTAAATTCACAATATTTTATATTTGTTCAGCATTATTTACATTATTATCCTGTTACATTATTCCCAAATTATGTCACATAAATGATTTCCTTTAAAACTCTTATGACCCTATCCATCTGGGAGTTCTCTTCCATTTTGGCTGTATCAGTCAGAGCACAGCCTCTCTGGTGCTTCATGAATAAGAAGAGAAAGTGGTGTAATTATGTTTTTCAAAGGTGAAACAGAGATTTGAGAGGCTGACTTCTACTAATCATAGAGCAGAATATAAGGCCAGTAACCACTTACTTCCTACCATTTGGAAGAATGTTGATATTTCTTTGGTGAAGCAAATTAGCAGTGGGTGAGAAGCATATAGATCAAATCAATGGATAACACTTATTTAGTGCTTAATATTTGCCAGGCACTGTTAAGTGCTCTATATAATCTTATAACAGTCCTATGAAATTGGTCCTGTTGTTATCACAGTTTTACAAAAAGTGAGGACACTGAGGCCCAGAAGGTTTAAGAGAAACTTACCTGAGATCATACTACTGCATTTGAACTCAGGTAGTCCAACATTCTAAGCCATCCTGAATACTAACATTCTAAACCACTGCACTATTCTACCTTATACAAAGATTATTTCTAAGTTCTGAATTAATATAAGCCAAGTAAATAGGAATTAAAAAGGGAAGTCCTGGGACTTTCCTAGCAGTCCAGTGGTTAAGACTCCACACTTCCACTGCATTGGGATCGGGTTCGATCCCTGGTCGGGGAACTAAGATCCTACATGCCGTGCCATGCGGCCAAAAAAAAAAGGAAAGTCCTTTTAAAATCTTTGGAACTGTATAACATGTTTATTTCAAGTATAAAAAAAAAAGATATGGGAAAAATATTTCTCTAGTCTCCATATTTCTTGCTGGCCATTGAATTCAATAACTACAACTAGTGCTGTAAACTTTTTTTGACAAGAGCGCGGTAGCAGGGATGTATAAATTAGGAAAATTTTCTCTTGATCTGCCAAGTTGATTAGACTAGTCTTCTCCTCATCAGTTTATTGCCATTTGAAAGAATAGAGAAAGTCAGAAGCATATTGCTGGTCTTGTTAGTATATGACCTTGATTGTTTAATTGTGTGGACTGGACCGTCTTAAGTATAACAGGATGTTCCAAAAAATTAAAACCATAGTTTTTTCTTTCATGTAGCTTACATAGTATTCAGGATACACCTGCCAAAAAAATGGCTTGAATAATGCTGAACGGTGATATAATAATTAATGCAAAATAAAATAAATTGCATGAAAGCACAGTGCAATGTGGAGTAAAGCATCAGTTCGAATGGAAAGAAGTTAACCTGGAAATTTCTTTCAGAGTTAATTGTTTTAAAACTGTATTTGAAAATTAACGGGACATAACTGACAGTGAAAAAAATAGGCATAAAAACTAAGGAGAATTCTTAATTTCTATGTGGATTGTCATTTTATTGAAAGGAAGTAATTCATTTGTCAATTAGGTTGTCCATTCCATTTGTCAACAAGGCAATCTGTAAATTACCAGTCCTATGCCTGTTAGCCTGGGAGGGAATCTTGAGTTCCCCTTGGTAAGCTTAAAGCACCCATCTCAATGATTAAGGCACTAAGTTAGCATTTTAAAAGATACTATTTAAAAGTAAAAATAGTCCCTTGCCCAAACAAGTAAAAGCATATAACCATGGTCATTAAACTTTAGCCTGAGCTTCAATTATAGAGTAAAGGAAAGAAAGCATATGGATTGTGACTTACTAACCCCGAGCTCTTAGTGGCAGAGCTGGGCCTGCAACACTAGGCCATTGATCCCAGTCCCTTGTGCTTCCAGTACTATCCATTGAGAACCGTAAACTTTCTGTCTTCCTTCCTTTCTTCCCCAAGTTCTCCTGTGCATTTGTGTGCCTTTCCCTCTTGTCTGTGCTATTTAATTCTCACTTTACTTTATGTATTATAATTATTGAATAATTTATGCTTCCTCTTTTCTTTTTTTTTTTTTTTTTTTTTTTTTTTTTTTACGGACCGGGGCACGAACCTGTGTCCCCTGCATCGGCAGGCGGACTCTCAACCACTGCGCCACCAGGGAAGCCCCTCTTTTCATTTTTAAATCTGGAAATTTTAACCATTTCAGTCCTTCAAAAAGACTAGAAATTAAGGGTTTGCATTGTTATTTTTGTTCATGTGATCCTCGTTTGATTACTTTACCCCTGTTGGTAGGAGAAGGGAATATTAATATAAAAAAGGGGTTCACAGTCTTTATTATCACTTGTTTAGATAATGTCTTAAGTAAATGAACAGTTTTCAGGATTCTAAAGAGAAATGTTGGACCCTTTTTCTTGTTCACTTGAGTGGAAAGTACTCCTAGAGAAAATGTTTTCTGAAAGGTGTGTTTCAGTGAGATTTCCTAGAACAGTGTTGGATATTTTATCCTAGTTTATCGACTAGGGCAATTTAATGTATTTATTTTCATTGTAGGAACTGAAGAAGAGTTTGGAGGTCTTGTATCTGCCAATCTTATACTTTTGAGGAACAGACTTCTAGATATCTTACTAAAACTGGTTTACACATCTAAAGAAAAGACAAGCATTAATTTGCAGTAAGTAAAATCTTTTGAGCATTGATGGTAATAGTTGCTACTACTAGTTAATTCATGGTAGACAAAAGAAAGATTTGCCACTGACTTTTAATAGATTTTTTTTAAACCCTGAAAGTTATCGTATCTCAAGAATGAAACTAGTCTTATTTTTTTAAATTTGAAATCATAATCCTTTAAATTAATGTTTGTTTTGTTTAATCCATCTGTCTTTGAATAGAGCTTGCGAAGAGCTGGTCAGGACGCTGGGTTTTGACTGGATTATGATGTTTATGGAAGAACACTTGCATTCCACCACAGTTACGGCAGCCATGAGGATTCTTGTCGTCCTACTGAGTAATCAGTCTATTCTCATCAAGTTCAAGGAAGGACTCAGTGGTGGAGGGTGGCTGGAACAGACAGATTCCGTCTTAACCAATAAGATCGGGACTGTATTAGGTATGGGACTTTTACAGTCAGCTGCTTTGAAATAAGCTGTTTTGTGTTTTGTGTTTAAATCTTATATAAGCTTATACTCTTCAGTTTGTCTAACAACCATTGAGTCATGAATTTTGATTAATGGTAGAGTAAAAAGAATAAAAAGTTTCAAATTTGGCTTTTTTAATTGCAAATCAAACTGAAGTCAGAGACAGGATATTAAGATGTGAAAACTCAAGTAAATTTCTTATGATTTCTTTTTGTTGTATAGTCCCCTTTCTGATCTATAAATAATTTGCAAATTATCAGAACTGACTTAATAATAATATTTTGAGCGTCTATTCTGTACCAGTTACAAACACTTTTCAGTTTCACAATAACTTATTTCATTTTCACAGTAGCACTATGATATATAAATACCCATTTTACAGATGAGAAAGTCAAGGCATAGGGGTGAAGTCACTTGTCAGGTAAGAAGTGTCAAAATCTGAATCCAGGGCTTCCCTGGTGGCGCAGTGGTTGAGAGTCCGCCTGCCGATGCAGGGCGGACACGGGTTCGTTCCCCAGTCCGGGAAGATCCCACATGCTCCAGAGCGGCTGGACCCATGAGCCATGGCCGCTGAGCCTGCGCGTCCGGAGCCTGTGCTCCGCAACAGGAGAGGCCACAACAGTGAGAGGCCCGCTTACCTCAAAAAAAAAAAAAAAAAAAATCTGACTCCAGGTCGCTCAATCCAAAACCCATGCTTTTAATAGTTATGTTATATTGCCACACAAATATTTAAGCTCATTGAAGTTTCAGCCAAAGCTCCTTATTCTCTGCTTATTGGTTCTATGCTGTTTTCAACACAGAACTGAGCATTTAAACAATATTAGAAAATTACAGTTTCCTGTGTTAGATTTATTTGAACTGGTATATATTTCTGTTCATATTAATTCCTTATTTTGGAAAATATATATTTAAGATAATGTTTTTATTGAAAATTATAGTCATTCAGTTCTTAAAGTATTTAAAAAATATATTTGTCTTTATAACATTACAGTTTAAAATCATATATAATTGTATTCTGCAATAAGCATTAAGAATAACTATTTACCCTGTCAGGTGGAAAAATTAGGTATCAGAATTTAATATGTAATTTATCTGTTAAAAAAAAAAAAAGTTCAAGTATCAATACCTAGGTGCAACCTGCACTACTTTGTCAAATGTTAAAGCAAATGGTAGGAAGATAGAGCTTACACCATAGGATTATTTTATTGTTATTTCACATGTGAAAAACGTCTCAAGGAACTTTGTGATGAAGAAAGAAATTCACTGTGAAATGATTTCTCAAGAAAATTGTCTGCTTTAAAATATGCATCTTAGGGCTTCCCTGGTGGCGCAGTGGTTGAAAGTCTGCCTGCCAATGCAGGGGACACAGGTTCGTGCCCCGGTCTGGGAAGATCCCACATGCCGCGGAGCGGCTGGGCCCGTGAGCCATGGCCGCTGAGCCTGCGCATCCGGAGCCTGTGCTCTGCAACGGGAGAGGCCACAACAGTGAGAGGCCCACGTACCGCAAAAAAAAAAAAAGCATTTTAAATTATTATCATTATAGAGACTTTATGATCTGAAAAATAGATTGCTGTTTTGCCTTGACTCTGGGAGAAAGATATAGCCAACAAGTGTCATAAACAGTTTCGTAGCAAGAAATTTAACTTTTTGACCTTAATAGTAGCTAGTAGCTACTAAGAGAATAAATAGTGAAAGGCACAATTCAGTGTGAGTTCGGAGAATGTAAGAGTTTTAAATGCTAATTGACAGCACTGCTTCTTACTGAAGGCCAAAATAATACCTGAGTTTCACCTAGGACTTTGCAGTTTGCAAAATTATTTAACATATGTCATCGCACTTGCCTTCAGGATTCCAGACACGGGTGTATGTATTTTATGGTATATAAGTTATGTATTATAGGAAATAAACCTAATGAGTATACATTAAGAATTAATTTCTCTCTAATTAGGAAAATAATACTGTTAAATACATAAGCTTCCTGTGTCAGACAGTAATATGTCTGAGTATCTGTCTTCTGACAGTCAGTTCTGTCCTTTTTTCTGTCCTACATCACTTCAGTAATAGCAGGAAAAGGTGCTTTTAACTTTTCTGACCTACCTGACTTCATGTCTTAGAATTTATTTGTGCTTCATTGATACCTGCTTGTATATTGCATATGCTGCTTTGGTTCTAAAAGAGAAATCTAGGTATTTAAGTTTAATTTAAATTTGATTAAATTTAATATAACTTTCCCTGAATATCTATCTGATACATACATACTTGTGTATATATACGGATGTATATCTATATCTACATATATATAGATATATCATCTCATTTGATTCTGTTTCTCTTTGATATGATGAACAACCTAAAGTTTTTGAATGTTTTATTCATATTTCTTAGTTTTTTGTCAGATTTTTCTTTATAAAAATACCTTCCATGTAGCTGTAACTTGAATCTAAATTAATGCTTAACTGCTAATAACATATTAGATATTCCTTAATATCAATTATGGGGTGGAAATAGAGTGTGAAAATTTGGAAAGGAAAATAAATGCTAGTATTGGTTTTCATTTAGGACATATAATTTGATCAAAATTTCTTTTCCTACTCAATGTATAAAATACCACTTTATGTATTTTGATTTCTTAAGGCTCAGACTTTTTTATATTCATGATTTCATTTAGAATTTACTACAAACAAAAATCACCCAGCATCCTAATGCAGCCAGTTTTTCAGAAATGTGACAGTGTCATAGAGAAGGCCAACAGAGACAGTTTAGCTTTACAGGCTTCAAGTCCTGGTGCCACCACTCATTAACTTTATGACTTTGAACAAATTGCATATTTTCTACATTATAAAAAGGATAATAGCAGTTTCTTACATGCCCATTGTCTAAGAAATGAGATGATACATGAAAGAGGTTGGTAATTTGCTGTCCAATTTTTTGTTAATTAGAAAAGCATGCTTTAGAAGATTAATTCATATCACACTGAGCAATTGATTTAGATGAACTGTTTAAAAAGCCACCTAGATACAAATTTCTCTTTCATTATTTTAAGTAGTAACAAGTATGTGCTTACTTCATCATAGAAAAAAGAACTTGGAAAAAAATGTGAATATTCATTTGAAATAAAAATTGTTTCAGAGTAAAAGTCAATCTTTCATCTTGCTGTTTGCAGAAGTTTTCCATTGAATCTCTAGCCAACATTTCTTCTGTACTGAGCACTGTACTAGGTTTGGGGTGGCAAAAGAACTAGATGTTTGAGGGCTTCCCTGGTGGCGCACTGGTTGAGAGTCCGCCTGCCGATGCAGGGGACACGGGTTCGTGCCCCGGTCCAGGAAGATCCCACATGCCGCGGAGCAACTGGGCCTGTGAGCCATGGCCGCTGAGCCTGCGCGTCCAGAGCCTGTGCTCAGCAATGGGAGAGGCCTGAGTACCGCAAAAAAAAAAAACAAAACAAAAAAAAACAACTAGATGTTTGAGTTGTTTCCCAAAGTTAGTTAGTTAGTTATATAAAGGAGGAAACAGGATTGATAGAAAGGCTGGTGCTGTAAGCCACATTAATAAGCAGTGATCATCTCCTGGTAGAGCCGTGGTTCTAGACTGATTTTGGATGTTCAGATAACCACAGTGACAGTGGGTTCAGACTTGCTATCCCACTGCCAGACAGCTTTCCAGCAGAGTTACAGATCATGTTGTGAGGAAAGATTATTTTGCATATTCATTTTGTCTTGTCTCTTGATTCATAGATCATTTAAGGTAATTAGTTTATCACGATTTTCAGGACAAATGAAATATATTAACTATATTTTGGTGCATTTTTAAGTTACTTTTTTTTGTAGCATCTTAAATTCTGGCTGTTTTGAATATTACTTTCTTCTTAGGGAAATGTTAGAGCTCTTTGGAGGTCATTCTTTTAATGAGTAGAATTTATACTACCTCTTGTATCTGACTGCCTCAGCTATGTTTTGAGACCTGTATCCTAATAGACAGGCTTGCCAAAGTCAAAGAGATAGTAAAGTAAAACTTTTGACTGAAAGATTAATTCAACAGTTGAATAGTTAATTACTTATATTAATGTGAATGTTCTGGATGGAAATGTCACATATGCTGAATTACTCCTTTCTTTGTTAACGTAGCATGGTAATCGATTATTAATTTTGTCCTTATCGTTGTTTCCTCTTCTCTTAGGATTCAACGTGGGCAGGAGTGCTGGTGGGAGATCGACTGTCAGGGAGATTAACCGGGATGCTTGTCATTTTCCTGGTTTTCCAGTTCTTCAGTCATTCCTTCCTAAACACACTAATGTACCTGCCCTCTATTTTCTCCTCATGGCATTGTTTCTGCAGCAGCCAGTTAGTGAGCTGCCTGAGAACCTGCAGGTCAGTGTGCCTGTCATCAGCAGCCGATGTAAGCAGGGTTGCCAGGTAGGAATTATCTAGTAGGGTGTAAGTGTAATTACATTTGTCAGAAAGTCACCACAGGGTGATGGGTTAATCACACTAAAATCAAGTGGTTCCATCCCTTTCTCACGTTTGGGATTTGATTTGGAACATAAAAATCGGAAAGTACCATAGAAAATTTCCCCAAAAAGAAGTCCTTTTTACCTATTTGGTCTTTTTCTCTTTATGGTTACTCTATATGATTATATATGCGTGAAGACTTTGGATGATATTTTAATGGTGATCAAAAGAATTCTTTTGAGTAACATGATTTTATCTAGAAATATAATTTCTGTAGAATTAAAAATGGAATAGTGTACATACCATAAATTGGGTGGGTATGAAAGGATTCTTAGTACAAGTCTGATTAGAAAAATGTTTTTAAATTCTCAATGATAGATAATGTCCACGTTAGGAAAACAGTAAGGCTTTACCTGATTTCTAATCTGAGACTATCATGGATATTTCTATATAGTTCATGTTTGTGGCACTGCAAAGACATAGGAATTTAGTTTTAAACTCAGTTATACTTCCATAATAATGCCAAAATGCTATTCAAATCAACTCTAGTCATTGACAAAACCTTTTAAATGAAAACGCTGAGTCTGTACCCATACATTAAGTCACAGTACAGATTCATGCTTAGCAGAGTTTGGTTGGTTATGTAATTTTCAAAATAAGCATGACACCATAGTCATAAAGTGTTATATAAAACTACTATGAATAAATCTCCTCAGACTGATTTTTATTTCATCAAATCTTCATCTGTATGTAACCTAAAAGTGAATTAGAACATTGCTGAGAGTGGGGGAAAGAGTAAGTTCAATGTGCTTTTTAAAAAGATCCTGCTTATTTAAGACCATCAGTTCTTTAATTTCATCGCCTAACTAATTAGCAAGTATTTTATTTTTGTTTGTTTTCCTTAGGAAAAAAAAGAAAATGATGTTTTTAACATAGGTCTAAGACGGGATGATACATAATATTCACTTTGTCTTGTAAATGTAAAAATGAGTTTTAAAATATAGGAGGGAGGAGTGCTAGGTCTCTATCTCTTTGTCATTGCTCACTTCGGAAAAAACTAATTAATTTCAAAGAAATTTTAGAATATTAGAACTTTTGAGGGTCTCTACTGAAAAAAATTGGCAATGGCTAATCTTTATTCACTTTCACCTCTGCAGTTTGATTTAGATTCCATTTGGACATTTATCTTTGGAGTGCCTGCCTCCAGTGGAACTGTGGTCTCTTCTATCCATAACGTATGCACAGAAGCTGCTTTTTTATTATTGGGGATGCTCCGCAGCATGCTGAATTCAGTAAGTTCCTGAGATACTGATACCTGTCGGTAGTTCTTCCTGCCTGTGATATTTTTTAAAATAGAAGAATCCTTTGCTGTCATAACTCTTTATTTACTATGTGGTTTCTGGAACCTCAGCCTCTGTGTTTTGTTATCTTTAGTGTAAGAAAAGACCATGCAGTTGTTAAGATCCTGAGCTCGGGAGCTAGGTTCAGAATCCCTACTCTGGTACTTCAGACATACTAACCTCATGTGCGTCATTTCCTTATGTATAAAATGCTGGTAATAATAGAATTTATCTCTTAGGACTCTTGTGAGGATGTATGAGTTTGTGTATACACAAAGCACTTACAAGAGTGCCTGGTGTAGAGTAAGCACTTCATAAGTGTTAACTGATGCTGTTAGCGCTATAAAATACATATTTCAATGTATAAGTGTATATAACGAATATATATTGTACTGAATGTCATTGCAATATGTTGTTTGAACTTTTAAAATCACTCTCATTTAGAGATTTAAAATGTTATCAGTGCAAGTTTTATTTTGTATTTGTTTTTATGTTTTCTATTCTAATTATTTCTATTCTAATTGAAAGAGTAAATGACAAAATGTATGTTCCTACCTTTCTTACAGGAATACCGTGAATAATGATTTAATTTGTTTACACGATTTGGGGTCACATTGTAAGAGGAATTATTAACCAGACTCTTTGGATTACAAGTACCTGATAAATCTGATTTTAGTCAAAACTATTCTTATGCCATCTAAGAAAAGAACGTTACTATTAAATGTGTTAATTTAGAATGCTTTGGGATTCTTGTTTTGGTTTTTATTCATAAACAATTATAAAAATCTAAGCTGAAAAAGAAGCCACTCTCTGGGGAAGTATCAGAAGATAAGCGTTGTTGAAATATATTCTTTTTTTGTTACTCTTTTATCATCATCATCACTGTTATTGTTGTAAGGCTTTTAAGGAAAAACAACTCCTATGTGTCTACTTTATTCAATATTCTACTACAACGCTACTTTACTTCTGACACTTCTGGTCACCAAGTATGTGGAAGGTTTCACCACACCAGCTGGGTGTTCAACAGTTCAATTCAGTTCTGACACTATCTACTGGGAGGTAGCATCAGGTACCACAGGTTAAGGGCTCAGTCTCACAAGATACCCCTCCCCCCCACCAACCCTGCCCCACTTCAAATGCCAGTCACAAGTCCAGGTTGTTACCTGTGTTTCTGACTCACCAGTTATAAATTTCAGGTTCCCGTGACTGAGGAAAACATTTTACCTCCTAGATTACCAGTTTATTATAAAAGGACGTATCTCAGGAACAACCAGATGGAAGAGGTGCATAGGGCAAGGTGGGAAGGGACACGGAGCCTCCATGCCCTCTCCGTCCTGCTACTCTCCCAGCACCTCAACGTGTTCATCAGTCCAGAAGCTTTCTGAACCCTGTGTTTTTTATTTTTATGGCACCTTGATTACACAGGCATGATTAATTAAATCATTGGTCACTGGTGATTGAGCCTGGTCTCCAGCCCCTCTTCATCCCTGGGGGCTGTGGGGAACAGGTTCAGTTAACTTCCAGCCCTCTAGTGCCATGGTTGGTTCCCCCGGCAAGACAGCCCATCAACATAAACTCAAGTGTGGTGGAAAGCAGCTTGTTATGATTAACAAAAAGACACATTTATGGCTCTTTTATCACTTAGGAAATGCCAAGGGTTTTAGGATCTCTGTGCCTGAAATGGAACAAAGACTAAATATATATTTCTTATTATGAATCACAATATCACAGTTGCATAATGGTTAAGAGCACTGTTCTCATTTTTTATATGACAGTAGGAGGCTCAGAAAGGTCAAGTAACTTCCTCATTTTTTTTTTTTTTTTTTTTTTTTTTTTTTCTAGGATTTTTACAGTATCAGGTCTTATGTCTAAGTCTTTAATCCATTCTGTGTTAATTTTGTGGGTGGTGTAACATAGGGGTCCAATTCTATTTTCTGTCTGTGGTTATCCAATTTTCGCAGCACTGTTTGTTGAAGAGGCTGTCCTTTACTCATTGAGTATTATTGGCTCTCTTATCAAATATTAATTGACTGTATATGTGGGGGTGTCTTTCTAGACTCCCTATTCAGTATCATCAGTCTATGTGTCTGAAACTATTTTAATGTTAACACATTTAGACAGGGCATTTGTTCTTTAGCTCTTTTCAGATCTCCCCATTCCCTATTTTATCTAGGATTACTCACACATTTACTTTACACTCAATGGCTCACGGGCCCAGCTGCTCTGCGGCATGTGGGATCTTCCCGGACCGGGGCACAAACCTGTGTCCCCTGCATCGGCAGGCGGACTCTTAACCACTGCACCACCAGGGAAGCCCAACTTCCCCATTTTTATCTTAATCCTAACTCTCTGGCGTGATGGAGGATGGGGCAACTTTGATGGGAATAGAGCCACTACTGGCTCCAGCCATATTCATGTTGATAATGATGAATAATCAAAACCATTGACTCTAGTTACTGAGCTGTGAGTACTCAAATGAATAGAAAAACATTCTGTCAGTTTCTAGGGCTATCACCTTTGTTTTAGCTTTCTAGATTTGTTGGCCTGTGTGTTTGCTCCTGTGTGTGGTTTACAAGAGTTCTGGACCATCAATTTATCTGGTTTTAGAAGAGTAGTGAGTAACTTTTAGTAGTGTCAGTTTTTCTAACATGTTGTTTCCTCTCTTGTCCCCATGACAGCCTTGGCAGTCAGAAGAAGAGGGATCTTGGCTCCGGGAATATCCTGTGACCCTGATGCAGTTCTTTAGATACTTGTATCACAATGTCCCAGACCTGGCCTCCATGTGGATGAGCCCTGACTTCCTGTGTGCATTAGCAGCCACGGTCTTCCCCTTCAACATTCGCCCTTACTCAGAGATGGTAGGAAAGGGGGAGGAAAATATCAAAACTGGAATTAGTCTGCTCCAATGGTTAGCAGATTTTTTTGGCCAATTTTTTAAGCTTCTCACCAAGTTACAGTTTCATAACTTTCTGCTTCATCTCTTACATCATTATCTGGTATCTGGCTCCCCACACGCTCCTTCTGCTTTCCCTTGAAATAACAGTGAATTCTACTTCCTGTTTTCATTTACCATATTCTTGTAAGTCCCTCATTAGTGAATTCCATCTTCATGTAGTTGTTGATCCATTTCTTCTTATATTTAATGATAGCTGTATAGTTGTGAAATCAGGTTACAGAACTCTAGTCAGACCAAATTTATTTCCACTTCATTTATATCAGGAATTAGGCATCTCCTGCATTTAGTCTTTACAAATTAATTACAGGATTGATTGTCTTTATAAGAAATGACATGTGTGTTTGTCCCTTCTGTTCAACTTTTTCTATTTTGTTCAACGGTTATTTTTCATATTTTGCACTAAAGAGAAAGTTATTAGACTGTAATCATACGTAGTATAAATACTTCTTTTGTCCTATAAAACGAACCCAAAAGCCGGTTGTTCTTCCATAGAACTTCAGAATTTCATGATGTTTTGTCTTACTTCTACCACTTACTCGAGAGGCTGGAATAAGGTATCTTCTTCATACTAATTTTTCTTCATGTATAATGGTGAAATACTCGTTCTAAAATTATGGCGATTTTTAGGAAAAAAGCAAATATAGCACATGACCTTAACACCATGGCTTGTTTATAATTTTAGAATCCACATTTTAGGTAAAAAAAGATTTTAGTAATATTTTGATGTTTTTTCCTTGTCAGCGTCTTGTAATCTGTCTTCTAATCCTTCTTTTTCTGTTGGCTCAAACTTGGTACTAGTTTCGTATTGCTTACTTATTTGGGTTCTTTTTTTTTTTTTTACCTACAAAAATGGGTCAGCCCTTGGGTACAATCATTATGCCAGATTTTTATCTGAAAGTCTATAACACTTGACTTCTCAGTAGGTATGTTTTAAATAAGCAAATATAGTCATTCTCATTTTATTATTTCATTTATTTCAAGTTCAGTTATCCACAATAGAGATAAAATTCAACATAAAGCAGTTATATGGTTAGTGGCCAGTGAGTAGTTTAATATTAGAAAGAGCATGTGTTGAGTAATCGTGACATATGGTGCCCGATTACCACCCTGAAAAGAGAAAATAAGTAAAGCAAAGTGAACGATGTAATGCACTGAATAGCTTAATAGGAGGTAAACACTGAACAAAAATACTGTTGCTGCTACAATTTGGTGGAAGTAAAAACATCAAATGAAATCGAATGTGACTAGGATATATTTCCACTTGATTTTATTAGGTGACTGATCTTGATGATGAAGTTGGATCTCCAGCGGAAGAGTTTAAAGCCTTTGCAGCAGACACAGGGATGAACAGAAGCCAATCAGAGTACTGCAACGTGGGTGTCAAGACATACCTGACCAATCACCCTGCTAAAAAGTTCGTTTTTGACTTCATGCGGGTCTTAATAATAGACAACCTCTGTCTTACCCCTGCCAGCAAGCAGACTCCACTAATTGATCTTTTGTTGGAGGTAAAGACAAAGAAATGCATTTACATCTCTTTCAAATTGTTTTTATAATGAGAGCGTTAATAACCAAGCAAGTTTTATGCCACATACCTTTCAGATTTCTAATTCTTTTGGGTTGTAAAGGCAGAACATATCATGAGCTATGGGAATTTTTTATCACAAATGTGCTAATATACACCCTATCAATTTGTTTCTCTTCTTTCTATTCCTTTTGGCATGTCCTTAATTTAGTCCTTTATCACCCTTACCCTGGATAGACCAGGAATTGACAAACGTTTTCTGTAAAGGGCCAAATAGTAAATATTTTCAGCTTTGTGGGCTGTACAGTCTCTCACAACTACTTCACTCTGCCATTGCAATGAGAAAGCAGCCACAGACAACACATAAATGAGTGAGCGTGGCTGTGTTCCAGTACAACTTTATGTACAGTAACAACTATAGGCTGAATTTGGCCCATGGACCTTAGTGTTCCAGCTCCTTCCCTAGTTATTTACAGCAGCATTGTCTCCTTAGCTTATAACTTCCTACTTCAGTCCCTCTTATTTATCACTTCCGGTATTATTGCTTTTAGTGTCCTGTGGGGCTTAAGGCGTGGTGCATTGCACATAATAGGTGCTCAATATGCACTTACTGAATTTTCCCCAAGGCAGCAAACTTGTAGGTTGTTTGGTATCTGAGCTCAGGCTCCTATAACAAAATACCATAGACTGGGTGGCTTCAGTAGCAGACAGTCATTTCTCACAGTTCTGGAGACTGAGAAGTCTGACGTCAGGATGCCAGCTTGGTCAGGTTGTGGTGAGGGCCCTCTTCCTGGCTTGCAGATGGCTGCCTTGCTCTCACATGGCAGAGAAAGACCTCAGGTGGTTATTCCTCTTCTTATAAGGGCATGAATCCCCTCATGTGGACTCCCCATGACCTCATCTAAACCTAATTACCTCCAGAAAGCTCCATCTCTCTAATATCACATTGAGGGTTAGGGCTTAATTTATGAATTTTGCGGGGGGACACAAACATTTAGTCCATTGCACTTGATAATTCTCCTGATAAGTGATAAGAACTAGCTGATGCATCAGAAAACAAACCCTAAAGTGGTCACCCTGCTGGCTCTAGAAATTGACCATCCCTGAAAACCAAATGTTCACCTAGAAAAATCTCAAGAAAAAATAAAAGATCATTGAAGGGGATCTAATATATAATTAGTTGCCTATACATTCATTCTTTTGGCCAATTCATATAAATAGGGTCAAGCAGTATATGCCAGAGCTCTGAAAATAATGTTTTATGAAAGATTCAATCAGTGTAAAAGACCAACTGCTTCTCTCTGTGAGGAGCTTCCCACATGCCGCCCTCAGCAGTTTGACAACTGAACCTGCACTTTCTCTGCTCCCTCTAGTGGCGAAAACAGTTAACTTTTTATTTGAAACCTTAAAATTCCAGCAAATGTTTTATCTTATTCATGTGAAAATATCTGTTTGATCAATTAAAAGAAATCAGTGTAATTTAGGTATCAGTCATGCTAAGCACTTTAAAGCATTTTTTAATTTATTATTTATTTATATATCTTTGGCCGCTTTGGGTCTTCGTTGCTGCGCGCGGGCTTTCTCTAGTTGCGGCGAGCGGGGGCTATTCTTCGTTGTGGTGAGCGGGCTTCTCATTGCAGTGGCCTCTCTTGCTGCAGAGCACGGGCTCTAGGCGCGTGGGCTTCAGTAGTTGCAGCACTCGGGCTCAGTAGTTGTGGCTCACGGGCTCTAGATAGAGCGCAGGCTCAGTAGTTGTGGCGCACAGGCTTAGCTGCTCTGCGGCATGTGGGATCTTCCCGGACCAGGGCTCAAACCCGTGTCCCCTGCATCGGCAGGCGGATTCTTAACCACTGCGCCACCAGGGAAGTCCTATGCAAAGCATGTTAACCGGGACCACAGTGTTCAATATTGGCAGAAAAATAATTGATTTCATCATGAATTCATCTGGTAGAATTTAAAAGCCTGCCTGGTGGAGCTTGTCCTCTTAGGAAACTTTAAGAAGAGAGATGGCTAGTGTTTTAGTGCATGGGGTAAGAATTTGAAGCATTCTATGCAAAATAAAATGGTTTTCAGAAAATAACAGGATAAAGTTAAGAATAGGTGTGTGTAAGAAAGCATAACTGAGCCAAAAAATAAAATACACATATGTAGAGGAAATGGGATAAGTGTATGTATTCAGTAATAAGTAATTCCTAATTGTAGGAATCCTAATAGCTAATTAACTAGCAACGGGTAAATTGTATAATTGTCTTTTATTTTGGTTTTCTGTATTTTTCAGTAAGGAAAGTTTGATATGACATGTATTAACCTTGAGATAACGTTCTCATTATTGTGGACACTAACTTGCCCTGAAGTGGAATTGTATCTGATTGCATTAGGGAGTCAGGGGTGGTAGTATTTTAGGAAGAACCAGGGAGTGTCAAGATTGAATTTCCCAAATAGATTATCAACTCTCTAAAGTTAGGGACCAACTTTCATGTGTCCTTTTGTCTCTCACAAAGTTAGCTCAGTGCCTTGGTGTGTTCTTTAAGTTTTTTTGAATTATTTAACTATAACTATATCCCTGGCAGTTCCCAAACAGGAAGATATGATACCATCTAATAAGAGAGAGATAAATTTGCTTTTAAAAATCAGTGCTTTGAGGAACTTCAAATCTAATACACAAACACAGAATACACATACAAAAGATATTTAGTGGAAATGCTGTTGTATTCCATGTCTTCCCATGGTGTAAAATAATAAATTACAAGCATATGATTCTGAATGTTACAATTATGAAGTCTATCTCTGAAGAAAGTCAACAAAAGAACTATCCTATATATTTACCATTTACCTATGTGAAGGAAGGTGTTTGAACCAACTGATTTTTGGGCTGATATGCTCAAGCCAGGCCATTTTCAGTCTTAGGATTGTTGGGATGTCATCGTAAGAGTGTCTACTTACTTGATTGTATCTATAAAAGAATGTGTGAAGTTATCTTTATTAGCAGTCTATAAAAATAAAAGCTTCGCATTCACATAGACTGGCTTGAGTGTGAGTCAGGCCAAATACAAGGGAAGCAGTGTGGTGTCATAGAAGGACCTGGTTTGAATTCTGGCCCTGTGGTTTATTATGTAAACATTTTATTCTCACTGAGCTAAATTCATCCTCTAGAGAATGATATTATATACTATCTCCCCTGCATGATTTTTGTGACAGTTAAATATATATAAATCACCCAGCAAAACTATTTTGAGAAATTAAACATGTGCTGCTTATAGCTGTGTAACCTTGGCCCAGCTCAGTTCTCTTCACCCCTTACAGTTTGCCCATCTTTAAGATAGCATAAAAATAGAACCTGCCTCTGAGGACTGTTGTGAGAATTAAGTAAGATAATACATATAAGATTCATAACACAGTGCCTGGCACCTAAGACCTGCTCAAAAATCAAGTGGCCTGTGGTGGCTTATACAATCACCAGCATCCTCTGCTGTCACCAGCAGGCATCTAATGAAAGGCCAAATGAATTTGCTGCATGTGGCCACGGAAGGAAAGTACCTGAGAACAGACCAAAAAAGTACTTGTATATACCTGAAGGAAAGAAATATGATGAAACAAAGGAGGCTGATTTGGAGTGTGTGCCTGTCTGAGGAGTTCGCTGCTTTCTGCTCCCGCCATCTTCTAAACGACCTCCCCGTTCCCATCAGAGTGCAGCACCCCCTGCAGAGCAATAAACAAACCAAAAAAAGTGGCAAAAATGGGCAAAGAGAGTGCTATGAAATAACTGAGAGAAGAGAAGCCAGTCAGGCTTCTGCAGTCAGAAGGACAGAGCGCAAACCCCTTTTCCTTGAAGGCTTTTCCTGTTACGGAGCACTAAAGGCCTCCCCCGCAGAGCCAGAGGGCTCTCAGCCATGGGCAGCACACGTACCCACGACGACTCTGCATGGTGTTCCCAGGCCTCAAAAAGGACGCTTTGAGTCTTTGAAGACTCGTGTTGTTGACTGGCTTCACTGTCTTCTCTGGGAAGACAGATCTCACAGGCAGAGCAGAGCATACGGCTCACCCTCTCTTCCTTCGGCCCTGAATTCATCCTGGTTGTCTGGTGGGCCAACCAGGTTTATCTAAAAAAATGGAGAGATTGTGGCTGAATTGCTCTTGTTGTGCATTTGTTAACTTCAGTATGGAGATTTTTAGTAGGGCTGGAAGAGTATGGAATGGCAGGTGAAGTGCTGAACTTTGGCGTCAAAGAAACTGACGTTTGAAACCTAGTTGTGACTTGACCAAGTGACTTGACCTCTCAAAGCCTCAATTACCTTATCTCTAAAGTGGAGATGATAGTATCTACCTCAAAAGGATATTGTGCACAATGAGATAAGGTACATAAAAACTAAGCACTGTGTAGTTACATAATTGTAGTCCAGTGAATTGTTTTAAAAAAAGAAAAAAACACCCAAGAAAACTATGCATGCACTCATGAAGTCTTAAGTCCGTTAAAAGTTAGGCTACTATGAGTATCAGCAAGAACATTTGAACTTGGCAGTTAGAGCCAATAACAGAGTTAATTCTGCGTCATGATCATTCATGAAACAGCTTCAGTGAGAGGAATCAGAGGATTAAATATGCCTGTTGGTGACTGAGCCAGCCTTAAATCCTTATAGAATACAAAAGAATACTTTCTAATTAAGTAAAAATAACTATTGTTGACAGATCAAACTACTTCTCTATGTTCTATGTTCCCTGTTTTACATACTCCAAAACTTTGTCTAATTAAGATTTTGTAAACTACTCATTATTACTTATCCCATTAGCCACATTGAGTTGATTATAATCCTGAATGAGTATTGCCATCCTCGGGTATTTAAATCCTCCTGTGAGTGGAGAGCCTTACTCCTTCGTAAATTTTGATCACTCAAGCTGTTTGAAAATGGTCTCTGATCTGATTGCAGGGTAGTCCTCATAGACCTATCAATCTGTCTTGTCACTTAACCACCTGAAGGTCCTCGCTTTCCTTCCGTTAACAGGGGTGGGGTCTTGATGTACTGTCAGCATGAGGAATAGGCAGGCCTTGGCCCCAACTCTTCTACTGACCATTGTATTAGTCTGTTCATCTACACAGGAAAATGTATTAAGATTATAAACAGGGACTTCCTTGATGTCTCAGTCATTAGGAATCCGTCTGCCAATGCAGGTGACACGGGTTCGAGCCCTGGTCAGGGAAGATCCCACATGCCACGGAGCAGCTAAGCCTGTGCACCACAACTACTGAGCCTGCGCTCTAGAGCCTGCTAGCCACAACTACTGAGTCTGTGCTCTAGGGCCCACAAGCCACAACTACTGAGCCTGCTCTCTAGAGCCCACAGGCCACAACTACTGAGCCTGTGTGCCATAACTACTGAGCCTGTGTGCCACAACCACTGAAGCGTGCACACCTAGAGCCCATGCTCCGCAACAAGAGAAGCCACTGCAATTAGAAGCCCGCACACCATAATTAGAGAAAGCCCATGCGCAGCAATGAAGACCCAACGCAGTCAAAAATAAATCAATAAATAAATTTTCTAAAAAAAGATTATAAACAACATGTCATGACCTTCACTTTTTCCCAAATTATTCTAATGCCAAACCAAACTCCTAAGAACTAATATTCTTTTAACTGTTGCTAGGCCCATGTTTTTCGTTTTAAAACAAAATATGTTTTATCAGAAAAACAGAGAAACGTTCATTACAACTTTGGTTGGTTTTTGAATCCTTAGAATAATATCTTTGATCTGAATATAGGATTCCAATTTTAACTGCTTTTTTAAAATCTTCACCAGCACCACTTTGAAAATCAGAATAGAAAGAAGTGGGTTTTTCCCCAGTGGAACAGATTTTAACTTTAAATGCATAAAGCAGAAGACTGTTCTATAGCCCACTTTTGCGGCATTGGTCATAAACATAGTCCTGGACCTGTCTGTGCGAGAAGAAATAGATTCTTTAACTTCACTTGCAAAGCATCAGTACTCTGCTTGTAACTACAACATCCAGATCTCTTTTTAAGAAACAAATTTATGTCAGTTTATTGAATCGTTCAATATCCAGCTCCTATCCAAAGCCAGCTAACATGACTGGCATTTGAGAAGAATGACAAAAGGATCTTTCCTACCTTTCATCCCTGTGTTCCCAGTGCTTTACCACCTCTCAGGCTAGAGACTTGAAAGTTACGCACCTGGATCATACCACCCTAATTACCAAAAGAACTGCCATCAGAGAACTATAGTTTAACTTTGTGCCCTAAACTTTTATTCAAGATAATTTTAAAAATCGTCTTTGTACTGTATAAAACCATTATCAAAGGTGCAACCTACAGGGCTGTTCATTGTCCTCTTTATAAAAACCCACAGGGAACATTCTTCTCAGAACAATCTTAGGAAAACATCCTTGCTGACTATATAGTATGCTTCCTTTTTTATAGATAATTAAAGGCTTTGTAAGTCATGTTATTATTTTTTCTCCTTCTTGACCCTAGGAAGCTCAAAGCAAAATTGTGTGCTTAATTGATTTTTTTGATATAAATACTTGCCTCCCCATTGACTTTACCTTCTTGGTTACTAGACTCCTGAGCTTTTGTGTTTGTTTAAATGGCTTTATGACTTATTTTATCTGTATCTCATTAGAAACTGCCAGATCTCTTTTGGAAGTCAGGTAGATAGATAATAGATATCAAATATTTATTAAATACTTAAAATGTTTAGAATACTGCTTTCGGAGGAATGGATTCAAAAGAAGGTATTGTTTCACCTTTGCTTCAATTTGTTTTTTAATCTATGGTCAGAAAAATAAGAGAGTATAAGCATATATACCATCTCTTGTGACATATTCTACTACTTACCAGTAGTTTTTTTTAATATAACTATGGTTGATGAGCCTTACCTTTGTTTACTGGGTTCTGTTTCTAATTCTAAATTTTATTGATTAGGCTTCGCCTGAAAGATCGACAAGAACTCAGCAAAAAGAATTTCAGACTTATATTTTGGATAGTGTGATGGACCATTTGCTTGCAGCTGATGTTTTATTGGGTAATATCATGTTTTATTTTCACTCTGTTAAAAGTACCTATAATCACTTCCCTTCTCTATCTAAAGCCCAAGTATACCACTTTTTTAACTTCATCTTTTTCCTTCTTTTCTGTGCATTTTCCCCTTATTGGTGTTTTCCTATAATGAGGAAAAGGCCCATCTAGCTCCTTCCTTTGAACCTGGGATAAAGGATCAACAACAGGGAGTACTTAAGCTGCTTGTCCACGTTCATATGCTCAGAGGTGGCAGGAAGAGGACAAGGAAAGAGAAAAAATGTTTTTAAAACCATATTATGTGAACAGTATATTTTTATGAATTATCTAATACTTCTAAAAATTACTGTGATATACTTACAAATAAGTTACAAATGTAGCACTCTGAATTACCACCCAGGCAACATGCCTATATAAGAGCACTCAGAAATGCATTACCAGCACCCTCAGAAACTATACCTGTTAGTAGAATTATTCAGTTATAGGTATCTATGTTATTCTTTAGAATGGCTTTCAGGATGTAAATTCAAAGCACATTAAAATGTTTTTCCTGTATGTCTCTAGTTACAATAAAACTACAAAACTTGATACATTTACAGTGGAGCTAACATTTATATGTAAAACAATGACAAAATTTAAAGAAGGAAAAGTAATGATTTAGCATATTTGCTACTTGAATTTCTGATAATTATATAAATCATAGAACCTCCATGCTATTACATTATCATTTTTTTTAACAAAGTAAGTTTGCCAAGAAAATCTTAAGTGTTGTCATAACATGCAACTCTCAAACTGTGGTGTCAAGTCAGACTTTTGTATTTGTTATCACTTGAGAATCTTAAGTAATATCAGTCTTACTACATAAAGACACAAAACGAAGAGTTTTGCATTGTGTAGTGATTTAGAGTTAGGTGGGAATAATAATTACAGTCAGTTAAGGCTCCTAATTTCTAGAAAGGAGGGAGGGGCTTAAAGGGGGCATTCTGTTGGAGGAGGAGCCAGGAGGATTAGTGTTGAGGCAGTATGTACACAGCGAGCACACTGAAGCCACCGGGGCAGCTTGTAGAAGAGAAACAGTGCTGATGGGAATCATGGAAGGGGTGAGAGGTTACCCCATGGCACCACCACCACTGATGGTACTCTGTGTTTTACAGTTCTTTTGGACGTCTCTTCTGCCTCCATTACTTCATTGTGCTTAAAGTTTTGTTTGATGATTTGTTTTGCCCTTTAGTAGTTAGACAGAATCAATTTACAACTAATAAACTGACTTAATTTTTCTCTCAAAGGGAGGCTATGTGTCACTGACAGTTGACGAACTGTTTGCTTATCACAGACTGTCTTAAGGCAGTAAGAAACTTCACAGTCTCCATCCATAACACTTTTATCCTGCAGAAATTATTTCTTCCAACATTTATCATGACTTCTGGCCATGAACATCATTTTACTTAAAGTAGTACATAAGAGCTAATGGTCTTATTTCTAACGGTAGTAGATGTACTCATCTTGCCTTAGCCTGATTTGTTGGAGGGTCTGGTCTTAGGCTGGTGGACATCAATTTTCTTAAGACATTTTTTTCCTGCTGGAATTTAGGGGAAGATGCATCTCTGCCTATTACCAGTGGAGGGAGCTACCAAGTATTGGTGAACAATGTGTTTTATTTCACACAACGTGTGGTGGACAAGCTTTGGCAAGGCATGTTCAACAAAGAATCTAAACTTCTTATAGATTTTATAATTCAACTAATTGCACAGGTAATCCATTGTCACATTAGTTGTAGAGTACATGTTTTCCTATTGAAAAACTTTGCCTCAGGTGTCAAAATTGTTGGAAATAAGTATAACTAGTAAGATAATGAATGTTGACATTTTAATATAAAGCTCAGCTTATTAGAAGTGAATAAAACGTAGGTCTGTAGCCATTCCCCCCCTTACCCATGGCCCGGTGCCAGTGTGTCCAGTATGTAAAGCTTCCTCATTCTCTCAGGCTGTGGGCTCCCACTACCTTCCCCACTGGCATTGCTGTTTGCTAACCACATAGCTGGACAGCTTCCTGTTGGTTTAAAGACCTTAAGTTAATACAATTTGATAGATTTTCATAGTATGATGCATCAGTGTGTCAAGATTTAACAGAGCATGAAGAGTTGTTATTAGAGTATTCTCTTCTTGTAATTGAATCTTTACAAAGTTCACTGTAGTCCTTGTTCCTTTGAAGATGTCATATTAGTGTGTTTGTGGTACCTTTTCCGGTTTGGCACAAGTGATAAATCTTATTCAACACACGATGTAGAAAGTAGGAAATACTGTTGTCATGTTATTAGACACACACATGTCACCCAAGAATTTTTTAAGAATAAATTTGTATTTAAGCCAAAGAGAAAAGTTCTCATGTGAGATGAAACAACGTCAGAAGTTCTTTACTAACATTTTAGGTAATTTTTTTTTTTTTAGTAATTTTGAGTAGCGATTGATCACCCTTACAAAACTTGTGGGGTAGGAGTCTCTACCCAGATGGCACTTGCCCGTGTTCTGAGGGAGGCTGCTCTGCACACAGATGTATATACACACAGCACTCATCTCATTACATTTATGTGTCTTGTGGGTTCTGAACCTCATAATAGCAAGAGCTTTGTATTTTTTATCTTAGCACCCCAGTACTTAGCATGGTGTCTGATACATAATAAACCTAATAAATGTTCATGTGTGAATGATAAGCAGACTTTTTTTGTCCATTTTATTAAAGTATCTCTCATATCTTTAGTCAAAAAGAAGATCCCAGGGATTGTCACTGGATGCGGTTTATCACTGCCTCAATAGGACCATATTGTACCAGTTCTCCCGGGCACACAAAACTGTCCCGCAGCAAGTAGCTCTCCTTGATTCACTCAGGGTCCTGACTGTAAACAGGAACTTGATCCTGGGCCCTGGGAACCATGACCAAGAATTCATTAGCTGTCTGGCTCACTGCCTCATTAACCTGCATGTTGGAAGGTAACTCTTTTAGGTTCAGTTTGAATTTGTCTTTGATATTTTGCTACCAGAACTCTTTGTTCTACTTTTCTGATTATAACATTTCTTTTTTCTTTAATCTCGGTTTTACTTAAAACTTCATGAGAAGGTAAAAGACAAGGGTTGAATTTCTGCAGTGAAATAATGAGTATATTTTTGCTTTAATTTTCTGTATCTTTAAATTTTTTGTTAATCACATGTCACATATATAATTTTTAAATAAGAGTTTGCTTTTCAAGTAAATTAGATACACACTGTTGGAGGTTAAGAGGGGTAAAAAGATAAGAATGCAATAAATAAATGCAATATGTTAAATGGGTAAAATTAGTGTTTTGCCACTGATTGCTTTGCAGGATATTTCTTTGGTGTCTGCTGGGGGCCAGGCATTGGATTAGGGACTGGGATGAAATGTGAATGAGACAGACCCTGTGGCAGGTCTTGGAGCATGCAATCTAGGAGGGAGGATCCATAACTAAGCAATGTGCTCTGCTACAAGCACGGTGCTTTGGGAACACATAACAGGTGCCCCTAGCCTGGGAGAGACACCTGCTGAGTTACAGCTTGAACCTGGTTGAGAAGGAAGTTAATCCTCCAACAAGAATGGGGAAGAGTGATGTGGGAAGAAAGAGTCATCTATGCGATTGCCCAGAGGGCAAAAAGAATATGGCACATGTAGGAAACTGCAGGTATTTCACTGCTGCTGGAGCAAAGAGTGGTGAGATAAGATATGGGAAAGGGGGCACAGTCATAGGAGAATGTTCTTAAATGAACTTTTCGTAATTTTTAGGTAAAAATGTTAATAGTGATAAAAAAGTGTCTTAAATAGTAAGATGCTCCTTTTAATGCTGTAATTTAGTTTAATTACATTCAGTCAAGTGGATTTGTGACATCATCGCTTAAAAATGGCATTTTCATGATAAACTATAAGTTCTGTTCTGTGCATCTGCCAAATGTCTGTCTGCCACTTATGGAGCTCTGTGACAGAGCCAGCGTTTACTTGTGTCTGCAGAGTAGTACTTAGTCATCACAGTTTACAGCTGCAGTAATTTCCTTCATATAGTTTAAACTGACTGGAATTTTTCAGCAATGTGGATGGGTTTGGACTGGAAGCAGAAGCCCGCATGACTACATGGCACATTATGATCCCCTCGGACATTGAACCAGATGGTGGTTACAGCCAAGATATTAGTGAAGGTAGTTATCTCAATTTTTCCCCCTTTTCTCTCCACTCATTTCTAAGATATAACCAAAAAATCCGACTTCAGAAACCGCCAACATTGACAACCAATCTCTCCATAGGGCGTACCTGAACATATACCAATATGCCCGCCAGCATATACCAACGTGCTAGCTGTACATCTCCTTATGCCAGGATGAGTAAACCCCTGATATTGCTCGCCCTCCACATTTTATAGTAACACCAGGAAACTTGGTGATACTTACATTTGCACAAGCAGTAGTGCAAATATGATACTAACTTGGCGCTTACTATTAAGAGAGCTGGCTATTGATAGTATTAGGCCAGTCACAGTAGAGGCAAATATTGCTTGAGACAGATTGTCAGTACTACCATTTTTATTCTTTCTCCCTTTTTTAAATCTAGTTTTCCCACTGATTTTTGTAATTATCATGCATATGAGAGTCTTTGGGTGGATTGATTTCTAATTTCCAACGTTGTTCAGTTGAAAAGATTAGATAATTACAAAAGTGTTTGTCTCTCCAGCAATATTTAGTGTGGTAGTTTTGCATATGATTTTATCCTTTGTAGGTCCAGCACTCATTCTTTCATTCATTTAAGTATTAATTTGTTCTCTGTTCTTTCACTAAAATTTCTTGAACCCCAGACACTAAGGACACAGTGATTGTTTTCACCCCCCAAGGAACTAACAGTCTAGAACACTGGTTCTCAAAGTGAGGTGCTCAGACTAGTAACATTGACATCATTTGGGAACTAGTTAGAAAAGCAGATTCTCTGGCCCCATTCAGATCTACTGAGTACTCAGTACTCAGATACTCTGGGGGATGAAGACCAGCAATCTGTTTGAACAACCTCCCAGGTGATTCTGATGCTTGCTAAAGATGGACTGGCCTAGAGCAGGAGTCGGACAAATTGGCAAAGAGTCCAAAGCAAGACGGAATTTAATAGTAAAAGCTCTAAAAATATTTGTTTACTATTTCTTTCCTTTTGCAAAATCATCAAGAACAATTAACTTATTTGTGAATTTACCTTAAATATTTAGATCTAAAATTTACTTTTAAGTGGAGAATAAGTTCTTTTCTTTTATAGAAGAAGCTAGACAATGAAATATATATGTAATTTCCAGTTTTATAAATAAATATGTAGTCTTTTTGCTTGATATAAAGTTTTTTGTTTTTTTTTTTTTAAGTTTTCCAAGTAGCCAATCGCATTTTTGGTTATCTGAATAATCCTTTTTTTGTTGTTTTGTTTTTTTTTGTTTTGTTTGTTTGTTTTTGCGGTACACGGGCCTCTCACGTTGCGAAGCACAGGCTCCGGACGCGCAGGCTCAGCAGCCATGGCTCACGGGCCCAGCCGCTCCGCGGCATGTGGGATCTTCCCGGACCGGGGCACGAACCCATGTCCCCTGCATCGGCAGGCGGACTCTCAACCACTGCACCACCAGGGAAGCCCTGAATAATCCTTTTTTACTGAACTGGCTATGATATGAAGCATTTTTTGGACAATTAAGTACTATACATCTAAGTTGAAATTCTTCGATAAAAAAGAAAAAAAATACTAACTACCTTTATATTCTTTTTGATCAGTTGCTGTTTTTTATTTCCTAGGACGTCAGCTTCTCATAAAAGCTGTCAACAGAGTTTGGACTGAATTGATTCATAGTAAGAAACAGACCTTGGAGGAGCTTTTCAAAGTCACTCTACCAGTGAATGAAAGAGGCCATGTGGACATAGCTATAGCAAAGCCGCTCATTGAAGAAGCCGGTTTGAAATGTTGGCAGAATCATCTAGGTAAGACAGTTTACAGATATCATGTGACAAAGGGACTTACATACAACTATCATATATGGGTGCACTTTGGATATGAAATTAAACTTTCCCCAAAAGATATTATGATGACAGTAGAAATGAAAATCAATACAGTATAGCCCATTCTAGAATGATTATGCTGAGATTAGGCTTTTCTTCTTAGATTTTTCTTTTAATTTAATTTTGTTTTTGTTTGTTTTTTTTTTTTTTGCGGTACGTGGGCTTCTCACTGTTGTGGCCTCTCCCGTTGCGGAGCACAGGCTCTGGACGCGCATGCTCAGCAGCCATGGTTCATGGGCCCAGCCACTCCGCGGTATGTGGGATCTTCCCGGACCGGGGCACGAACCCATGTCCCCCACATCGGCAGGTGGACTCTCAACCACTGCGCCACCAGGGAAGCCCTCTTTTAATTTAAAAAAAAAAATTTTTTTTTTAAATGTGTTATACATCAGGCATCTATGAGCTTGGTAAATAATACATTGCTCACAACTTTAGTATGGTCACCATCTTGGTTATGAGTCTACATCCCTTTTCTATAATTCTGAAATTCAAAAAGCCCTGAAAACCCAAGGTGTTATTATTAATTTGATGCCAAAACTCACTTGGTAGCAAAACCTAACCTATCTTTGTTTATCCTACTAGGCATTAATATTAATACATTTTGCTGCAGAAATATTATTATATTATTAATTATTGTTTATTACCTTAGACCTTCTGGTGGTCTAGGGTGATACAGTACATATAATATACAGTATATGTACTGTATCACCTTCTTTTTTTTTTTTGTGGTATGCGGGCCTCTCACCATTGTGGCCTCTCCCGTTGCGGAGCACAGGCTCCGGACGTGCAGGCTCAGTGGCCGTGGCTCACGGGCCCAGCTACTCCGCAGCATGTGGGATCTTCCCGGACCAGGGCACAAACCCGTGTCCCCTGCATCGGCAGGCGGACTCTCAACCACTGCACCACCAGGGAAGCCAGTGTATCACTTTCTTAAAATTCTAAATTCCAAAGTATACACAACACCAAAGATTTTAGGTAGGGAACTGTGAATTGTTATTAACATAGAAACTGATTACAGTTAAAATAAATATGCATATTACTGCAGAGCTATGAGGTTTCAAGCAAATGTGAGTTCAACTAGTACAATAATTGTCAAGCAGCTATCCTTATACAAGATAAGTAGATATAATATCTGAGAGTGTCTGCATCTGTAACATAAGCTGCTTTTGATAACTACAGAATTGTGGTTTGTAACCATTATGCAAAAGTATTAAAAGTAAGGCTAATAAATACATGGAGAAACTGTAAAATACTCTAATTTTAATTTTGTAGCCCATGAAAAGAAATGCATAAGTCGAGGAGAAGCTTTAGTGCCCACCACACAATCCAAATTGTCCCGTGTCAGCAGTGGCTTTGGTCTTTCCAAGTTAACGGGATCAAGAAGGAATCGAAAGGAAAGTGGGCTTCATAAACACAGTCTTTCCACCCAGGTACATTGTTTAGTTTTATTAATGATATGATTAGAAATTTGTAATTCAAGGTTTAGTTGTAGTGTTTTATATAATACACTTAATACATGCAAGCATATGATTTGAAATGGAACTTTTCTGCATTTTTGCTTTAGACAGAAGAGAGAAATAACTCAGGTTGTGGAGCCTTCTCCCATTTTATTATGATAAAATTGCACTATGAGTGTTGTGTATTTACATCCATTGCATAACTGGACATAAGATGAGATTCAGATATTGATATATGATAGACTATGGATAATTTTTTCTCAGCTCTTCCAAACCTTCAATTTTATTAATAGTTATATAAATTTTAAAGCAACAGCAGACAAAATAGCTTTTTATTTTTTATAATTTTGTTGTACATGCCTGAGATTGATTTTTTTTTTTTTAACTCATCTACCTCCAGCATTAATTTCTTCCTCATCATACTGTCTTTGCCATCACAGAATATTAGTGGCAGCTGTGAAAAGGGCCTGGGAGAAACCATGTGTATGAGTCATTCCATGTGTCAGGTTGGGTTCCCCAGGAAGCACACTCTGAGAGGGGGTTTAGTGTGCAGGATGTTTATTAGGGGTGCCCTTGATATTTGTGGATGGGAGAAGAAGGAAGCAGGATTGGTCACAGGGAAATGTCAGGCTACAATGCAGGTCTGGCGACAGACCCAGCTGTGACCCAGGTGGAGCTTTGGTACCAAAATGACCTGTCAGAGTTGACCTTTACTGAGCTGAAATGGCTGAGCCTGCTTGCCTCCAAATCAGCCAGTGATTGTGGGGTGCCCACAGCTCTCTGCAGCTGAGGTGATCCCTGAAATACTGACAGCGCTTCCAGAAGTTGTGGCAGTGAGCCCTTCCTTGAAAGGGGCACTGGGGGATGGGGGGTATATGGATCTGTGTCCATCACATAAGCCTCTATCAGATTCATTATATAATTAATCTTTCAGAGTTTTCTGTGGGGTTTTTTGGGTGTTGTTGTGATGCCTTTAATAGAATTTTAACTAACTTGGGGGGCATTATTTCAAGGCTAGTTAACATTTTTTTCCAGGAAATCATGAAATATTAAGACTTTTTCCACTCATTGTTAGGAGATTTCTCAGTGGATGTTTACACACATCGCGGTTGTTCGTGACTTAGTAGACACACAATATAAGGAATATCAGGAGGTAAGAATCATAATCATAATAATGGTTTGTTTTGCATTCTTTGAGTGAGAAAAGATTGTTTCCCTTGATATCTTCCTCCTGCTTTTAAGAATAAGTTGCTGAACTGAATTTATCATGAGATAATGTTTTGTTTTGTTTTTTTTGCGGTACGCGTGCCTCTCATGTTGTGGCCTCTCCCGTTGCGGAGCACAGGCTCTGGACGCGCAGGCTCAACGGCCATGGCTCACGGGCGTAGCCGTTCCGCAGCATGTGGGATCTTCCCGGACCGGGGCACGAACCCGTGTCCCCTGCATCGGCAGGCGGACTCTCAACCACTGCGCCACAGGGAAGCCCAGATAATGTTTTTGATTATCCCTGCTAGCAGCTACTTTGGCCATTGGTTTTAACATAGAAAGACTGGAACTTCGTACAGGCAAACTGCATTAAAAAGTGACAGACTGGAGATCAGCACAGCTGAATCCTAATGATATTCACTACCAACATATTGCATGTGTCTGTTCTTAATAAAAATTAAAATATTGGAAAGATCCCTTTCTTTCATACTTAACAAGGAGACCATGAAAATGTGCATCAAAATCTCTGAGAAGTCTCTTAAAATTTTTAAAAATTAAAAGATAAAGTTATTTTTTATTACAAGTGCTTGGTGATTTTGTCAGTAAGAAATATTTTCAGTGAAATCCTCTTGATGAATTCATAGTTACTCAACAACTTATTCGAAATATTTTATTTCCATGGCAGCTGAGTTATATCTTATTAAAGATTTCTGAATGATAAGCTGCTAATATTTTATGGGCATGATACTAGATACTTAGTTGTTACAGGGGATTTCCTCCTGCCAGGAACACATAAGTACTATGATGGTATCATTATAATATCAAGATTACTCCTTCAGTAATCATTAGTGTTAGTTGTACAGTATAAAGGGATCTGTATTCTTAAATTGTATACTTATATTCCATGAATTATTATATAAGCATCTAATCATTAGGTGCTTAGTTTTAAGCATCTACTGTTGAAATGTTACACATTTTGACATTTGACAAATAGAAAGAAGTTATTCCAAGTCATAAATTTCCATTTAAGTAAGGTGGTTTGGATCTATACCAGGGCCAAGTAACAATGGTTTTCCTTTAATTTTTATATGAATGTTAAGTTCCCTATCAGAGATGCATGTGTATATTCTTTACCTAAAATTATTGGAAATGTTACGGTGATTACCAGGAATCTAGTGTGTTGGCAATATTTCTTGATGTGGCTTTCTAGATTTTCTTTTATTCATGTTCTAGTAACTGTTTTACAATTGGGGGTGGGGAAGGGGTTTCATCCTTAAATTACTGTCTTTATTAACTCACACTGGACAGACCATTTCCATGTATTTTCATAAGTAATATTACCATCGTCCCTGTCCCTGAGCTACAAGTTGCTTCAGCACTCTGGTCAGGTGTACTGCACATGCTACCCTATAGGGATCTTCCATGTATTATATACTTGGTGCTAAAATAATCGGGCCATCACTAAAACCCCACCTTCTCACAAGATCGGCAGCTTACTTTAACCATAAATAAATGTAACTTTACTTTTATAATATTGCTTGAAATTACCTGGATTGGTTTTTGTTTCCAAAGAATAACTTGGTTTCAAGGTACTTGTAGACTGTTCATTGTTGCTCGTGCTTTTGCTTGAAAACCAACCTGGACTCCCTCTTGTTAGCGTCAGCAAAATGCCCTGAAGTACGTGACGGAGGAGTGGTGCCAAATCGAGTACGAGCTGCTGCGGGAGCGGGGGCTCTGGGGACCCCCTATCGGTTCCCATCTCGACAAATGGATGTTGGAGATGACGGAAGGGCCCTGCAGAATGAGGAAGAAAATGGTGCGGAATGATATGTTTTACACCCATTACCCTTACGTGCCGGAAACGGAACAAGAGACAAATGTGGCGGTGAGTGCTCAGAGTTCAGCGTTTGTAGTGACGCTTCCATGTCTTTCTTCTTTTTTGTAAGCGTTTTTCCTTATTTGGTCAATTACGAAAAACACCTAATTTAGAAGATTTGATGAACTATAATAAGTTGATAATGCCAGGGTGCTGGCGGTGGAATGAAAAGGTGCAGCAGGGAGCCTTCACAGTGAAGTGGTTTGGATCTGAGACCCTGGAGCCAGCTGCCAGGTTTGAAACCTGCCTCTGCCCCTTCACTAGCTGGTGACCTTGTACCGGCCACGTTAACCTCTTCAGCTTCTGCTTTCTTTATGCCTAAAATGGAGAAAATAACAGTTCCATCTTAGAAGCTATTGGGAGGATTAAATTAATTAAAATTAATGAAGTACTTAGAATAGTGTCTGGCACAGAATAAGCACTATATAAGTGAGTGTTAATAAAATAAACATTGCCACTAAGCAATATTCTTTGAAGAAATACAGAGCGCAGTTAAAGAATAATGGTAGCCTGAGTGTATAGATCTTCCCATTTATATTGAGAAGCTTCATCACTGGCTCCACGGGTATAAAACGAACAACATTTGCCCCTCAAGTTCCTTTTTATTCAGACAGGTTACCCTTCCTAAAGCCTTCATTCAGATTTTTGCACTGACCATAAAAATTTTGTCTAAAATAATCATGGTCTAGGAATCATGTTTTTGCGTTCTGGAAAATACAGTCTTCCCCAATAAAGTCACTGCAGATTTGGAAGAGAAACCCTTCATGGTTTAAGTACTTTCACATACTTGACTTTAATATGATTCTTTCAACAATTGAAGAAACTAAGATTTATAAAGAAGACTTGACACATGTGTCTTCTAGTAAGTAGTTCAGATCATATAACATGAGACAACTTGTATTGTTCCAGTGTCTCTTTTTTTCCCAACCAAAACCCTGGCTCCATTTATCTTGTGCTAATTGACTATACATTTGTCCTGATGCTACTTAGAATATAGGCCATAGACCTGCTAATATAAGATAGCTCCCTAAAGTTTACTTTTCTCAAAACTTTTCCGTTCTGTCAAGAATGCCGTACTTGGGGGACTTCCCTGGTTAAGACTTCGCTTTCCAATGCAGGGGGCGTGGGCTGGCTCCCTGGTCAAAGAGCTAAGATCACACATGCCTTGTGGCCAAAAACCCAAAACATATCGGGACTTCCCTGATGGCACAGTGGTTAAGAATCTGCCTGCCAATGCAGGGGACATGTGTTCGATCCTTGGTCCGGAAAGATCCCACATGCCGCAGAGCAGCTAAGCCCGTGTGCCACAACTACTGAGCCTGGGCCCTAGAGCTCGGGAGCCACAACTACTGAAGCCTGTGTGCCTAGAGCCCGTGCTCCTCAGCAAGGGAAGCCACCGCAATGAGAAGCCCATGCACCACAACGAAGAGTAGCCCCCGCTCGCCACAACTAGAGAAAGCCCGTGTGCAGCAACAAAGACCCAATGCAACCAAAAATAAATAAATAAAAAATAAAGTAAATTTTTAAAAAAACACAAAACAGAAGAACAAATTCAATAAAGACTTTTAAAAAATAATAAAAATAAAAAAAGAATGCCATACTTGATAAATTTTAATTTAAAGCACTGTAAGTTCTAATACTAGCACACTATGTAGAAAAAAAAATCCACCCATATTTTTGTAGCCTTTTAATAGCACCTACATTTGTCAGATCAGACTAGCAATATAATCTCTATTCTTCATCCATTTTCCCCAAATAAATAATTGAATAAGAGTTTAAGCCTGTAGCAATTTGATAAAATATTTCTTACTGAGTCAACGCTCATTCAAATTGAATCCATTCAGGGATAGGAAAATAGAAGATGTGCTCTCCTATATGTGTGACCATTCACTATCTCTATATAACTGAGGCATATACTTTTTGAGTTACATAACCATAGTATTTTTTTTTATTGTGTCTACACCTTTCCTTCTTTATAACAGTGTCATTTGTTTTACAAAAGTATATTTGAAGTTCTGTATCAGATAAAAACAAAATAACCTATTCAGAGTCCACACTTACAACCTTAGTATCATTAGCATTTTACCTAAGCCAAGGAGTTCACCAGTCTGTGAAATCTAAACAGACAGTCTCAGAAATAAGTATGAACCATACGGAACTTTTTTTTTTTATTTATTTAAACCAGATGGGTTACATATTGGGAAATACAAGGCAGTCAAGAAATGTTAGAGATACGTTTACAAAAAAGGAAAAAGCAGGTGGGAAGGGGAGATGATTACAGATTGTAGAATTCATGCTGCTGCTTAAGTTCATGCACAAGTCAAGGTTAATCTGCTATGATGAAGTTTTCTGAATGAATAATGATTTTGGTGTTGCTCGTTCAAAATCTTTTGTAAATTTGAAACCCCATTAAATGTCCACTTTTTTTCTTATGGAATATGCAGTCTGGCAATATCAATAGCAAAGAAAATTCCAAAAAGTAGAGCAGCTGCTATCCCACTAACTTCTGTTGTGAAATCAAAAAAGGAGAGCAGATATTTAACGAAGCACAGTGAGCTTGATAGTCTGCAGAGCAGTCACTTGCAGTTTCCTGTATGTCTCATGACAGCCCTCTGAAGTATAATTATATTATTATACCAATTTCACAGATGATAAATAGAAGCCTAGAAAATTAAGGAACACCTTCTAGGTCATGCTAAGTACTGGAGCAAGATATAATGACTATAGATTGACAGTTCCTCAGAAGTTCCTCACTCTTGAAAAAGGATTCCAATCTTTGGTGGTTTTGAGAAGTTGTCAGTGGACAGTGAATTTCTTCCAGACAGAACCACATATTGGGTTGGCCAAAAAGCTCGTGTGGGTTTTTCCATAATGTCTTATGGAAAAACCCACACGAACTTTTTGGCCAACCCAATACTAGGTTTTGTCTCTCTAATGCTAAAGAACTTAATAAATGTTGAGTGAATGGACTTACCAGCACTCTTTCTTCCTAAGTTAGAGTTTATCCATTGCTTCCCATTCAGCATGATTATAGAATTTTCCTAATTATTTTTCCACTAAAAAGGGCTAGAGTCAAATTTTATGGGGTGTGAAGTTTATATAACTTGAGGAGGCACTATAAGAAAAAGAGTACAAAATTGTGAATACAAAATTACTAGGGCCCCACTTCCAGGACTTTGAAAGGAGCCCATGGGAAGTGACGGCTGTTGAGGTATATGCTTCATTAATTTCACCATAAATCCTCCTGTGGTCTGAGCTGTATTAAATATTGCCTCCCAGAGTTAGAGATCAGTCACGTCTTCCCTTTCAGCTCCCATAAACGTGTTGCCCTCCTTGCACCCATGTTTATAAAATATATAGGCAGTACTTTTTGCGACGTTACAGGTATTTCAGGTATAACAGGTACAAACTGAAAATTGCTTTTAAGGCCTCTTGATAGGTAAAACAGGCTTTGCCAGGAGTAAGGACAAATGATTTGATCTTTGCCTTATTTATGAAGAACAATTATTGTTTTAAGTAACATTTAAATCTTTAGGCCTCTTAATTGAACTAAGAAATACAGTGATTTAAAAGTTATTTCTTGTTTTAAAATCTTTGATGTGTTAGAATCAAGTGATTATTTCTTTAATTATTAAAGTTTTATTTCTTAAACCTGGATAATGCTACATACTGTATTAAAAAATAGCTTACCCTTTATTATAAGTTTTGAATTTTATTTTTAAATTAGGTGTTTATTTATAGAATGTAGAACATATGTGAGTGTTTCATTTGCCACCGACTTAAAAGCCTTGAAAGTTTATCAACTAAAATTGTTTTAATGAGAACAACAATATTTTTTTTGTCCTGAGAAAAGTTATGTACATGTGGAAAATTCTCTTATCTCACAAAAAAATAATTTATCCCCTTTGCACAGGGACTTTCCTTAGGGGACCATTTTCAAAACTAAAATAGCTGTACTGAATTGCACTGTAATTCTGTATTTTAAGTGGTAGTATTAGTTATAAATATTAAGATGTGAGCCTGGGATATGATGAAAATACAAAATATGGTTGTTTTTAAGCAGTTGTCTAATTACTCTGAATCCTAAAGAATGAGACTAAAATTCCATATCTTGCCATTTAAGAAGTTATATTTAAGTACTAAAACCAGGTTTTAATTCTGTAATCCCCTTATTTTCACAGAATAATAATCACAGAATAATAATCTCAAACAAATTGACTATTCTTTGCAAATATCATTGGGGCAAAGACCTCACCGTTTCCTGTTAATGTTGGGTTGGACTGCTTGGGGCAGAAGGGTAAATGACTTACCTGAAGTTCCTTTTCTAATTAAGGGAGTCTCATGTGGGTGCCTCCACATATATTTTTATATAATATTTATCACAGGACTCATAGGAACTAAGCAACTCATTCAAGAAATTCCATTGCCAGCAATATAGAAAAATTGGAAGTAAAGGGAGTATAAAATTATTTTCTACAAATTCTGACTTTGAAAAATTTAGGTTTCTATATAAACATAATTATAATAATAATTCAGTTATAAAAGTTTAAAGAGCGCTATGATAATACTAAAATTATTAGTATAACATATATCTTCGCTAATGAATGTTGTACCTTTTAGTAAAATAAGATCCTCAGTCAGTAAGTGGTTCAGTGAGCAAATATGTATTAAACTAGCACTGTGCCCTATGCTGCAGGGAAAATACAATTGTGTACATGTCAGACCCTGCCCACATTCTGGTTGGGGATATATAGTGGACATCAGAATTGGGTTTGACAATAGTAATTGGTCATTTTGCTATATTGGTTTATCACATATCTATCCAGTGATCCACCTTGTTTTTTTATTAATTTCAAAATGAGTTGCAGAGTCAGTACCTTTCACCCCTAAATACTTCCCCATGCATATCAATAGAGTTCAACATTTGTTCATAATTCTTTTTTATTGACATAAATTTTACATATATTGAAATATATAAATCCTAAGTGTACTGTTCAGTGAGTTTTAACAAATGTGTAGTAATACTCATGTAACCCAAATCTTTACCAAGATTGAGAACATAGATGTATATTTTCAAGATTATCCTTCAACATAAGGTATGCTTTTAAAAGTTTGCTTTTAAGGAGAGAGGTTTATTAAAACCATATTAAGTATTTGAAAGTATGCCCAGTAGTTCAATGTTTGTTTTATCAAGGGAAGCAAACATCTGTAAAAGCATTTTGCTTGCTCATATTTACTCTAGGGAAAGGTACTAGAAGTCATCTCCAGGTACAAACTGTGAAAAGGAAGATAAATTGGAATGATTCTTGGATGTGTTACTGTCTGTCTGTAGCTGTCTGTGTGTTTACACGCACAAGTCACACACTCCAGCTCAACAGATACTGCCTTCTTGTTAGTCGAGATTTTATTGAGAATAAAATATAGAGTAACTACCTAATTCTTTAGAAAGTAATTTTTACAAAAACTTTTGGTTTGGAGGCTGATGATCCAGGCTCCCTTCTGCTTTCAGCCTTTCTGAGGTTATAGCTGTGAAGGTAGCAAAGGAAATAGGTCCTTGGGCTTTTAGGGGAAGGTGTTTTTTCACTAACAAGCACTTAGTGATTTCTGTGGTATGGGATATTGCAGATAATAGTTTAAACCAGTTGCTTCTGTTACAAAACAGATCTAGGGATAAACACAGTAAAAGGTAGGTGGAAGGTGATAGCTAGCACTAGGTTCTATTATCTGGTTTTCTGTTTTTTCCTTTGAAGCCATATAAAGAGTTGCCTGTAAATCATCCATGACACTGGCAGCCTGTGGTGAAGTTTTGTCTCTGTGATTTTTAAGTTTGTCCTGTTCAGTAGCCTTGAGAATTTTAGTGTAGTTTCTTTTACTTTAAAACTACTTTGGATAAGTGAGAAAATAATCACAAGATGCTAAGTGATTATTTCAAGCAGCTTAGGATATCATATTAATTTTGTGTGAGTGTATCTTCCATATTCCATACAGTCCTCAAGAATATTTTATTTTTGTGTTGTTCTTTGTTATTTTTTTCTGATGTGTCTATACTTAATACCCTGTTTTCAGTCTGAGATCCCAAGTAAACAGCCTGAGACACCCGATGATATCATTCCTCAAAAGGTAAAACACAAAATACCATAAAAGAATGCAAAATACTTGCAGTTTTGTTTTTTTTTCCTTTGTGTTATTTTGTTTTATTTTAGTGCATGGTAGACTAGACTAACCTAAAGGGTTGACTTTCAATTTGTTGTTTCTATAAGTTCCTTAGAGTTGAAAAGTGAATTTCATTCATGCTGAGAGGTGTCCTCGTCTCTCTTGCTTTGTTCTGATTAGCTTTGTAGGGTCTGTATGTTGCTCACTAACAGGCTGAGTATTCACTGCTCTCACCGTGAAATGTGTACTGCTTCACACTTAAACTAACAAGTCCCAAGGCATGTTAGTAATGGGCAGCCTGACACTACCAACTTTTGTTTTCAATTACTCATTTAATTCTTCTAGGTATTAAACAGTGTATATTTTGAGAATGCAAGTGTATTCTCTTTTAAAATTACTTTTTCAATCAGAAGGAACTAAATGGAAACTAAGCATATATGACCACTTTTTAAAATACAATTTTAATTTATTTTAATTAATTTAAATTTATATAATTGTTTTCTTTTTCCAGAAGGATTCAGTACATAATAAAGTTAAAAAAAAAAATGCAGTTCAGAAATGTCACAGAAATATACCTCAAAATATTTAAGGGAAAATGCTTATAGTTCCAAGTTTAAGTCAGGTATGAAGTCAGTAACCAAGATGTTGTCCCACATCTGTTAATTCATTGTCTTGCCCATCACTAACTATGCTTTCATCTTTTTAAAAATGAACAGTTATGAGTTGAAGATAATTGTTAGATCTCATGTAGAGAATTGTTATAGTACAAAATTTACTACCCTGCTTTCATTTCAAAAATATTACAGTATTATTAGTTGGTTCATCAGATCCTTCCTTCCATAACTGTAATTTTTTAAAATATCATTTCAGTACTTTCCTATGTTATGTGTTTCAGTTTCCATTTGCTGCATATCATTCATCAAGGTAGCTTGCAGCTCTCTTCATTCTCTAACTTTATACCTGAAGTTAAAAGAAGGGTAATGGTGGCTTGAGTTAGGCATCTTTTCATCTCAAAATTGGTTCAGTATTTTAGTCTAAATATTCCTGTTGGACACTTGTTTTCTACTTTAGTTGAAAATCATTTTTTTAAAAAGGTCTTGCTTAAAATAAGCATTATTGTAGACAATACATATAACTACCTGAGTCGAAGAGTTAGGCTGATAGAATACTTTCAATTAGACATTCATAGGAAAAGAAAGGTAAGATAATGTTTAGAAAGGGAAGGTCTTTAAGCATGTTTCAAACCCTGTCTTTTTCTTAATTGTTAATTTAAAGTCTGGGTCTCATTATGATCAATGTGTATACATATAAAATTTTCCCTATGGTTTTACATTTTTGTAGGAAATTTTAGACCTTAATTTTTCATTAACTATTGTTTTAAGAAAAAAAAAAACTTTGGGTCAATCGGAGAACCTGTTTTTAGGATAAAAATTATTCTGAAAAGGAAATGCTCTTGTATCATACACCAAAAAGGTAAATCTTTTCTAATGTTTCTACATAATTAATTTCTTCTTCAAAATGGACTTATATGTTCTTGATATACTCATTTAGTTAGTAAGTTTATGGATCACATTCTTTTACACAACAAACAACAGGATGTTTTAGCAAATTAGACATACCAGCTCAGAGTGGCAGGCCAACCAGTGTCATCTGGCCTGAAGTCGGTCGATTCCATGTTGGGTCAGGACTCTCTGAAGGTTTGGGCCATTTCCAGAGTTCCAGAGAGACATGGCAATATAGGAACAGGGCAGTTCTGGGTCCCTACCTCCAAATATCTGAAGTAAACACTCACACAGGTAATTCCAACTGAAGGGATGGCCCTTTAGGCCTATTTACTTGGGGCGGAAGCAAGGTTTCAGGCTCCTCAGAAACTAGACATCCCCTTGCAACTTGATACTCTCCGACACTGGGCATTCTCTCTACTGTACTGATGCATCAGTAAGGCTGTACTATACTAACATGGAAACATTTGGCTAAAGATGATGTGTTTCTTTTTTCGGGAGGAACAAAACTTCTAATGTTGTTTTATATATGTTTTTTTTAAATCAGTGCAATTTAAAAATAGAGAAACTTAACCCAAAAGACTGTGGATTTACCCTGTATAAATACAGTCTATTCATTCTTGAAGATAAATTATCTGAGTCCTTTCCTTTTTTTGTTTCTTAGAAACCTGCTCGATACAGAAGAGCTGTAAGTTATGACAGTAAAGAATACTACATGCGACTAGCCTCTGGCAACCCAGCCATTGTCCAAGATGCCATCGTAGAGAGTTCGGAAGGTGAAGCTACTCAACAAGAACCAGAGCATGGTGAAGACACTATTGCTAAAGTCAAAGGTCAGCCTTCCTCTCTGATTTTAATTAAAAACCATTTGGGAGCATTCCTTTTACTTGAATCTATATGAAAATATTAGCAACTATAAACAGTAGGGCCAACCTAAAAGTATCCGTACATATTTTACTATCACACCCTTAAAGATTGATTTCTATATCAGAACTAAAGAGACTGGCTCTTCTTTATTGCCTACAGATGAATGTAATGTGCCTGTTGGCTTGATAATTTTTTTTCACTGTATCTGGCAGAATTCTCAGTGGTACCTGATATTTAGGTTAAGGCCCTGAAAACTAAATAAATATATATAAAACTAAAACAACCACTAAATGTGTCATTAGTGCATGTTGGCTAACAGTAAGAAATAATGGTCTTTCTTCTAATGAGCTAAGACAGATTATTCCAAAGCTATAGTTTATGAGCCTAGAAAGACATGCATATGGTGATGAATTGGACTAAAATGGCCATGGACTTTTTGATTTGTACTTCTGCATATGTGTGCCCTCTGCCCTCTTGCTACAGCTTCTCTGTGATCTGGACCTACCCAGTCTTGAAGATACTGGTCAAACTGTCCTCCTCTGAAGGCTTTTCCAACTCCGCTGTCCTCCAGTAGCACTTTGCTCATATCTTTTATAGCAATTTCAGTGATTTCTTTCACTGATTTATGTTTTCCTAAATTATAAGTTTCTCAGAGGCAGAGATTATTTCTCCTCTTACTCTATAGATTTTGGCACATGCCTGGCACAAAATGGGAATTCAGTCAATATTGAATAAGTAAATCAGTCCATTGTTTTAATTTTTTAAGCCTCTGATTTACCATAAATTCAAAAGTCTTGGCGTAGTCTATAGATAAAACCCTAGAATATAAATTAAGAAATCTAAATTAAAAATTATTTTCAGATCTCATTGATAAAGAACTAACAGTATATGACCATGTCAACAAAAAATTTATCTGCAGTTGTGATCGGTTTCTCCTATTACATTATACCTGTTCTCTCTTGTGATAACTATGAATTACTAAAGATTTCATAATCCATCTAACATTTTCATAGAATCACTGAAACTTTTATTAGTTGAACAAAGTTTTCAGCCTTATCATTTCTTGACACTGCATCAGCAAAGTTATTGAGATGGATCCAAAGTTGTATTTCCTGGCTATAACCAAGGTGTATAATTCACAGAGTTTGTGATGTCTTGTGTTTGGGTCATTGGCATTTAACTTCTCTTGGCCTCATTTTCCTAATGTCTGATTGAGCTAAAACCACAAATTTTGGTGTCACTACTATGATATGCAAGATGCTATGCTAGACATAGAGTTGGAGGTTTTGATTCGTCAAACTAAAAATAAAGCAGCTGGAAGCTTTTCGCCTTGTGGATATTCTCAGCAAGACTTGATCTTTCTTGTTTATTTATTATACTCTTTCACATGTGAAAATGAGGTTCTTCCCAAGGCAGAGCAGAACCTCTGATAACTTGTGTTCAAAGGCTAGGATTCTAACAGGCTGATTTACGTTTATCCAAAATTCTTAGTGTAACTATTGTTGGTAGATACAACATTACTTTTTTTGGTACAGAACTAAAGAATATTAAATTGAATGTGAGATTTAGAGTTTATTTTGAATGCTTCCCATACTCTGGGTTATCAGTGGTTACTTTCATCAGCTGATTTTAATTTCATCTGTGATTATCAATAAAATTATCAAAATGTAGGCAGTAAAATGATAACTTATGTGGCACATTAAATTGTCTGGCCCTATATTTTTAAAAGAATTGTTTTCTTATTCTTTATGACCTGATGATTTAATCAAATTCATTCATGTATGAATGACCATACTGCCACTTGTAATATGAGTCTTGAAGTAGTCCTCATGGGCCCTCCAAGTAGGTGGAATCTCTTATAATCAGTTTATAACTTGCTGTCCTTATTTTTGTTTCTGATAGTGACTGATCATTTATTGAGGATATCCCCTCAATGACACCTGCCCATTAGCACCACCACTTTTACCATTAATTATGATAAGACCTCTGTTTATCATCATCATCTGACACTGAGAATTTACTATTTATTATGCATGATACTAAACACTTTACATGAATTACCTCATTTAGTCCTCCAACAATCCTCCTGGTATCCATGATAGATAGTATTCTTGTCCCGGTTTTATAGATGAGAAACTGAGGTTCAGAGGGGACAAATAATACTCCAGGGTCATGCAGCTGTTTAACTCCAGAGCCTGTGCTGTTGACCACTGAACTGTGCTGCCTTCCCATACCTTTCAGAACTATCTCAAATTGGAAATGTAGAGGAGGGACTACATGAGATAAAACGGCTCTCAAATGACCCCAGCAAGACCACATGACCCTCTTGGCTCTTACCCTGTAGGACTGGTCAAGCCGCCTCTAAAACGGTCTCGATCTGCACCTGATGGAGGAGATGAGGAGACCCAGGAGCAGCTACAAGACCAGATTGCTGAGGGTAGCTCTATAGAAGAGGAGGAGAAGACGGACAACGCCACCCTGCTGCGCCTATTAGAAGAGGGAGAAAAGGTACCTTACTTCTGAAAAGGAGGGATTGTATTAAGTGGTTTGTTTCCATTTTACAAGACTAGTTGAAGGGTATTTATCTGGCAGCCAAAGGAAGTATTTTAGCCTCTGCAGTGAAATCAGTATTAGGTGCCCTTTTGGGTTCAACACTCTGCGTCTTTCATCTGTAGGGTTTTCTGACCTCTCTGAACACGCTGAACAGCAAGAAGTTGCATCAGATATAGTATTAACAGTTGACACCTAGTTCACTGTCTTCCTCTAAACCCTTTATTAGGCTGCAACTCTTGCCATAATTCTCGTTTCAAACCCATGTACACAACCCATTCGGTAATTTGGCCCTGTATTTTTTCCTATACCTCTGTAATTCCAGTAACAACACAAGCAACTTCAACTAGCCCATCATCCGCAGCCTTGTACTTAACCCCTGCTTTGCTTCATTCACAAAAGACTGCTTTGCCTTCCTGTTTCTCTCAGCCTCTTATACCCTGCGACCCCTCCAGGCTCACTTTACTGACTCTACCATGTAGCCTGAGCCCCCTGCATTTTGTCCCTTGCAGTTCAGTACATCCATGATATTTCTTTACTCTGTGCTTTACTCATTGTGTTCTCTGCCTAAATGCCCCTCTTTCCATCACTTGCATAACCTCTGTCCTAGTAACTCCCATTTGATGCAACATCATTTATCTGGATGTCTTTAATGCTCACACAGAGGAAGCTTTCCTCCACTGTCTTGCCTGTTCAGGCTTAGTTAGACACCCTCCTCTATGCTTTTATAGCACCTTATATATATTACTCATTTTATCATGTTATTGTTATTTGTTCCTGTGTCTGTCCCTTCACCTAGATAGTGAGCTCTTTTGAGGCAGGCACTGTTTCTTATTTCTGTCCCAGTGCTTTACACAGTTTCACTCACCTGATAGAAACTCAGTAAACCTTGAATGAAGGAGTGATTGGTTGAATAAATAAAGGGATAAATGAGTAAAGGAATGAATGAATTGAATGTATAGTGAGTATCACCTTTTTAAAGGTTGTTTTGCCTATTATATTAGATCTTGGTATAACACTTGAAATCTTATCCACTAAGAAATAGTAACTAGAAATTAGGGTTTAATTTTTTAAATTCTGTTCAAATATATGGCCTGATTAATCTTAAATGAAAACATAAAAAGAAAAAAGTATGTAACTATAAAAGTCCATTAGATCTGAAGGAAGTACAAGAGAGACTTCTAGGGTCTTGGGAATGTTCTGTTTCTTGATCTGGATGCTGGTTGCATCATATTTTAAGCATTTGAAAATTCATCAAGCTATGCACTTATGAAATAAACATTTTTTTCTGTGTGTATATTATTACAATAGAGTTATTTTTAAAGTATGTCAGTTTTTCTCCTGTAACATTCTAAGTTTTTATTATTGAAGTAGTTTAGATGTGGTGATGAAAATTAACTTATATTTGCATATTTTAGAAAATCTATTTTCTGATGCTGTCATTTTTTTAACTTTTTAAACTCATGAGTACAGTTTTTGCTCTAATTGCTTTAAGTTTGAATAGTGAAGGAGGTGTATTTAGACTGACATTTATTTGACATTTGTTTGACTCTGATTTAATTGCTGATTTTTTTTCCTTGATTCGTGTTGAACTGAGTGCAAGAAAGAATTTTTACTAAGGACTAGATCCTGCCTGTTGGAAAGAAAACACTGCTAACATTGAGAGATTTAGCAAGTCCTTCCTTCTATGAGGAAAATGCAACTTCTGCCAAGTTTGGCTTTTTACAATGGCACAAAAGGCTGCCAGGCAGGCAGACTCCAGTGGAGAGCAAATAGAGACAAATTCCACAACTCCAGTTCCAGGGGTTGTTATGGAAAAAGAGGAAAGTAAGCTATGTGGAAGAGAAGACAGCCAACAATTCCTAACATGATTATGTACATGGTCTCACTAACTCTCATGACAAGCCAATGAAGTATATTTGAAACTTATATGAAGACACAGAAGCCCAGAAACATTAAGAAATTTGACCAAATCTATAGTTAAACAACAGAACTGGGAATTCACTCAGGATTGTCAGGCTCTGCATACCTTTTTCACTCTGTATCATCCTGCCTGGCCCAGGGCACAATCCTAATCTCCTCGCATGTATGCCTCCATTCTGTTTCCTGCAAAGTTTGTGTCTGTCTCCTTCCTTTTCTAACTTGTTCATTGACTGTAGAGCCTAGTACACATGTGCCTGGCACGGAGTTAGTACTCAGTGAATATTAGGATAAGTGGATTGGGTGGATGGATATGAGTAACAGTTGTTTCCTTTTACTAAAGTCAACTGCAACTCAGACTGCAATCTTAGCTATTCTTTTTAATATGCTTAAACTCTGGTTAATATGCTTAGCTCAGGGGATGCCATCAGAGTGACATCTTCATAAAATCTTGTTTGCCCATTAAATCCATGTTTAAAGACATTTTGCTTCATTTATATCAAAAATAGAAATTACCTGATTTTTAAAAACTATTAATGAATGTTTATGGTTTTCTTTATAGATCCAACACATGTACCGCTGTGCTCGAGTCCAGGGCCTAGATACCAGTGAAGGACTACTTCTTTTTGGTAAAGAGCATTTTTATGTGATTGATGGATTTACAATGACGGCAACCAGGGAAATAAGAGATATTGAAACCTTACCTCCAAAGTAAGTGAACGAAGAGACACAAAGTACAGCTATCTTTAGAAAGCAATACATCTACATGGGTTTGTTTGCTTTTTTCTTTTTTTTTTGGCTGCATTGGGTCTTCATTGCTGTGCGCAGGCTTTCTCTAGTTGCGGCGAGCGGGGGCTACTCTTCGTTGTGGTGCGCAGGCTTCTCACTGCGGTGACTTCTCTTGTTGCAGAGCATGGGCTCTAGGTGCGTAGGCTTCAGTAGTTGTGGCACGCAGGCTCAGTAGTTGTGGCTCACAGGCTCTAGAGCGCAGGCTCAGTAGTTGTAGCACACGGTCTTAGTTGCTCTGCAGCATGTGGGATCTTCCCAGACCAGGGCTCAAACCTGCGTCCCCTGCTTGGCACACGGATTCTTAACCACTGTGCCACCAGGAAAGTCCTACATAGTTTTTTTTAATGCAAAAATTGTGTTTCAAGTAATGTTATCTCTCAGTTTTTGTGCATCCATCATTAAATATTCACCAGAGTAATAGTTATTTCAAGGCTATAAGAGACAAATTTACCTTATTTATCAAAACGAAAACTAAATAAAATTTATTGCTATGCATTAATAGCACTAGATATAATACAAGTTCCTTGTATTATAATCTATATATTTATAAAGTTATGAATTTGTAAATTGTTCTTTTTTTCAATTTTCAGTGCGAACACAGTTGTAGAGAACATACAGGCAGTTATATAATACTCTAACAAATGTAAGAGTATCCATGTCCTCTGAGTACCCTAGAAGCAGTGTGACTGAAGCACAGGCAGGAATTAAATATCTTTTTTTTTTTTTTTTTTTTTTTTTGGG